>NW_025336481.1:15384027-15532833 GCF_004798865.1 Varanus komodoensis | reverse complement strand
AATGACCAGTTTTCCACAGAACAATATGAGTGTGCAAATAAGGAGGTACGAAGCAGACATCTCATCTCTGGCTGAGGAGTTTCAACAGCGCTTTCGGGATTTTGCAGCTATTGAAAAGGAGATCACGCTTTTTTCATCTCCTTTCTCTGTGGACCCTGATGACGCTCCAGACCACCTGCAGCTGGAGCTCATTGAGCTGCAGTGTGACGCCGAGTGTCGCAGTCAGCACCGACAGCTCCCTCTTGTCAACTTTTACCACCAGCTGGATAAAGACAGGTTCCAAGAGATTCGAACATTTGCTAAGAAAATGCTGAGCTTGTTTGGTTCGACATACTTGTGCGAGAAGACATTCTCGGTTATGAACATTAACAAGAACTGCGTGAGGATGAGACTAAGTGACTTTCACCTGCATGACATCTTGCGCATCAAAACCACTGTTTTTGAGCCAGACCTGGCCTGTATAATGCAGTCGAGATCTCAGTATCACCCTTCACATTAGTGCAGTTAAGTTATTTGTTAAGTCTTTCATAAAATAGTTCATTTGCATTTAATGTTAATAGTTCAAAGAATGCCAGACTGAATGGTCGGCCCCCACACATTTTCACCTCACCAAACCTGGCCCTCCTTGCAAAAAGTTTGGATGCCCCTGCTGTGGACTCTCTTGCCTCTTGTTCTGCCTCCTTCTCCCAGTCTTTCAGGACTCTTGCCTGCTGCATCTGATAGCATCTCTTTCATTACTCAGGCTCCCTTTCTTCCTCAGCCTCTTCTTGTTTTGCAGACTGCTTCCAGAATCATCGTACCCCCACTCTTGCTGCTCCAACATGGTAGTTACATCACAATAAGAAATATACATAAATTTCAGCAAGTTTTAGATTTATGAAAAAGCTCCTCACACGTCTTACATCCGGCTTTTAGTAGTTAGCTCCAAAGGTGAATATATGTGTTAGAAACACTCAGAGTAGCTTTCATGTAGTTGGTTAGAGCAGCCAATTCTTAATTTTTCCAGATGTGTTCTCAGAATGAGGTAACTAAATGATACCTTTTGAAAGCAGGTTTATCTGACGACTTATCAAAAACTTGTTTGCTCCAGATTTTATTTTAAGCACATAGTAGTCACACACATGTAGATTCTCTCTCTCTCTCTCTCTCTCTCTCTCTCTCTCTCTCTCTCTCTCTCTCACACACACACACACACACACACACACACACACACACACATTCTCTCTGTCTCTGTCTCTGTCTCTGTCTCTGTCTCTGTGTGAGAGTGTATTGTGTGTACAAATGGAAAAGGCCCTGAGGAGGAAATTGTTACACGGAAAATACTTGCGTAGCAAATGAACAAACCCTAAACTGCTATTGTCAATAGCTATCAGGACAGAGAACAAAGCCAAACAAAACCAAACTAAATTAACAACAAACAAACAAACACAATTCTAGGCAGTAAAATGTACACACACGCATGTGTGAATGTGCATGTGCGTGCACACACACACACACACACCCCCCTCACTGGCCAGCTTAAATGCCTAGGCAAACAGAAAAGGGTTGAGCTGGCACCAAAATAATTTCAAGGTTGCTGCCGGTTGCATCTCCATGGGGACTATATGTCATGAACAGGGATTGGCAAATGATGTATAGAAGGCACCTTGAGAAGATTCTCCCCTGCAGAGCTTGGGGCACATGCAGTCTGATGTAGGGAACTGTTCATGTCCCCTGGGACCCATCCATTACTAGCCAGGTAGAGCCAGATTATTAGTAGTCCAATTTACTATCCAGGAAACAGTGGGATGGCTAGTCAAGGATGGAATGGAGGCAGAGAAATACAAAGGCACAATCATGTGTTCTTATTTGCATTCCATCATATTCTTTGTGAGATTCCTGCCCTCTGCTTTCTAGCATGTTTTCTCACCTATAGTTCCCTGGGAAAACAGGAATCTGGCTGAGCCCAACAGCACTAGGGATGGTGCTTAGGAGGGAAGATATTGCTAGCTCCATAGTGGAACGAGAGGTGGTCTTCCTAATCTATCCTCCATAGGAATGTTGACGTCACCACCCTTGGCTTCCCCAACACTAAGGAGCATACCACCCCACCCAGCCTAGGCAGAGAGACTGTTGATCAGCAGGGTTGCTTGTAAGTCAGCAGGATCCCTTCTCTCCCTTTCTCTCCCTCTCTCTCTCTCGGCAAACAGTCAAAGCTAACATTTGAGCAGATTAGCCTCTTGGAGAAGATGGATAACCCCCCCTTCCCAACACTTCAACCAATGCTGTTGTTGCATCATCTACCCAGATGGACAATGCTGGGATAGACTAAGACCACACTGTTCATCTACCCAGGTGACACCAAGTTGACCCCTTCAAACACAATCCAACCATGGATGAGAAACCAGAATCTTTCTCTCTCTCTCCCTCCCTCCCTCCCTCCCTCCCTCTCTCTCTCTCGTGTGTGTGCATATCTTGGTGGCCTGGGGACTGAGACCAGAAGAGGTAGTAGCTCATAGATGTTCTAGTGCTCTTCCCCAGAAGTGCCTAGCACAATCTCTCTGCTGTATCCTCCTTTGTCACAATTACTGTAATAAAGGAACCTCCCCACCTTCTCCCATCAATATCATTGCCCACCTAAAATCAGCACAAATTATGGCCATCACAAAGATGCAGCCAACCAAAGTGCCAAGCGAAAGACTAAATGTGCAAGGTGCACTAAACCCAATATAAAGAAAGCCAGGGATTGGTTACCAATAAATATATTAAAACATTAAAAAGCAGCTATAATGAGATAAGTCAAAAACTTATTTTCCTCACCAATACCTCCTACATGTGTCCCCATGCAAAACAGAATCCAATATTAAAACAAGGAAGTTATAGCTTTAATTAATTCTAAAAGCACCCAGAATCCCAGTTCCCTTCTGTCCAGTCTCACACTCAGTTTTACCAGTTCTTACAACTACCTGGCTCTCACCTAGGACAATCTCCCCAGACTTGTTTAACTTTGCCCCCCAATTCCACCATGAGCTGCACCTGCCAACCTCTTACAGTGGAAGCCTCCTTTGGGGGCAACCCACCACTTGTGGTTTAGACACAGCCCACAAGTCTAGGGAGGCCACAAAATAACCCCAATTCCCAGCAAAAAGCAAGGCTGAGACTGGCTGAATGCTGCTGCCATTCCGAAGGCAAGACTTCCCAGGAAGCTGTTGCAGGATCTCCAGCTGCCCCTGGTCTTCTTGGTAGTTTAGGCATGTGTGCAGCTCGGCAGCTCCAGCGGGAGGGACTCCAGAGCTCTTGGAATATGCGTGAAGATTGAGATTGCAATGCTTTCTATCTAGAAGCCTAGACAGATGTTACATGTGCAACATCGGCAGTATATGCAAATCCACATATAATTAAAAACGAATCCAACTGCTAGAATTGTTTTGTCTCATTTCTGTAGCGATGACAGCAGCTCTTAAGATCTTGGGCTTGTGAAGAGATATTCATCAACAGTGAGACTGAGTTTAAGAAAAGTTACTCAACATAACATCAGATCCTCAGCATTTCTTTGTTTTCAGTGTAAAATAGGATGCAGTCCTTCTGACAAGGATTGTGATTTGCATGCACAATGATTAAAAAAAAAAAAAACCACTGGTTAAGACTGAAAGCACCATGGAGTGCTGATCAGCCTGTGGATATCCCTGCAAACAGACATTGCTCCGTTCTTTCGGAGCAATAAGGAGAGAAACGCTCTGCCCTGGAGTTGCATTGCAGGCACAGAACAGAGAGTGTGGCACATTATGCAAAACTGAGGGTGAAGAAAGCAAGACCTTCATGTTCAGAACTTCTGTATATGCCATGAAATTGCTGAATGGATGCATCAGTGTTCCTCATCCGGTTGTGTGAGAACAATTTTTAACAAAATAAATAGGGATCCAACACCATAGGAGTTGTTAGCATGTCTTTGTTTCTCATTTGGTAGAAAGAGGAAAATATTTACTTGAATGTTCTTTATGACAATGTATCACTTCCTTTAATGGCAAGCTCAGGGGATGAGTGCCAACAGCTCTGGAAGAAAAGCAGGGCCACTGGCAAAGAAGAGGGAGGGATCTGCATCCTTGGGCAGCGAAATCTGAAACATTCAGAAATGCAAGGCATTTTGTACCCCCAGAGGGAGCAAAATGAGGGTCAAGTGGACACAGTAGCCTCTGGGAGGCACAGAATGCTGAGTATCAGTTGGAAAAGAAGAGTAGCTTATAATATTTATTTATTTATTTGACAGATTTCTAGCCTGTCCAATCACACTGAGTCTCTGGATGGCTCACAACAAAATCAATAAATACAACAGTAATATTATAAATATCATCATATCATAAATATCCCAACAATAATCAAACTAAGTAATCCATGACTGAATACAAATAATTAAAAAACATTAAAATATTGGGTAAACTAAAAGTTCTTGACCTGGTGCTGAAAAGCATATAATGAGAACACCCAGCAGACCTCTCCAGGGAGTGCCTTCCATAGCTGGGGTGCCACTGCAGAGAAGGCCCTCCTCCAGGTATTCTGTCTCCTAATCTCCTTCAAGGAGGGTTCCTGGAGCAGGGCCTCTGCTGCAGATCTCAAGGGGGAGGAGGGTATGTCGGAAAAAAGACCTTCCTTAAGGTATCCTGGTCCCAAGCTGTTTAATATCCCAAAGAAGGGCATGGCTGGCTGGAACCCTGAACAGGAGCATTCCTGGTAGAGGATGAGGACACAGTGAAACATTGTGTTGTCAGTTTTATGTGCCTATTCATTATATTATATTATATTTATGTAGGTATTTAGATAGTCCCTGCCTTTTTCCTACAAAGAAGGAAAGCCTCCTCTCCATTTTAACTTCATGACAGCCCTACAGGGTCGGTTGGGCTGAGAGTCAGTGAATGTCCCAAAGTCACCCAGGGAGGTTCATGGCCAAGTGCCAGCTTCCATTGAGTGCTCATGGATAATGACCATGGACAGACTTGCCTTCCATAAAGCTGTGTAGGCCTTTCTTAAAATGCCGTCTATATGAGCAGGATGGGCCCTCGCTCAGTGCAGAGAACCACCAATTCTCCCAAAGAGCCAGAGAGATGCAGAGCAGAGAAAGCATCAAGCAGAAGCAAAACGGAAGACACATAAACACCAGGAAATGATGGCATGATGTATCTACCCAGCTGGCCTACTGCACATGTCGCCACTTGTTGGCCATCACTCAGGTGTGCCAAGCTGCCCCAGAAATCCTGCTGCTGACCGCTGTCCTCTTCTCTCTTTCCTTTTCTCTGCTTGTTCCACTCACTCACTCATCTCTCGATGGATCAAAGTGGCCAAGACCAAAGGAGCACCCCGGTCTTTTAGTCTCTTTGTTGACATTATTCACAGGGAACAGAATTAGAAGGTATCTTTAAAAAAAAAAAAAGTGGGGGAGAGAAAATTTAGTGTCTAAAGAAAAGAAGCCAAGAGGCTGAAGCACTAGAATTGAATGTGCTAAATCCAGGAGATAATATGGGATGTACAGCATCCTCCATAACCTGCCCTACAGTGGCCTGTGTACGACTTTCAGCTCGAAAGTCAGGCAATTATTTTCTAAAGAAGCAACTCTTTGGACAAACAGTTATTGCTGATGTGTTTATTAATACTTGTAACTTCTTCCTCCAGTTTTAAATAAGAAATATTTCAAAGCATTAAACACTATATGTATGAACACATGCTCACACACACAAATGGATTTCTACATGCTACAATGTCAGGGAAAGAGGAATAGGAACAGACATAATCAGAATCAAAGGAAGGTAATTAAACAAACATGCCCTTATTTAAAATCAAAATCAGAAATGCAGAGTGAATGTTTTAAGGAACAGATATTTCTGATGTTCAATATTTATTTTCTCTGTGCTTTCCTTAGCCAAATGAGGATGACAGACCTTTCAAGGTTATGGCTAAAGTAACAAGGATGTCCAGTGGAATTTATCCTCACTGGTGCTTGTGTACAGTATATATTTACACCACATGAGTGGTCCATAAATCCTCCTCATAAATGCTGTTACCTCCACCACTAACAGTTTCTCATTTTTATGAGAATATAACTTTTAGAGAGGTGTATGTACACATATCCCTCTCTCTCATACAGCCCTTTTAAAACAGCTGGTCTGTTGAAATGCTGGACACACCAATGCTGTGATTCAGAGACTGCCAAAGGACTCAACTGACCTGTAGATTCCCCAGTGTGGATTCAAAGAACAAACTCCCAATCTAGCAAAGAAAGCTTTGCTTGGGCAATCCTTTCATCGTTGCTTCCTGACGGTCTTTCCAAAAGCCATGCTTATAAGGAAGAGAGTGGGGAAACATGGGGAAATATTTGGCAGCGGTCCCCTGCCAAAGGCAGTGCCCCTATCTAGTGGGCTTACTCAGAGCAGGACTGCTGCAATCTGCAGCAGCCTGCAAGCTGTCTGCCATTTCGCTTCTCCCATAATGTCTCAGCAAAGCATCACTATAGGGCAAAAGTCCTCATGGGCATATTTAGGAATTTAAGAAACTGCTGTGGACATCATCACAGAATGCACAATCAGTGGATTGCTGCTTTGACATCCGCCTGTCATCTCTAGGCTGTTTCTTTGCAGCTATTGGAGACTACAGCATCTCTTTAATGAGAGACTGCCTGATTCAGCTAATTGTTGGCTGTGCAGTGCAGTGAAGGGTACAGTCCTGTGTGTGTTTAGACAATGCTTCCTCTGGTGCCATTCAGTATTTGAATAGTTGGCATTTAAATGCCACCTTTAGATCCATGTTTGGATATTGGCTTTTCTGGAACCCTATGCAGAATACCTATAAAGTTGCATTGCTACAGATCTGTAGAAAGCCATGTACATACATGACAGAAGCAATGTTTGTAGGTGCCTGATGGCTCTGTTTCAGGACTCTTGCTTGTCAGCATTGTGGGAATGTTAAAATGGCAGTTTCTGACCTAGGGACTCTAATAAACCCAGGCCTGAGAAATCCAGAAAGAAAAGAAGGCTCAGCAAAAGGAAGTCAACAGTGCCAGCCCTGCCAGTTGCCAAAACACGATGGGAAAGTTCATTGGCTTTAGAAATATGCTGGGAGGGCACTCCCAATTGACCTCAACACGTATGGCTCAGTCCTACCATTTCAATGGGCATCAGACACAGCAATCCAGCCTTCCAGCCATCTACCATCCTCCAGATGCACCATTAGACAGCAAAGCCCATGATGGATGAGGCTGATTGGACCTCTAGTCCACCACAGCTGGAGGCCCCAGGCTGGGCTGTTCCAATATTTATGAAAGTCGAACCCACTTCAAGGACACCAGCTTCTGAAGAGGGGTTTTCCTCAGGGAGTAGGTTCATTTCCTCTTCATAGCCTGCTCTGATCCATATAATTATCACCCACACTCCCAACTGATGAGTTTTGCGTTAAATGAAACAATGAATGGTGCATCTTAGATGCAAAGACACATGTTGAGACCCCTTTCAATTTGGGCTGCTCTGTTGTTCAAATTATCTGGAAATTACTTGGCAAGTAAGCCCACTGGTGCAAGAAGTCAGGGATAAAACCAGATTGCTATTTTTTCTTGGAGGAACAAGTTTTGATTTTGCTGTGTTGAGCACTGGTTGGATTTGGGAAGTTTGGTTTTTGGGGAGCAGGGTATAAAGTTCTATTGCTATGAGAGGCACCACATACCATGCTTTTTAATGTGACTGGGGACCTAACTCTTGCCTTACTCCTGCTTTGCTTTTGTACTGTCTTTCTCAATGCCCTGCAGGAGTTTCAGTCTCAAATCTTGATTTAACTCATGGATGGGTCTGGGACACTCGCAGAGGGAAAATTGCTTCTGGGAAAGGTTCGGGAGCAGCAGGCAGATCCTATCACAGAGAATAACAGTAGGACAGCCATTTGGACCAGGCCTCGTATGAATGGGAATCCTCCTGTGCTGGAGCAGGTCAAGAAGACTGGCTTTGCTATGCTTAACATAAATCGTGACATTGCAAGAAAGTATTTTTCTCACAATAATTGCCAAATTTGCATGGTAAAAAAATACAAAAGCACTTGTTAAATAATAGAAAAGAGCATTTACTCCAGATCAGTGCATTCCATCTTTTTTGTGTTCAAAGTGTTGCTTTGGAAAATGTGAGCTTTCAACAGAATGTGTAACATATAATCACTTGTTTTGCCATTTCTTCATTTTTAATATACCAGGAGGGCCTCAAAAATGGAAGTGGCTTGGATGCCCCTCAAGCCCTGAGGGGGCTTGGTAGCAGATGGGAAAAGGGTTGCACACCCTTCCCTTCATCACAGCTCTGCTGAAGACGTTTTGCTGCACCAAAGAGGCAGCCAAACGAGTGTTACACAACACTGGAATTTTCTGTGGTTTTGCATTAAGGGAGAGTGGAAAACACTAATGGAGAACATCTCTAAATTAGAATAGAGAAAAGTAATTAGAAACATGAATGGGATTGATCATTTGGAGCTCACTTCCGCTGTAAAATGAGATGAATTGTGCGTGTGTGTGCACGCGTGCGTGCGTGCACGCATGTGTGTTTGAGGGAGCCAGGGGGGTCAGGGAGTGGAGTACTCATTGCCCTCTTCAGGGGTCTTATTTCCAGGAGAGATGGGTTATTTTGATTTTCCAAAAAATAGCAGCAGAAAGTGCTTTGGGTTCTTCCACGTAATTTGTCTGAATTGCAGATGAGCTCAATGAAGTGATTAGCTGTGCTTTTGGGTTTTAAAAACAATTGAAACTCTAATCAGGACTTAGCTTTGAAGTCTAGCCTTTTAGCACCTAACCAGGATAGGCTATGCTTTTGCTTAAGGGCAAGTACATTCTAACACATTTATGGGACTTCCATGTATGCTCACAGAATAATGGGAAATGCTTAGAATCACAGCTGCACCCTGCATTTGCTTGCACTTCACATCTGTCCCTCCTCAAGTTTAGGGCTCCTAGCTCTAGTTTTCAAAATCTCCAACTCAGATGTTGTTTTCTTCAATTTCCCTTCCTTTTTATTACCTTTTTTCAGTAGCTGCCTTGATTTATGGTCATTTGTGTGATTGCATTGCTTTGCTTTATGGCAGTTTATGTCATTCTGGTCTTGTCATAAATGACTACCATAAAGTGAGGTAAAATATCATAAAACATTAGTGAGTCGCTGATATTCAAGGTTCCCGAGTACAAGCACTGATAGGTAGCAACCACCGAAGAACTGTGCTTTTCAAAGGCTGTATTATTAGCTATGCTGCTAGAGAGAAATTTGGAGGAACAAATGCCTCTCTGGATATAGAAAATGAATGTAGATGTTGCTATCAAAGGGTCTCTCCCGCCTTGTTCAGTGTCTTTTTGAGGCAATGTTAGGAGAGAAAGCATTAGGGAAGTTTGCTCAAAATCATTTCTATTATAGTATTTTCTCTCATCATGCAGTATGTCAGGCAATTTCATATGTGTACCCAAGGATGAAAGACACAACGTACTCCATACACATGTCCCCCACCCCACCCAGTTCATATATTTGGCAAACCCTTGTGGGAACATTTCAAGCCCAACTGGAAAAATATGGAGGTCAACTGTATGGACTGGCATCCCCCTATCCAAGTTTTATGCACATCCCTTGCTGATGGCTGGACTTTGCACCATTTTAAGGAAATCCCAGCATCTTTCATTTGTGTTCCAGCTTGATAAAGACTTGCAACCCTCCCTTGCAAGGAGGCAGCTCTTTCAAAGGCAACAATAACAACTAAGGCGACCTTTAAGAAGCGTGGAGATGAAGATGTATCTCTAGACAGGAGAAGCAGAACCATTCCTTGAACTGGAAATTATGCTTCTGGAGAGGAACATGCTCAAGATGTTCAGGAATAATGTGGACATGTGTCCAAATTTGCACAGAACAGTCCTTTATGTGAAGAGCTATCTAAGGAAAACCCTCTTTTTGGGTGGGTCCTCTACTTGGACAGTTCTCCACATTGGAGAGAAAGAACTATAGAAGCAGGAGCAAGTGCCTTCACTTTGTCCATCAACAGTCAGCACCTGGATCTCAGACTGAGCAGAAGGTACACTGTTTCTCTGAATACACTCATTTCCTGCTGTGAGTGTGAGATGTCTTATATTTCTGTGCAAGGGCACAATCCTATACAAACTGCAAGAGGTCCTATAGTTCCCAGCATTCTCCATCCTGCACCAGGGTTGCTTTCTTGAAAAATGAAACAAGTTCTCTCTTACCAAGTATTCTCCAGGAAAAACTAAGAAAAATCAATGAAGGGATATTTAGGTGACCCAACATTTAAAGTATGGCCATGCATGCAGGCAAGGCATGTATTGCATGCAATGGCCCACTGGAGGTATGCACAGGTCTGAGCAATCAGTAGCCCCATACCATTCCCAGCAGCAGGGAAACCCAGTGACCTGGTTCACATAGCACAACAGACCACTGTGGCTTAATTAACCCACACTAAGGGCACTGCAGCATGTGCTGTCCTCCACAGTGACCGTAGACTGGGACTGCCAAGACTGTGAAGCAACTTTGCTTGATCCAGTTCATGAGCAAGTATCTGGTGTAGGCCCCAGTGAAGACATAACTAAGCAGATGAACCTGCACATGTTAGTGCTATGACTGCAACCTAGTATTTCATAATAATATTTTGCAGCAGTGCATGTTGGGTGAATGACCTGGAACTAGTTATTCATGCAAATCATGCATATTGAGGGTTTTCTTGGATTATATATTTACTATGTTCTCTCATAAGTAAAGGACTTTGTGCATTGTGGTGACAGGAGAGTTGCTTATGAAGTTTGGAGAAGCACTTAATGACCTTGCCAGCTTTATTAATGATAGGTATATATAATACTTTAATAATCAGCACTGTGGATCACAGCTTCACATTTTATCTGAAGAATTGTCACTCTCTGTATTAGTACATTTATATCATACTCTTTTTTCTTCTTACAAGGAACCTGAGGTAGTGTTCATTCTCCTCTTTCTCTTCATTTTATCCTCGCAACAACATGGTGAGGTAGGTTAGGCTGAGAGTCAGTGAGTGATCCAAAACCATCTACTGAGCTTGATGGACAAACGGGATGTCTCGAGTCCCGGACCAATACTGGTTGCTGCAAAACAGCGCCCTTTGCAGTTGAGTCCCAATTCTATAAATACCTTTCTTTAAAACTAGTGAATAATCTAGTCCCTTTAGGAAATGTCTGATTCCAGAAGTGTGCTTAGCACCTGCATAGAAGTTAGCTATCTGTAGTACTAATGCTTCTAAGCTTGCAAAAATACCAATGAAAGAAAAGAACAGAACGGAACAGAACGGAATGGAATGGAATGGAACAGAGCATCCAGATGACTGAGTTGCTCCATTAGAAAAAGTCCAGCCTACAGAATATAAGTTAAAAAAACAAAAAACAAAAACCAGCACATTCTATTTGAACAAATAGAAGGTTTACAAAAGGGTGTGTGAGCTTCAGGCTGGGAGTTAAGAAAAACAAAAGGGAGGGGAGAAAAAGTGATGCTTGCTATTGAACCCCAGTGTCTGCAGTTTGAACCAGGCTTAAAATAAGGTGTAGACTGGTCAAACAGACAGAATTGTTCCTAAGAGCAAAGCAGAATTTAGGTTTCAATGTTCAGCTTCATGTCCACTCCCCACCATAGTTCATCAACTGCCCCCAATTTGCTTAATATCCACTGTAAAGAAGAGTTCTAGAGAACCCAAATTATGTTTGGTGACGTTTTGGTTGGTCCTAACGAAGACATTTTAAATATGTCAGAGCTAATGAGCCTAAATTCCCTTTGGCTCAACACTGAGTCAGCAAAAGACAGAGCTCTTTCCAAGATGAAGTGCCATGCATATCACCGGAGTCGCATCTTTCCCCAGGAATTCAGTTACAGCATCTTCTCAACCTGGTCACCCTTTTTGCTAGCCAGTTGTGGTCCAGCACACCGGGAAGACACCAGGTGGGTGAAGGCTGAGTATGCAACTAGCAAGATGTATGTCAAGGATGCCTCTCCTGCCAGTTACCTCTCCTTTCTTATCTCTGAACTGCTGCCCTGTGGAAATCAATTGATACTCCATGAGACAAAATGTCTATGAAAGATGAGCCCTTATAGGACCTTTCTAACTGAGGCTTTTATGCAGCAGCTCCAGTTTCTAGATTGTTTGTGGCATTGAGACTGGATCCTCTACACATTTTTCCTAGTAGGCTTTTGTTTTTGGTGCTTATCTGCCTTTTATATGCATTCTGATACATAACCGCTAGGGCCCCCCTGTGGTATAGCAGAATTGCACGTAGCAATTTCTTTCTACCATTCATTACCCCAAATGCCAGACTTTCTTCAATCAAACCCCACCTATAAAATTCTTGCAAAGCATGGAAGAAGTTTGTTCCTTGCCTAAAGCACCAGCAAAATACCATGATTGTGGAGCCATTATTATCACATTTACATTTATATTCTGCTTTGAGTTTTTTTGTGAGGAGCCAAGGCACCATATGTAGTTCTCCTTCACTCCATCATGGAAGAAGGGGTGAAAAGTCTGCTGATCAAATTCACAGATGACACTAAAACTGGAGCAGTGGCCACAACTGAGGAGCAGGTGCTCCAGATCCAAAAGGATCTGGACAGACTATGGAAGTGGGCAGGAGGCAACAGGATGGCGTTCAATGTGGATAAGTGCAAGGTCTTGCACTTGGCGCATAGGAATAGGTGTCCTAAGTACAGGTTAGGTGACAAGTGGCTGGAGAGCAGCACTTGTGAAAGGGACCTCGGGGTACTGGTTGACTGCAGGCTAAACATGAGTCAGCAGTGTGATGCTGTGGTCCAGAGGGCAAACGCCACCCTTGGTTGCATAGCCAGAAGTGTGGTGTCTAGATAGAGAGAGATATTACTACCACTCTGTATGACTCTGGTGCGCCTGCAATTGGAGTATTGTGCTCAGTTTTGGGCCCCTCATTACAGAAAGGATATAGCCAGGTTAGAGTCAGTGCAGTGTAGGGTCACAAGGTTGGTGGCCAGTTTGCAGGGGATGCCATATGAGGCGAGACTGAGGGAACTGGGTCTCTTCAGCCTGGAGAAGAGGAGACTCAGAGGGGATATGTTGGTGACATACAGGTATGTGAGGGGATGTCACATGGAGATGGGTAGAGACCTGTTCTCCCCTGCAGAGGAAGGCAGGACGCACTCCAATGGAGCAAAGCTCAGGGAACCAAGGTTCCATTTAGATGCCAGAAAGCACTTCCTGACAGTTAGGACCCCGAGGGTGTGGAATGGGCTTCCACGAGAGGTCGTTGAGGCCCCATCAGTGCGGGTGTTCAAGGATAGGCTGGACATGCCCATGGTGGACATGTCATGAGCGGAGCCGGCTGGTGCCAGAGGTCAGACTAGATGGCCCAGGAGACCCCTTCTGACTCGCTCTGTTTCTATGTTTCTATCTGCACAAAAACAACCCTGTGAGGGAGGTCCAGTTGAGAATCTGTGACTGGCCTGAAGTCACCCAATGGGCTTCATGTTTGAGTGGGGACAAGGACTTGGATCTCTCAGATCCCAGGCTAACCAAATAATGTGTCCTGTAGAAGAACTCATAATATCCAAGGGAAGATATTAGCCAAATAGAACAGTGAATGCCATAAACCTCCCCACCCCCGGTCAATTCTGAGAACAGGAAATAATTATTGTTCTTTACAACTGATACTTGTAAAAGAATATTGCATTAATTGTAGCCTCAGGTGTTCGTGTACTTACTCATTGGCTTGCGACGAGGGCCTGTTTTATTCCCATGCAAGTCACTAGAGAGGTGCTTATTTACTTTGATGGCCAGTGGATCAGGCAGATGCAGAAAGAGTATTTAAGTTCACTAATGCACAAGCCAAAGGGCCATGTGAAGGGCTTAATTTCTAACAGGTGCGAGCATCAAGACCTGGCAAAATACACCCAGTTTAAGTTATGTACAGATCACAGACTTGTTTAGCCTCCCAGTGTACAGTTAAAAACTAAAGTAATCCAAATGTCATGGACCAAAATAATCCCAGTGGAGAAGAGAGCTGATTGAATTAGGGTGGGGAGAGGAAAAGAGCATGCTTTTCATATTGTACATCAGTCTTCAAATGCATAAAACAAGAAGTGGCATTCCTTGGATGGCCACCCCATTTTTCAAGTGTCATCATGTCAAATTCTCTTTCTCCCCTTTGAAAAAAAAATCCAAAACCAAAGAAAATGCCCATCCATCATTTTTGATAGGGAGTATTCATCATTCTAGGAGCTGCAACATTTTAAGGTTGCCCAGGAGTAGACACAAACCAAGAACTTATTTCACCATTGAAATGCTAAAGGTCAAGTATTGCAGGAAAAAATCCCCCAGGGGAGTCAAGACATTCTTCTCCCAGGGCATCTGCCCTGCTTTGGCTGAAGCAAAGTCTGAGTGAAGGGCTATCCAAAAAAGCAAGGTGATGAAACAGGAAAGTGTTCAAGCCCAAAGATTTCAGTGCAGCAGGGATCAGGCTAAGGTAGGAGTCAAAGAGTCAAGGCAAGTCAAGGAAGCAAGCAGAGGTCCAAGCTAGGGATGTACCCATTATGTTAAATCCACTCCATCAGCATTTTATATATGCCACAGACTTAAAACCAGCATTGCTATTCTCATGGATTGTGTGTGTGGAGTGGGGGTGAGGGAGGAGGGAATAGATGTTGATAACAAAGGATTTTCCTATTCAGGACTGTTAATCCGTTATGTTTACTTTCAGTTCCATCACAGAATTGAGATCTGAGCGCTAAGAGCATCCTTTCTTGTTTTTCAGCTCCGCAACCTCTAGGTGGCAGTGCAGTATAGCAAACCAGCACAATTACATTAAGTGGCAAAAGCGTGTTCTCTCACTTTCATACATCTCTTGAAAGCATACAAATAGATGCTTAGAAAGTAGATAAAAAGGTACCACTTCAGTAGGAAAGTAAATAGTGTTCTGTGCACTTCGGTGTTTAGTCATGCTGGCCACATGACCACGGAGACTGTCTGTGGACACATGCTGGCTCCCTTGGCTAGGAAACGGAGATGAGCACTGCCCCCTAGAGTCAGGCATGACTGGACTTTAATGTCATGGGGAAACCTTTACCTTTTAGCTACCTCTAAAACAATTCTCTGAAAGTGCTGTTGAAAAAATAAAATTAACTGGAGGGTCCTTTTCTCATATAAAGAACCCATAAACAACTATGGGAAGAGAATGATGAACATGCAAGAAAGATTCCACGTGGAAAAGGTCAAAGAAAGCTGGATAAATGACGAACAGAGGCTATAACTGGCCGAATGAATATGGTGATGGTTGGCTTGAGGGGTCAGGCCAGACTGCAAGGCATCCTGGAATAGGGAGAAGCCAGGAAATCCATTACGTGAGACAGACTATTGGACAAGGCAACAGCTCTTGGGACTGGCTGGCACACTGCAGTTGTTCTCCTACATATGTATGACTGTTTTGCCTAGAACGCCACATGAGGAACCGAGACTTTGCTGTTCCTGCAAGCTGGAGCTCCACACAGGCCTCTTCAGGAGAAAGTCCTCCTTGTGCTAAGCTTTGGGTTTGACCTTATATGGCAGGAAACTGGGTGCATTGTGGGACAGAGTAGTTTGCGCATCTCATTTGTCTGCTCCGATGTCTGTGTGTCACTGGGTGTTGTTCTACAGAGCTGACTGCTCAGGCCCTCATTCTTGCGACTTCTCCCCTTTCCCTTTTAAATCATTGCTACCCCCAAGACACCTAAAAAGTAGGCTTTATCTTACATGCAGATGGGTGAGCATTTCTGTTTTGCTCAACATCCACACATTTCTTCACACGTTTTCTGAAAATCCACACATTTCTTCATATTTGGGACAAAAAGGAGAATGTGAGGGAAGAAGAGAGCAAAACTGACAGATTTACAGCCCTGATTCAAATATTTTTCTTAGGGAATTTTGGCAACTTGCAGTTCCATGAATGGGTTGCTGCCCCCCCCCCCCCGGCCACTGCTCTGTGGCATCCCTGTGCCAGGAGACCTTGCAGCTGCTCTGTGGGAAGACGCTCATGCAACTGTGTGGGAGGGCATGTGGACTAGGCACAAAATGATTATCCCAGTGTTCCTGGCAGCACAGTGTCTTTATTGGTGCCTTTTATGCATGGACAATATGAGGGTCTTGTCAGGAGCTACGTTGCAATTGGTGGGTAGCAACAGTGTTGCTAGGGACATTGTGAAAGCGGCTCACATTCCTGCTCCATTGCCTTTTCTCTCCCTTTTGATGTGTGTGAGTATTGATGTTGCTGCTGGAGACACCAGCGCAAGACACCAGCTAGCTCTGCCAGTAGCAGCTTTGGGACAGTGGCGGCTCTTAGCTCAGCCGCAAAATCTCCACACTCCTCCCACTGAAACAAGTTACTCACAACTGTCTTAAGTCTCGCTGCTTCCATCGGAATGCAGCCACAACTGGATGGAACTGAACTAGTGCTACTATTTCTTCTTCACTGAATTATGACTGAGCCAAAGGTATATTTCAGCTTAGTGGGCTCAGGGAAGCAGAGGGAGAAAGCCAAGCTCCAGCACAATCGCTGTGGCTACAGATGAAAGATTTCATGCTGCCAAGTGTAAGTGATAAATAATGCCTTAGAATGCTCACCCGTACAATTAGACAGACAGCCTAAAGAGTTAATAGAGCCTGCAACAATTCCTCTCTACAATCATAGGGCTTTTGTGACTATGTACATTGAAAGAGGAAGAAAACAGCATTCTGTGTACAACACCCCCATGTGTTAAGTATAGGATCATGCTCTTGAAGACAGGAGGATGTAATTGACTGAAATCATTGTTCAATGATCAAAAGCATGATATGATGGGTCACCCAGATTCTTACAGCTTCAGTGCCATAATTAGCAATGCCAGCCTCCCAGTTCTTTAATTCTAGTCCTTTAAATGTTACAGAAAGATTTGCTTTAAAAGCAGAGCCCATAGGCTGCAGGATATAAGGTGCTGGAAATGCCAGACTGGAGCCTATGACAATGATGTCTTTTTGGGAAAAAAACTAGGACTGGAATATGCTCTAGGGTTGTCACCTTCTGATTCCAGATATTCTGGTAAATGGGAAAAGCAAAGAGTGGCTAGATTGGATGGCAGGTAAACTCGCAGGTGTGTGAAAGAGCCATCCCTAAAGCTGAGAGGATGCTGCCATGGGCTTTGCCATCACCTTCTTCCAAGCTGAGCAAATGCCCCTCCATCACCCATGCTGTTTTTTGTGGCACAGCAGAGCAGGATTGTGGGAGCTGCGGAAGAATGCTTACATGCAGTAACAGTGGAGAACTGTGACTTAGCAGCTGGGTACCTTAGCAAGCATACTTCTGCTAAACTGTTGAATCAGGAGCCATGAAGCAGGATCAGGTTGCAGGACAGTGATTATGATGAATCTGTTCATTCAAACTGCGTTGCCTGGAGATCTTTCATTATTTAACCTGGTTGTAATTGCATGTTAATGCTTACTAGCACATGAATCTGTGCTATCCCTAACCTTTCTACAGGTTTTCATACTACAAAGTCCTCAAGCAATCTTACAAAGTGGTCAGATTGGGACACATTATGTCTGCCTTGTCTGAATGTAGTAGCTATGCCCACTGGCTTCCCTGCACTGCCCTTCAGGGAGGTGTCTTTCCATTCCCCTGAGCAAGCTGTCCCAGATCAGTGAGGAGGGAGAAGCCACATAGATCTGTCACTCTGCCCAATAATCTCCCCGGGCTTCCAGCTACGTCACTGCAAAACTGTATGCTGGTTAGGGAAATATGCCACCTAGTGACTGTAGATGTAACTTCAGGCTCAAACATGTGACCTGCTTGGAAGCCTGTGGAAAGCTAAATGCCATCAGGTGTGTTTGACTGGGACCCGCATCTTCTTGGCATCACTATATGATTAGAAGTACAATATATAATGCATAAAACTATGCACGGTAGGAGGGGTGTGGAGCCAATGGTTCTAGATGTAGCAAACAGTTTCCATTGTTCAGGAATATAAATATCATGTAGCAGATAGCTTGAAGGTCTGAGACAACCAAAGTAAGGAATGGGATATGGAAAAAGGGAACTATGATAATGGAGATAATCGGTCCAAAGTAATGGCAAGGTTAGGTGTGGCGGAACCTTCTCATCTGAACTCATCTCTGCTCCAGAGAAGCTGCAATATAGTTTTCTCTGTACCAGCATGTCTACATGCATAAGGAGAAATTATGTATAAGATTCCTTTCAGGCAGAAATTTGTTTGGCTTTGCCAGACCCTCTCTCCTACATATATCATGAACTTTGCTTCTGTACCAGTACATTTCCAGATTCATGTCTTTGCCCACAGGAACTGTTTCCATGTTCCATTCCAATTTTCACCAGTATTTTCCCACTCTCCCTGCCCTGCAAAGTGGCAAGATGGCCGATTTCAGCCAAGTAGGTGCAGCACTTCAGAGTGGGAGGGAAAAATGCTGATGCTCTGCTAGGATATATCGCCCACCCCTGGAATAACCCCTAAATCCCTTCACAGAGGTTGCTTTCTGCACCAGCTACAAGGAGAGGTGGGCACTCTGAGTGCAGAGCCCAGCTCCAAAGAATCCTATCATCCTTTTGATGTTGTCCAGCAGCCATCAGGTCTATCCAATTAAATAACTAAATATTATTTAGGATGCAGATAAAAGGAGATATGAAAACCAGAAATCAACATTTTAACTGGTACTGTTTGCACAAACCAACAAGAACAAAGAATCCTCGAGTTTGGGAAATCCAGATAAATTAATAAGTGAATCAAACCTCAGTACAACCTCCTTTACAACTTGCATGTTTAAAGCAATAAACAAACCAATAAACAATAGCATTTCTGCAGCCTGCCATGTGGAGAGGGCTTGAGCTGAACATTTTATTGAGAGACCATCAGGAACAAGCGGTGTAAAAACTGTTCTGATCACTTGAGAGGAGAGGCAAATTAATGGCAATGACATTGACCACCCTGCAAACGACGTTCATTGATTATTTTAATTTTCTCTCTCTGACACTTGGTTAAATGCCTATTGGTTTAGGCGTCAAGGTAAGTAAAAGGTTATTTTCCTCATTTTTTTTAACAAGGCAATTGCATGGTTAGATGGTGATCTTGCAGTTGATCGTTGGTGCAATTAAAAAACAACAACAACAAATGGGATGCTGAAGAACATGCTGATAATCATTAAATATGGAAATGTTTAAAGCAGAAATTATTTGAGTTATACCAAACATTTCCCAATTTTGATTTTTAAGAAAGAAATGGAGCATTGTTTGTTTATACAATAGCAGGGTTGTTTCTACCCTTTCTACTAAAACATGGTGCAGAAGGCAGCTTATGGAAACAATGAACAGTGATTAAAACAACAGAATGATACATTAACAGGTTCAGATTGCTGGAAAGCCAGTGTAGAATAAGGTTGTGGTGGGGTCTGGGAGATCTTTGTTCTAGTCCCTGCTGAACCTTCAAGCTTACTGGGTAGTGTCGCCCTTCAGCCTAGCCTTCCTCACAGGAAGTTGTGAGCATGAAAGGAGAGAAGGACCACCATGTAAGGCTTCTTGGGTTCCTTTTGAGAGGAAGAAAGAGCAGGATATAAATGTGAAGTAGTCATAGTGGGAACAAACTTATTGTTGTCACCACAGACCATAACAAATATCACAGTCCAATCATACATACAAAAATAAATGTAATGTAATAATAATTAAAATTCAATAAAAAGAGAACTGAAGAGGGAAAAAATAAAAATGGCACCCAGCCCAAAAAACCCACATACAGATGGTGGGTGCAAGCTAATGTCCTCCAAATTCAATCCACATAGGCCTGGAACACAGAAGTTTACATGAATCCAGTGGAGTGCCACCTGATGCCACCTGAGTCAGTGACAAAAATGGCCATGAGATTAAGCTCCACCGAGGTGGAGGGGAGGAGGTTAGGGTGCCAACTGGATATGGTGTAAGCCATCAGCCCCAATCTCTCCCCTTCCCAGTGATCCAGCAAGCTCCTTTAGTCCTCCCCGAAGCCAATTCCCCGCTTCAGAAAGGGAGACCACCCAGTTCTTCTCCCCAGGTGTGAGGCAAGCAGCATGGGAGCTCCTTGTTTGGAGTCTCAACTCTGAGTTCTCAAGACCTCAGTGGTGGAACAACAAGAAATCCTACAGTCCTTTGATGGTGGTGGGAGGCCATTGAATTGCATCCTAAAACTCACACTGTGGGGTAACAACTCACCTTCTGTAGTATGATATACACGTAAGAAGGCCTAGAGATGTGTATTAAATTCCACTGAGGGAACACTATGATTTTTTAAAGTTAGTAGGCCAAATTATCAGTATACAGAAAAATTGTCAATGACAAAGCATTGTTAGGTAGCTTGTCTTGTTTTACATAGCCTCAGGAAAGATTAAAGATTAAATTACCTGTACTGGCTGAGTGATGAAAATATTTTTCCATTGATTGAAATTTCCTGGGGAAAAATTCAGCCAGAACAAAGGCTTTTCATATGCAGCTTTTCTTTGCCTGAGGTATGTTTGTCTGGGGTAAAAAATGACCCCAAATTCTATTAGTGCTATTTTTTGTTAACACAGGAGTAGAGTTTGCTAGCCAGGGGAAGAACAGAACAAAGAAAATAATTTTCTTTCAAAAAAAAACCAAATGAGGATATTTATGAAAGCCGTCCTGAGGTTATGGAAGCCATCCTGAGGCTTTTGCAATAGCACTAATAGAATATGACCGCGATAGCGCCCATCATCCCTGCACGGACCCATCATCCTGGCGTGCTTGGTGGGGAGGTGATGGGCATGAGTGTGGGTGCATTTCGGGGGGAGACAGTCATGATTGTGCTGGGGGGGCGGGGGGGGGAATGACCGAGATCACAGTTGCACTCATGCAGGAAAGACGGGAGCAATCTCGGCCATCTTCCCCCTCCACCCCCATCACGATCACGGCCATCTCCCCACTCGGGGGAGTGGGGAGATGGCCGCGGTCGCTACCCAATGTGGGGTTCGCAACCTGAGCCAATTTTTATGAAATTTTTGCTCAGGACCCGATGTGGTCATGAACTGAGGCGTTCATGAGCCAAGCCACTGCTGTACTTCTAAATCAACAACAATGCGGTTGCACCCTGAGCTTGTGCGATTGCTTACATTTCCTCCAGTTTTATTAAGCTTACTGCCTGAAGCTCTGTCTTTGTACCTGTATTAGTCACACATTAATGTCACAAAATCAGAGAACACACAAGCTCTTTGCAGAAGTTTGATTTGTATATTGGCTAAGGATGCTGGAGGGGGGCACTCCAGTCCCACGCCACAACTTTCCTGTGTGAACAAGGATCCTGCCCATAACTCCCTGCAATCAGGACCCCTGCCTACGCCTGGCGAGGTTTTCTTAGCTGTCTTCCATTCTGCAAGGGCACAGTATCTGTTTTCCACTGATCGTGCCTACAGAGAGCAGAATGCAAAGGGAGATTCAAACCCACACTGATACTCTCATGTCTTGCTGATTCCACTGGGTAACATCAATTTAATGCTTCCGGGGCAAACCAAAATAGGCAGAAACACTCATTTCTGGGAGGAGGCAGGTTGGCAAAGCTTGAATGAGTGATCTCCACCAACCTGCCTCTTCTAGAAATGAACATTTCTGCTCATTTTGGGGCTTCCTGTTGGAAGAACTAAAGAAATTGGTGGAGTGGGGGGTCTGCATCTTGCAAACCCCCCATGCATGTGCACAGGGAAGGAAAGTGGCAAAATTTTGATCCCCCCACATTTGGTCCTGCCCATAACTCCCTGCCATCAGGACCCCTGCCTACGCCTGGCGAGGTTTTCTCAGCTGTCTTCCATTCTTCCAGTGAAGAATGTGAAATCTAACACAACATATTTCTTCACCAAAAAGTAAACATAAAAATGGAAACATTGGTACAAGTGGACATGTACAAGCTCTTTGTGTAATCTGCTGCAAAATCTGCTATTCTCCCCAACCTTTTATCCCTCTGTGATTTCCCATTCTTGATTTATTAGATTATACCTGTCTGAATGATGAAAATGAGAAAGCTTTTACCAAGTATGTATATCACAGAAACGCAACTATTATGTACATTGTACTGAATGTTTTTACCCATACATATACTACAGGACCATTAATTTGAAGACTAAGTAGAGGTCCCTGTTTAAAAACCCACAAGATGGGTAACAAATCATGAAGCTGGCAAAGCAAATGCATGCTCGAGAATCATTTTTCCTCGAGCCTTTGAAGATACCATGATGCATCAGCCAACTGATTTTAAATCTGAGATATATGAGATCTGTTACTCTATGAAAGAATATAAATACTGGGAGAAATCATGTAGGAAAGCTGGTGAAATTAAGACAGGAAAATAACCTGAAGAAAACAATCATGCGTAGAAGCTGAAACAAAAACGGGAGAATACTTATTTTAATGTTAACAAGACATTTTGGATCCTGCTTTTGCTTTATAAAATAGCATTCAGGGTAGGCTAACAACATCAAGAGATAAGAACAGGGTGGGGGAGGGGGGAGAAGGCAATCAAGCACTTAAACAATTATGGATACTGTTTGGATCTGGGGGTGTTAGAATGACTAAATTGCAAGTAAGGAGTGGGGAGGTGCAGTGATTTGACCAGAAAACTGTGAAATTGTTCCCATAATTCAAGGAGAAACAGTTTAGCAAAATCTGTGTTTCCCGATCATTCAATGAATTTATTTTGGAGTTGGCTTCTTTTAAACTGGTGTGGGGAGAGCAGAGAAAGAATTCATCCTAAAAAGGCTTTAAAACAAAATCTAATGTAAAAAAAAAAAAAAGTTTTGTAGAGGTTTATATTTCATATTTGTTGTAAGCCACCCCGAGGCTTCGGCGAATGGGGCGGCATAAAAATGTTTTAATAAATAATAAATAAATAAATATTTTCATGACCTGATATTTAGCCTGCTTCACTCACTGCCCTTTCTATATGCAAGTATGAAGCATACTAACTCTCGAGGAAAATGAAATGTTCATTTCTGTAGCTATCCAGTGGTTTTATAAAGGTAGCCCTATGAATGGCAAAGGAGGTAACCTATTCTCGGTTGACAGCCATTTTGAATTTGCCAATGTTCCAAAAGCACCCAGGACAGCTTTCTCCAGTTTTCTTCCTTTCTCAAATGTTTGAAGGCACAAATTGGAACATTGCTTCTTCCAATGTCTTTTTCTGAAAAGCCACTGGTGTTTTGGTGCTGCAGCACAAAGGCGACTGTTCTGATTCCTCCCCTTGTGCTGACTCCCTCATGCACTCTACCCTGATACTGCTCTTAGCAGCAGCGAAGGAAATGTGAAGCTACAAGTACAGTACCTGTCTTTCCTTCCCATTCCATGTCTAATAGTAACTCTGGGAGGGAAATTTTCCACTGGAAAATCACTGAATTATCTCACCGCTTACTATATGTCCTGTTCAACCTTTTCATCAATGACCTGGAAGAGGAGGTGACCAGTCTGCTGATCAGGCAATACTAAAATGGGGCAGTGGCCACGACTGAGGAGCAGGTACTCCGGATCCAGAAGGATCCGGACAGACTATGGAAGTAGGCAGGGGACAACAGGATGGTGTTCAATATGGTTAAGTGCAAGGTCTTGCACTTGGGGCATAGGAATAGGTGTCATAAGTACAGGCTAGGGGACAAGAGACTGGAGAGCAGCACTTGTGAAAGGGATCTCAGGGTACTGGTCGACTGCAGGCTAAACATGAGTCAGCAGTGTGATGCGGTGGTCAAGAGGGCGAACGCCACCCTTGGTTGCATAGCCAGAAGTGTGGCTTCTAGATCGAGAGAGGTAGTACTACCACTCTATACAACTCTGATTTGCCCACAACTGGAGTATTGTGCTCAGTTCTGGGCTCCAAATTACAGGAAGGATATAGCCACATTAGAGTTGATACAGCATAGGGTCACAAGGATGGTGGTCGGATTGCAGGGAAAGCCATATGAGGCAAGACTGAGGGAACTGTCAGTCCTGGGACATTTTTCGTATAGGATGGTGTCACATGGAGCTGGGCAGAGACCTGTTTTTCCCTGTAGAGGAGGGCAGGACACATTCCAACAGAACCAAGCTCAAGGAACAAGGTTCAATTTGAATGCCAGGAAGTACTTCCTGACAGTTATGACTCCTAGGGTATGGAATGGGCTTCCATGGGAGGTGGTTGAAGCCCCATCAGTGAGGGTGTTCAAGGATAGGCTGGACATGCACATGGTGGGCATCTCATGAGCAGAGCCAGCTGAAGCCGGGGGTCAGACTAGATGGCCCAGGAAACCCCTTCTGACTCACTCTGTTTCTACGCGTCCCAGCCCTAGTCCTTCACCATTTCTCACCAAACCTGCTTTTAGGAGAAGTAAAAACAAACAAACAAGAAATAAATCCAATCTGCTGTTCAGCATCTTATCCCTTCCCATAAAACAAGCTTTTGTAAGAGGCAAATGGCATGTTTAATCTCTGTATGTTTCTCCAAGACAATTACAAAGGACACCAGTTTATCATAAAATCCAGGTCCCACATAAAGAAAGACATATAACTTACATATTATGAGCCCGCCCTATTCTTGTTTTCAACAAAGCGATCTGATACAAGAAGGCTTTTCTTAAATACTGCAGTTTGTGTAGATTTGTATAACATTAATAAACATTCAGTGTTTATTATTTGAGTTTTATATCCTAAACCTTACCATTTGTAGAATAGACAAGAAGGGGAAAACAGTGTGATGTTAACGAAGTCCTTTATTAAAGACCAATTATCTTGAGATCCAATTTTAATTAATTAATTAATTAATTAATTTCTATAATGTCCAACAGCCAAAGCTCTCTGGGCAGTTCACAACAGCATATGTACACGAGCATTTATTAAGAAAGAAGGATCCAATATGGGAAAAGGCAATCCAAATATTGCAGAAAAACAAGTGCACATTGTGGAAAATAACCATGCTTATAATTATCTCAGGCAACTGCTGTTTGAAAATGCAGCAAAGAGGGGAGATTTGGCTATAGAGGCATCGTTGGCAAATGTAATAAATTGGGGAGGAGGGTAACGGCATCGATATGGCAGCCAGTATGAGCAGCCAACCCAGTGTTTGGACTAATTTGCAGTAACTTGAAACAAGCCACCTAGCTGTTGTGTTGAAGTGTGCAGGGAAAGAAAGCCAGTGCAGCAAGAGACTTGGCAAGGAAAGTTAATCGGGAAGAAAACCATAAATGTTGGATATTCATAGAAATACCAAATGATGCATACACGACATATAAAATTGATACAGGATCACAAGCACAGCAATGACAGACACTGAAATATGGAAGCATAATGAACATGTAATGCGTCCAATGGAGGAATAATTACAGCGTTGAGAGAATTAACACAGGTTTCCAAACACAAAGGTGAAACAGTTTGGCATGACTTTCTGGTAGTCAGGACCCAGAAACAAATGATCATCCTTAGCCAAAAGATGCTTGAAGTATTTCACCCTGTAAGGAATATGTTCATGAGATGTTCAGTAGGGTGGCCACTTATTCACCATCAAACCAGAGGAAATCAATCTGCCTAATGTTTGTGGATTCTGGTTTATTTGTATGGATGCACTATACACCCCTCCCCCCCCCCATACACGCACACAGTTTATACATGCGCCTTCTTTCTGCTGCCCTTCATCCAGTACAAAATATCTCAATCTGCCTGACCTCTGAAAAAGGGAACCAAGGCTCTCAGGGCCTATTATAAGGTGGATGAATGTAGCACATCATTCTCCTGAGTTTCACTGCCTATGTAAATAAATCTGAGACAAAACTGGCAGTTCACTGTAGCCCTGTGTGAAGTACCTCTGTCGCAATGTTGGCATTCCAGGATCAAGCAGATGCAATTGTGTTAACGTCACCGTTAGCTCCATGCCCTTGGCCCTTCTTTCTTTCCAGTGCTGTGATAAGATCTATTCCAGTGCTGTGATAAGATAAGATCTTCCAGATCTATTCAGCTTCATACCAAGTGCCTTGGACATGCACACACACAACTGTAAAATATTGCGCTGTTGTCCAAAATTGACTCATAGAGAAGGGAATCTAAGAAAAGAGCAAGCCAGCATAATTTTCAATTAATTGGATCGTTTCCCACTCTCCACAGAAGTAAATACCATGTTGTTTGTTTCCTTGAACTGAAAAAATGTATGTAGAAATCCATTATTTCCCCAGGCCTGCTCCTTCATAAATCCATCCAAATGAAAGAGCGCTCTTGACCTTTATCACCCCTTTTAATTTAGGCATCTTGATATGCTTGTAGTCTCTTCTAACATCCACCAGGGTTTCCTTTTCACCTTAACATTCTTGTTTAATGGTTTCTGTACAATTAAGGAATTATGAAGGTGCACATCAATATGCCAGTGGCAAATTTATGGAGGCTGTATATCAACAGTGTTCCAAGATTGTGCCAAAAGTCTGATTTAAAATTATAGGAGTGCTTTCCCCTGGAGCTGATGCCATTACTTCATTACAGGTCAAAAACAAAGAATAGCTCGTTTCATATAATAAAAAACCTTGTTCATGCCCTTTTGCATAACATTCCAGCCAAAAGGGACCATGTTTGGAGGCTGAAGAGCTATAAAATATATTAAGGCTGCAATCCTGCACCTATTTGTCTGAGATTAAACCCCACTGAACTCTACTTACTTCTTGAGTAATCCCACACAGGATTGCATTGTACGGCCATATACAGTATTAAGTGTATCTAAGGGTCAAATGCCATGTTGTGTGAATGATGTAGCATGCAGCTGAGGCTTGCCCTTTTCTGTACAGTACTCTAAGTAAGCAAGCTTGGACTTGATTCAAATCAGGGCCGCTGCATGATGGAAGGGGGGAGTTAGGGTTAGGGCTAGACCCCCAAAGCCTTTGCTTTTCAAAATTCCATTCCTTTACATTGTGGGGTAAAAAGGTAAAGGTAAAGGTAAAGGTTTCCCCTTGATGTGAAGTCCAGTCATGCCTGACTCTAGGGGGCGGTGCTCATCTCCGTTTCCCAGCCGAGGGAGCCAGCGTTTGTCCGCAGACAGTCTCCGTGGTCATGTGGCCGGCATGACTAAACACCGAAGTGCACAGTCCCCACATTGTGGGGTAGGCAGGTTTAAAAAAACAGAATGTCTCAATTAGCCTTAACAGAGATGTATTTGCCTCTTGTTAACTTCCATGTGAGTACGGTGAAGTCTGAGAAGCTCGAGTGATGGGTGTGTGGGATCATAATCCTTCCATTCTGAATTTGAGCTTGAATGAAAGGAAAAATAAGCCTCAGATACAAGCTTTGTAATGAAATTCGGTACAGTTTGACCCCAACTAGGCATGCTTAGGGTTGTTCTTATATTTTCCTCTGGGATAGCACTTTGGAGATTTCTACAGGATAAATATATATTGATCTTATAACAGTTTAGGTGCAATGGGACCTCCTCAATGAATACTGGAAATTTGGGAGGAGACTGGGAAGGGAAATTGTCTGTTAGGGATTGCTAGAAACCCTCCTTCATAAACCATCATCCCCAGGGTTCTCAGAGCAGGTTAATGGACATTAAATCATTTTAAAGCAATGGTACAGAGATGCCCACAGTATTTGAAACATGAACTAGGATTTCCTAAAGCCATTTTCATTGTCAAAGGAGGAATTATTGCAGGAAGATAACTCTGAGAAAACTTTCATTGCATTAACACAGGAATGAAGAAAGCAGGAACGAGGCTGGCAATCCCCCAACTTCGCAGCTTCTTCCCACAGTTCTGCTGCTTTTGCTATGGAGGAAAGAGTTTCTATAAGGGATCAGCAGCTGATTGGTGATGTGAGCTTTCCCCTGTTTATTATGAAAAGGCCTCCCTTTCTCAGTGCTTATTAAGGGAGAAGTTGATCTTGATCAGCTGATAGGAGATAAGTGCTTTCTCGGTCAGGGAGGGGCTGCTGCAGAAGCTGGGGCAGAAAGGGCCAGACAAGGGGTTGAGGAATTCAGCCTTGCTTCCTTCTGAGTCTTGCCTAGGGATGGGAGCACCACTGATATTCAAGATTGTGGAGTTTTTCTGAACTCTTCACTGACGTTCTGATATCCGCATTCCTGTTTTCTTTTTGTATTATGGCCTGCTTTTCTTAAACGTGTTTACAAAGGCATTTTTATTTTTGAAAGTGTGTACCCAAATGTATATTTGCCCCCAGAATAAAATGTGCATTTTAAAAGTGTACAACTTTCAAACGTGAATGCAAGTTCAAGAGAATGAAAATGCCCCTCTCCATGCATTTCTTTTTGAGTTCATGTTTGAAAGTGCGAACAGGGCAAATTCAGGAAAAAAATAAAATGAATTTCTCATCCATGCTCGGCTTGGCCTGTTTCCTTCTGGACAGCTTGCATAGGTTCGCCTGGCTTCCTTGTGACTGCACATGCTGTTCCTGCTTACTCATGGGTAGACATGCATTAGCTGGATTCTAGCTAATGCTTGATTGGAATCGGTTGCGGCACGCTTCCATCATGACTGCAACTTACAGGAAGAGAGATTAGCCCTGCTTATATATGTATTACATTTATATCCTCCATTTGCCTTCAAAGAGCCTGTAAGGGGTCTCACACAATTCTCCTCTTCCACCTCTGTGACGTAGATTAGACTGAGAGTGAGTGACTGGCCCAAAGTCACCGAGTGAGTTTCCTGGCTGAGTGGGGTCTAGAGTCTGGATTTTCTGAGTCATGGCTCAAGACTCTAATCACTATGTCTTACTGCCTCTGTGTGACCAGACATGCAGGGATTTGTCCTGCTTACTTCTGGATAGATATCTGTACTACTGTAAATTGGTGAAGATGGAACTGGGGGATACTCAAGTTTTGCCTGTGTCCCTACCTACCACTGTGAAGTAGCCTTGCATGCTTCCCTGAAATGTAATTTGGCCAAGCAAAGTTCTACATCCTTATAGTAAAGGATAATCATTTATATTTAAGGATTCTTACATCATTTAAAGTGTTGAAGGAAACTTACAACTTTACGTGGCAGAAATATTTAGGTGTTACAGTTGAAGAAATGGTTGGTATAAAGTATTTGATATGAATACACAATTCTTGATCTCTACTAAATTGAAAAAAGCTCAGTTGAACAACCTATTTCATTGGTATATAACACCAAGAAAACTAAGTAGATTTTTTTTGGATTAAAGATTTTGGTTGCCGGAAATGTGGGACATTAGATATGGGCTTGGCTCATATTTTATGGATATGCCCTAAGGCACAATTGCACTGGATTAATATTGCAATTATGATTGAACAAATAATGGGGGTTAGGTTGAAATTAGATCCGTTATTGATAATTTTAATTACACAATGGATGTTTCTAATATAGACCAAATTCTACTTATTGTTCACTTATTAAAAGACGCTGATATTGTTTTCTTGAGAATGGTTATAATTCCAAATATTAAAGAATGGTTACATAAAAGCTTAGAACTGCTCCACATTAAATAAGCTAACTAAGATGGTATATAGGACAAGAAAATTACTAGTTCTGATTTCCCATTAAGTTGGTCTCCCTTTATTCTGTTTTGAAACAGCCAGCATCCCCAAGGGAGGACTCAATGTGTGGCTTGTGTTAAAGGGTAGTAGTGGTGGTTTCAGTGGCAGTGGCAACAGCCCTTCTCCTGGCTGGGGATTCTGGGGGTTGCATTCCCTTGCGTGACTGCAGTTTTATCAGATGCTGCACCTTAAGATGCATCCTGCCATCTGGAGAATCTCATAATGGTACCTAGAGAGTACCACACATGTAAAACAGTTGTGGATCTTTCAAAGGCAGAATGAGTTTCCCAGAGCCCACCCCATCAGCAAATGGCACAGATTGTGGAAATTATGCTCCTTAATAAGGCCTCAAGCAGGAGGCATTCCTAGGAAAGCCTTTACAACATAAACATGGCCTACTTACCTTCTGCACTTCCTTCACACCAGGTTCAGTGAAAGCAACCTGGGGTTCTAGCTAACAAGGAGATGAAGTCTCAATCAAAGGAGATACCCAAAGCCATGAATACATTGCTATTCCATCCTGCAGAAAAGACCCCCACACAAGAACACACCAAAGAGAACCTGCAGAGCATCTCCTGGGCTTGATTGACCTTGCCCACAGGCCAATCTATGGCTCAAGGGAGACAAATTCATACTCCTTCCCTTGCTCATAATTCTGGAACCCATGATCATCCAGCAACTTTGGTGAGAGATCCAGGACAGGAGCATAGAAGTGCTTCTTCACATGGCACATAGTTAAACTATGGAATTCCCAGCACAAGAGGTAGTTGTTGTTTAGCTGCAAAGTCATGCCTGACCCATCATGACCCCATGGACAACATTCCTCCAGGCTCTCCTGTTCTCCACCATCCCTTGTAGTCCACCCAAGCCCACACCCACTGCCCCAGTGACTCCATCTAGCCTCCTCATCCTCTGCTGTCCTCGTCTCCTTTTGCCCTCAATTGTCCCCAACATCAGCATCTTCTCCAGTGAGTTGTTCCATCTCAATAGGTAGCCAAAGTATTTGAGTTTCATCTTCAGCATCTGGCCTTCTAAAGAGCAGTCAAGGTTGATTTCCTTTAAGATTGACTGGTTTGATCTCTCTGCAGTCCAAGGGACTCTCAGGCATCTTCTCCAGCACCACAATTCAAAGGCCTCAATTCTTTGGCGCTCAGCCCTCCTTATGGTCCAACTTTCACAGCCATACATTGCAACTGGGAAAACCACAAGAGGGAGTAATGGCTGCCAACCTGGATAGCCTTAAAAACAGAAAAAAAAATCTTAAATTTCTTTAAAAAAAATTCATGGAGGATAAGGCAGTCAAGGGCTACTGGTCATGGTGGCTGTATTTCAACAATGTCAGAGGTAGAAGTCCTGTGTAGGCCATTCTGGGGACACAAGCATAAGGATGACTCATGAACCTGTTCGTGTGCTCTGTGTAGGCTTCTGGGGGATTACTGTGGGAGAAGAACACTGAACTGGATCGATCCAGCAGCACTCTTCTTATGCATCCACCTTTAACTAGATTAGAAGAGTTAAAGGTGGATGCTGTCTTCCCTTTTACTAGCTATGACTAAGCAAGGAATGTGGGTATGTGGGTTCTATACTTGTGATTGACAGTGCTGTGGGATGACACCTGCCCCTCCCTCCATGCTTCTTGAATCTGAAAGCAAATTGAACTCCAGATTTGTTCTTGTTTTCCTCCCCTGACTTTCTGCAGATACCTCTCAGTATTGTGTTATTTTTCAGTGTTCAGAAATGCAAACAACAAAAGAAGAGCTAAAAAGAGAGAGGCAAGACTATGTGAAAAAACTGGACAAGGAGAAGAGCCTACAGAGAATATCACCAACAGTGAGATTAAAAAAATAGACTGAAACCACTTTCTGGTGAAATGTGGAGCTGTGAATAAACTGATAGAGCCTGTATGGGCATGAAAATGAAAACTGGTTCAGATGTAATGTTTCTGAACTATAGCTTGCTACGAGCTGGGAAAGTCCTTTCTTGCCCTTACACGCTCTGATTCCTGCCCTCCCTCTCTTGTTTGAACAAACCTTTTTTCCTGTCATACCTGGGCAAATAATTGATCTCCTCCAAACCAGCTTTCAGTCCTCAGTTTGGAAGCAAATTACAGTTTCCACAAACCATAACTCCCACAAACCATAATTTCCCCTAGTTGTAATGGGACGTGATAGTTTTATGAAACAAGAAGCCAGGGAGACAATTCAAGTTTTCAAATGGAGGATGGAGAGGGTAAAAGCCTGCAGTTAAACTATGACTTCAGGAGTTGGGATGTCCCGTCTGGCATAACTATGTGCTTACCACATAGATCTTGGATGGGCAACATGCAGCCTGTGGCCAAAATGTGGCCCTTCCCACCCCCTGCTATAGCTCCCGCTGCCCTACCACTGCATTGCCAAAGTGTGTGATGGTGACAAAAGCCAATCAACCAACCCACCCACCCAGCCAGCAAAGGCCTGAAACTGCAGTGCACTGAATCTAAATGCATGTGAGCAAACATATTCACTCCTTGTTTCCAAAACCAATGTGGAAATTTCACATTAGTTCAAAACTGATTCAAAGATATCACGAGAACCCTCTACTATGATCTTTGCTTCTAATGTATAACTGCTTTTAACTACACTGTGCTTGTATTCTCAGTGCATCGAGAATGGTGCTAGCATAGGGAAAACGACTGAAGCAGTTCAGCATAGCTGGAAGACAGTGAGATAAGCAGATAGTCCTGGGCACTGGGCTGTGCTTGAGGGCTGTAAGCAAATCAGCAGAAATGGGAGGCATGGGCATGGGCGAGAGCCAAGGGAAGAATGTGGCCCCACAGCCCTCTTCACAGTTCAGTCCTGCCCCCTGCCTCATGTGCAGCTGCGACCTCCAGCTTGCTCTCCAGTAGAGGAATCAACATTGTGAAGCCCAGCTGTTCACTAGGGGGAGGCAAAGTGCATTTCTGAAATATGCTGTAGGACTCACTGTAAGTTCTACAGAATAAGATGGCTGCCAGCTCTGCAAAAAGAATGCTAAAATCTGGTTATATGTGCATGAGTGAGCAATTGTTCCCTTGCTTTCTTACCAGCTTCAGTTCAGAGTATATTCACAGAAGTCTGGCATTGTTCTGTCGCTGCTGACTTCTGGTCTTTATTTGATTTGATTTGATAATAAATTATTAAATCTATTGACAGAGAAGGGAAAGAACTTGAGGGGATAGCGGAAAGAAAAGAAAGAAGGTGGGGGGAAAACACAAAACAGAGGTTTGGTTTATTCTGGAAGACTATCCTCTCAACTATTTAGTCTATTTGTTCAGAGGACGCCCAAGAGCTGCTGCCGTTTCTCTTTGCTGAGCTATTTGTGTTTCTCTAGAATTAGTAATTGGAAAGGGAGCTCTGTTAATTCCCATTTCCCCATTTAAAAAACTTACGGTTAGATATTGTATCACACTGAACAGAACATGTAGTTATGCTCAGTGACAACTGGTTTCCCCATTGCTCAATGGCCTTATTAAATTGAATTTTTAGTAGGTTGGATGGAACATAGTGAGATTTAGATACAGGCAGCTACCCGGACCTGTATTAATGTTTCCTTCACTTGTGTTTTCCCCATTTGCTTTCATATCTCCCATCACTGTGCATGTATGAATCAAAATGCAAACCTGCACTGACCAAATCAGTTGAAAACCTGTCCTGTGTAAGTTCTTACCTGAAAAATCTGGGAGAGGATTTCTATATCTGGGCCACCTAGAGCTTAGATCTAAATCATCTTTTTAGTGCCATGACACAATCTGGCAATGTTTGAAAAAAATAATGGAGACAGATTTTTTTTTTTTTTTAATGCCTGCCTTCGACTAAGAAGCAGACCTTAGGGTGATCAAATATGGCTTCTTGGCCACTTGAGCCTAGAGTGTTTCACTCCAGAAGTTACTTCGTCTGACTTATGTGAGTACCCTCTCTGGATATAGAACATGGCTTAAGTTAAGCCATTTAATGGCTTCTCTAAAGTTTGGTAGCTGAAGGGGCCCTACATGGCTAGAGGCTGCTGGATAACCCCCTTTCTGGTAGTATGAGACTGACAGGAACTGAGTATCAGTTTTGAAGGCCCTACATATATTGGGACAGTCATCAATTCAAATGGAAATTGTAGCCAAGAAATTCAAAAAGATGGAGACTTGCAAAGGCAGTAATGAAGGAACTAGAAAGGAAAAGCAAGTATAAGGATGTCTCGCTAGAGACCAAGGCCAAGATCATCCACACTGTTGTGTTCCCATTCACTGCGCATGAGAGTGAAAGCCGGACAGTGAAGAAAATGGGCAGAAGGAAATTGATGTGTGCAGTACATGGTGCTGGAGGAGAGCTTTGTGAATACCTCGGACCAAGAGAAAGATGAACAAATGGGTTGTACATTAAATCAATCCAAATTTTCCCTAGACAAAACTGAGACTGTCATACCTTGGGCACATGTGAAAAGGCAAGACCTGGAGAAGACCATCATGATAGGGAAAGTCAAAGGCAGAAGAAGAAAAGGAAGCCCAAATAGGAGATGGACTGACTCCACAAAAGAAACCACAGCCTTGAGTTTACAAGAGCTAAGCAGCGCTGTCATGGCTAAGTCATTTTGGAGGGCTTTCTTTCATGGGGCTGCCCTTCGTTAAAGGCTTGACAGCACATAACAGCAAACCTCTGCCCTTCCCACCATCAGCTTCCTCACTCTCCGTGGAGCTAAATGACTGCAGGTGAAGGCCATGGGAGGAAATACACATCCTCTATAAAGGGCTTCGTATTTTTCTGCCTTTCTACTTATTGTGCTCACAAAGCACATGGCTTTTCTATGGCATAGCTGCTTCACAATGGGTTGGCAGCTTTTCACAAAGGTTCTGTTCTGGTTTAAAACTTTATACATGAGTTCCCTTGTTCTAAAAGGTCCCACAGATATGGGGGGAAATCCACATGGAGGGAAAATGCTGGGGAGGCCTGGAGGAAGGTGACAGAATGAAAAGGTCCCACAGAGTTCTGTGTGTGAGGGATCATAGGCTCACTATAAATGCCTCGTGCAGTTGTCCTGCATGATTTGAAATCTTGATTGTCCAGTTTCTAAATGGCAACTGAGCCTAAATTACTAGGGTAGCTTCTCTGATGCAAATGGTTGACCTCAAACACCTGGTGGGTGATGGAATGAGTAATGAGGATGCCCTGGAGGGGACAGAGCTAACGCACATATCCTTGGAGGAAACACACATCCTCACACAGGTGAAGGGACATTTTCAGTGGCTGCTCCTGGACTTTGGAACTCACTGCTTAGAGAGCCAGCTGATCGCCCTCCCTGCAGTCCATTCACTGGCCTTTGGCACTTATGCTGGTCTATTACGTAGTGGAGTTGGTTGGATTCTTTTGCTGTGACTTTTTTGCATTATACTTTAATATTTGTTTTATGTCTGTTGTAACCAAGGTTTAAACATTTTGGTTGTTTCTATTTTTAACTGCTTTGAGCACTGTTTTCTATAAATCAAAGCAGGATTTGAAGCCCTGAGCAGGGCTAATGTAGGACTAATGATAACATCTTAAGGTTTTGTAGATGAGTCACAAGATGTAACCTGGGGGCGGGGTATATGCTGCTAATTTGGGAAATTAGTGCTGCTTTAAAAATTTGTCCACTATTAACAAAACACCATAAATCCCAATGTTCTTCTTGTATCTTTGCAAGGACAATGCTATTTTAAAAGATGTCATGTAGAATATCATACCACATATGGAAGTGACCTTAAATAAGGCCCCCACCAAAACAGCCTTACAAGCCTTACAAGAAATTGAGTGATCTCTTCTGTTTTTTAATCTTTAATTTGGAATTGGTCCAGGCAGTCCTTCAAACAGAAGATGCCTTCAAATAGAGGACTGCGGGACACTGGGTATCCCTGTAAGAAATTATTTCATGATTCCTCTTGAGAGAAACTTCATGAGACTTCACGAAGGCCTTATAAGTTTGGCAACTGGTTTTCTGTTTGAAGAAGTTATTAATCTATAGCAAGCACATGATTATGTGTGAGATTTGTACTTGATATCATTTAATTTTCTTCCAATTATTCCTGTAAAAAACAATTAAGAAAATGAATAATTATAAAAGTAAGGTCAACTCAATTTTCCCTACTAATGTTTTTAGTTACTAGACTCATTATAGCTAATTTCTTTCATAATCTTTGCCATCTAACCCCATTTGTTTCATTTATAAGTAGCGAAAAGTGCGCATCACGAAACTTCGGTAAAAACAAAGCAGCAAACCATGTCGTTCTTGTGATTTCCTGAGAAAGCAATTATCCCTTGTTAACCTTTATGGGAAGAACTCTTTGGATTATTCTTAATATAGTTATTAAACGCTTCAGAATGAAATCCCACTCCTTCCATGTGTTATCACAATTTCTGAACATTAAAACTAAATGGACTTTTAAAACTCCATTTTCTCAGGCTTAGTGGCAAAACTACTTGGCTTAGTTTCTCATAGAACATAAAACTCAACAGAGTTTGGACATTAAAATGTTTTCACTGCCTTGTCTGTGGGTGAAGAACTTTTATCAGCTGAACTGAAGACTGAATTTTAAAGCAATTCAATTGTACTTCAAGCATTTTTGCCACTAGGATTCTCATGGGCCTATATTTCTATTATACTGACTTTTTTGAAAATTGGTTCTTTTGAATATTGTTGGACTTGCGTGGGAGGAAATATAAAGCTTCATATTATATACCACTTTGGACTGGTAGAAGTTGTTAATGGGAATCTAAAATTGGTTGAACTTTCAGAGGTCCTTTTCCTTTTCCTTATTTTTCCTTTTTTTTTCCTTTTCCTTTTTTAAGCAAAAGATGACAATTTGTGTGGTTGGCCTTGAAAACTGTCAGGAAACTCAGGGCTGGATCCCTATTTAATCATACTTAGAGCAGCCCCATTGAAGTTAACGAGACTTATGTTCATCATTACTAATGTGTCCATTAATTTAACTGAGTCTATGCTAAGTGTAAATAAAGGGATGGGATGGCGCAGTGGGTTAAACTGCTGAGCCACTGGGATGGTTGATTGAAAGGTTGACAGTTCGAATCCGCAGACTGGGTGAGCTCCCATACTCTGTCCCAGCATGCAAATGCAAGTAGATAAAAAGGTACCACTTCGGTGGGCAGGTAACAGCGTTCCGTGCACTTCGGTGTCTAGTCATGCCAGCCACATGACCACGGAGACTGTCTGCGGACAGACGCTGGCTCCCTTGGCTAGGAAACGGAAATGAGCACCGCCCCCAAGAGTCAGACATGACTGGACTTTAATGTCATGGGGAAACCTTTACCTTTACTCTAAGTGTAACTGTGTTGGAATGCAAACCTAAATTTTGTGCAGATTGTGATGGCTAGGCTGTTAACAGGGTGTACTGCATGGAACTTAACATGCTAATTCTGAAACACTTTCACTGGTTCCCGGTAGGACTCCACTCTGGAATGCTAAACTTCTGAAGGTGGTAATCTCACATACCACCTTCTCCCATATGAATTTCCCAGGATATCCAACTAATCGGCATGCTTCCCCTACCATCAGAAGTATTGAGGGGGGTAATATTGGATAAGGGGTTGGGACTTTTCAGTGATGGCCCCAAAGCTGTTGAATTTTTACAAACAGAGACAAAAAACTAAACTGGGCCCTTTTTGAATGTCTCAATTTACTTCCAACCTCTGTAGAAGCAGAGGTCAAGTCTTTTCCTCTTGCATCTGGTGGACCTTGAGGTATTGATGGATGGATGGATGGATGGATTGATGTCTAAACTGCCCAACAGCCAAGGCTGTCTGAGTGGTTAACAAAAGTTAAAATTAAACAATTTAAAAGTTTAAAACACACACACACTAAATTAAAAGAACAAAACATAATTGCAATTGCTGTTATTCAGCACAGAAGCATAGGAGCAATACAGAATAAATTGGGAGACACAAAAACAAAGTTAAAAAGTTAGATTGTCAAAATGTTGGGAAAATAAAAGGCTGTCAGCTGACACCATAAAGAATACAAAGTAGGCACCAGACACAGCTCTTTAAGGAGCTCGTTCCACAAATGAGCCGCAGCCTAAAAGGCCCTCCTCCTGGAAGCCACCACCTCACTTCCTTTGGAAGGGGCGCTTGGAGCAGGACCCCCAAAGATGACCTCAGGCTCTATATTTGGCAGGAGGAGATCCTTTAGATAACTTGAGTGGTTTTCCATAGCCCTCACCATCCTTGTTGTTTTCCCTGGAATGCCTTCCAACTGGTCTCTAACTTCCTTACATGAGGTGCCTAGACTGGACACAGAGCAATGAAACTAGTAAAGAAATAATGTGTTCTTATATCCTTCTAGTCCTTTATGCAGCCAAATGCAGCATAAATAAAACGAGGCTACTTTTACTCCAAAAATGGAAAATTCTTAAGTGGCTTCACAGAAAAGAATAGCAGAGGCCATGTCCACAGCCATTATGCTAACCACATGCAAATTATGCTAATTGCACAGCAGCAAATTATGCAAAGGACTTAAAAACTCTGGCTGATGTTAGAGTTCCAGCAGGAATTTTAGTGCTGTGTTGCTGTACCCGTTCTATTTGACAACTCCCCTTTTCTCATCCCTAAAAAGACAGCAATATGCTATTAAAGTTAGTATGTGTCCATTCCCATTTATGAATTTTAAAAGGAGAAAAAATAAATCCCTACAAGATTTGAGTCATATTGCCTGGGAATTCATCATATGCTGGCACATATTACTTGTGAATTTTATTCAGTTCATTTAAAATTACTTCTAACACACAGCAATCAAGTCTAAGCAGTGCAAGGAATTCAAATGATCACCAGGCACCCAACATTTCTCAAGAGGCAGCTTTCAAAGCACAGGCAAGGTATATTTTCCTGGAAGGGATGAACATTTAAAAAATTAGATCTAATGACTGCATAGGCCTCGAAACAAGATAGACTTACTCACGTTGTGAAATGAACCCTAAGGAGGATAGGTTTTATTTACTTTTAAATGGCCAACACTCTCCCCCCACTCCAAAAAAAGCATTTTTCAGTCATCCAAATACTGCAGTCAGTGCTGTAATTTCAAAGCTGGTACATTGCACCCAGAGCACCTGATTTGCAGACTTCCTGGGAAAGTCAACCACAGCCAGTCCTGGCTGCAGCTTCATTTGTTACCACCTAGAGTCAGACTTGGCATATGGAGGGGTCCTTGATCAGCCAGCCCACCTGCTCTCTGATCCATACACAAGCTGAGGGGCCCTTAAACCGGGAGGGAGCATGGGGTGATCCTTCCAGGGCATGCACCAGTTGTGCGGGCCTCTTCTTCTCTAGGGATGGTCCTGACACCAGCGCCTGAGCGGGGCGGTGGCCCCATAGCCCCATCCCCAGGAACCATTCCTGCCTCTTTTTGGAAGGGGGTCTGTACCCCTTCCCCTTTGATTTGGATGCAGCCCGATGCCACCCATGCAGCAAATTTGGCAATTCTGCCTGGCCATTAACTTTCAACAACCTACAATGCTACAGGGCAGACTAGTCAGCCTCACCGGGTAAAAGGTTTCTGCACTCCCATGGACTGGTAGCTGACTGATGTCCACACCAGTGAACTGCACACCTGGGGGAGTGTGGCTCAGCAGGGGAAGAGAAGCTGACCGTGGCTTCCCTTAAATAGCCACAGTGTGGGCTGGAGGGGGAAAATGCAAGATACCTGAATTTTGTACTATAGCAGCCCACACTGCAGTGCAGACTGAAGCCCCTGGGAGAGCTGGAGGCTTGAGCTTGTCTGCTAGATTCATACTGAAGCAGCTCCCCCCACCCCCACATACCATGTATGGTCTGCGGTTACATGTTAATGAAATCAGCACAGTATCCACGAGGTTTACAACAAGAGCTTAGCTATACTATTACAGAGTAATTACAATATTACTGTGCCACACATCAATGCATAATACTATAATTGTGGGAGAAGCTGGAAGTGTTTGAAAGGTTGTGCATGCTCTATTGTTTGTGTTTATAGTGCAAGGACAGGACACAAGCTGCAAGTGGCTGCAATTGCAGGAGAGGTGGGAATTCATGCTGAGTTTCAGGTTCTCTTGTTTTAAACATCCTGCAAATGCAACTGTGTGGAAAAGCAGTTTAAAATCATAATAATAAAGGCACGGTATGTTGACTCACAGCGGTGCAACTGAGTAGGTGTGCACTGGAAAAATCACTCTCCAAGAAAAATAACGGATGACCAACCTGTTGTCTGAGGAGGGGAAATGGCGGCTGACATCAGATGCCCTGCCTGCCAGTCCCTTTCTGCTCTTGCTCAAGGCCAAAGGGGGTGGAGAGAAGAAGTTGCAAGACAGGTTCTGTGGTTTCAAGCCATTCCCACCTGGAAGAACGATAATGTTACTTGCTTGGAACACACGTGATTCAAAAGCACATGGAAACGGCAATCACAGTGAAAGAACATTGTGCTCCTTCTTGAGCGGAGGCTGAGTGCAGTGCTCCCCCATGGGGCATGCGGCCAGTGTGCAGCGGACCTTGATGGGCCTCCCCATCCTCTCCCAGTGAGCAGCTATTGCTGGAATGGAATAAAGTGCATTGCCACCGTGCCAGGTCAAGTGGAGGAAGAGCCGTGTCTCGCTGGGTCTCCTTGGAGGTGAACACAGGGTCCAGCGCCCAGCCTGCTTCCCACTGCCATGATCACTTTGTGACTGGGGTTGCCTTCTACTTGGGCACTTGGGGCAGCTGTCATCAGAGCCACTGGGGAAGGGCAGCAAGGCCATTCTAGCCACGGCTTTGTACATTTCTAGGCTGCCTCTGGCCTTGTTGTGTTGCACAATGACATGGCAAGTGCAGGGCTGGCCACCTAACCCTGCAAAAGGCAATGGCTTGTTGGAGTGGTCTTGCAGCCACAATGAAGCCAACATATGGGTTCAAAGCCATGGTGGTTTCACTAATGGTGGATTAGTGTGTCATCTGAAGCCAGTGGGAGGGAGGGAAAGTTAACAGCTCTAATGATTCCAGCCCAGATTCCTTAAGATGCTGGACTAGAGAGCAAAGGTGAAGAACAAAAGGTACTGAAGAAGTCAACAGCTGGAACTGTGGTGGAGGGGATACTTACTGTGTAATCTTTTCTCAGTTGTAGGTCATAAGTTAAAATGCCATGGCTTCAACCAAAGAATGGATTTCCTCCTTTTTTGGTGATTCGTATCATCAGACTAGAGGACAAAGGAGGACAGTGATTTACATAACGTCTTCGTATGCTGATATATGTCTGTGGAGCCAATGCAGGTAGAATTATTATAGGAAGGCAGTGCCGTACTGCAGAAGACTCTGACCAGGTGACCCACGCAGCTACCTGTTCAGCCTGCTTCCCAGATGGTAAATGTTGATGGGCAGCAGTTCTTATGCTTATCTACCTTTAAACCGGTCCTCCAAAGAGAAGAGAAGGCAGTTCTCTTGCAGCCCTTCAAATAGAGACTGTCCTCTTTAGGCAGGATACTTGGCCACCCCTTTATGGTCCTCCAAAATGCTCCTTCTAAGCTGGGGAAGTTATCCTACCCATGTGGCAACCCAATCCACAAATTCCACCCTGCAAACATTTTGTTGTAGAAACTCACCTTTACTGTTCAGTTTTCAGCTCAAAGACCTTTTTCAACAAGAGTAAAATAGAAACATTCATATATCAAATCCATAGAAGGAGAAATGACTATGGGTGATATTGAAACAATGAGACTTCCTGAAGGTTAACCACATTTTGCTTAGAGAAAGCATATCTCACACTTTGTGCAGCTACAGCAAAACTAGCTATAGTGTATGCTGTGTATTTGTCCTGATTGCACAGCAAAAAGTTGTCTCTTTCAGATCACTATCCCCCATTATTTTAGTGGAAAATCCAGACAAAAACCTGGATGATGCACATACAGGACAGTACACAGAGTAATGGTAAATATATTTGCTGTATTTTGAGACCCAGATTTTCATATGTCCCATGCAACATTCCTCTTTATAATTGTGCGTGTGTGTTGGCGGGATTAGTTCAGCAAGCCTCAGGTGTAATAATCAACTGCCATACATTAGACATCATATATACATAAAGCTTCCAGAAATGTTCATAAGAATAGCCAGGTGCCCAGCTCTTTGATGTTACAGATGGTACTTCCCTATTTAATGAAGCCCCCTCTTTGGAGAATTGTCCACTCCAAATTGAGTGTAAGGGCACAGAGATGGCTTAGATGGTGGTGGCACCTGGGTAGCACTAGCAGCATGTTCAAGGGTCATCTGATCACAACCTTTCCCGCTAAATTAAAATGTATTTCTATTTAAATGATAGCAATTTTGCTCTCTTTTAGACACCAGGTAAAATCTTTTTTTTTTTATTCAAACAAGCTTTTGGTTAATTTAAATTGTATCTTGTTATTGAAAATTTGTTTAATTTTGGTTGTTAATTTATCTGGTTGTATTTGGTCATGTTGTGTAAGGTTTTATATAATTTTATTATATCAGATGTTTTAGCGATCTAAAATTTTATTGTTTTTATCTGTTCTATTGATTGCATTGGTTTCAGCATTTGTAAGCCATCCAGAGAATTCTTGGGTTATGCGGTGGCATAGAAGTAGAATGAAATAAATAAATAATGAACAAATTTGCAAATTTGCATTTGTATGTATAAAAGAGCAGAAGACCATGAGAAGAGCTCTGCTGGATCAGACCAAGTATCCATCCAGTCCAGTATTCTGTTCAGGACCCGAGTGTAACAGTGCCCTCTCATCCATGTTCGCCAGCAGCCAGTGTACAGAGGCATATTGCCTCTGACACTAGGGTCATGAATATGCATGGACTGCAGGCTTGTCACAGATGCAACTATTCTGCAAATCCATGTCCTCTTTGGGATTGCATTTTCTTTTTTTTAGTCCCCTGTACAATATGAAAATGGGCATCCAATGTGATGGTTACACCTCAAAACTGGAATTGCCATTCTTTCAGTTCAGAGCTATGTACATTGGGTTTTATCTAATGGTGTCATCTGCCTAGTAGAACAGAGTAGATTTCCTTTCCCCCTGCTGCCCTGGCATGCTCTCCAAATCTGATCCAGGCGTTTGGAGACTTTACAGCACTGATTTGGGGTACACACAGCTGGAACTGCTGGGAGGAGAAGAGGACAAGACAGCCTTCCTGTGAGCGTGGCCTCCTGATCAGGTGTGCTTTACTCCAGCCCATTGACCTTTCTATACATGTATATCAGGAGCGCCAAACAGGTAGCACATGAAATAGGCTGAGCTTTCGGACCAGAACAATGCTGATCTCTTGAATTTCCTACTCTGTATTTGGACGGATTTGTCAGCATAGAGTAATCATCCCTGCTCGCTGTGAATCTGTTAGTAAGATCTCATTAGTTAATGAAAAGCCACATCATTTTCCTAACAAAGGCAATGTTTCAATCAGGCCCAGCTTTGATTTAAAACCAGTAACACTGTGTGGACTCAACAAGCAGAGATGGCTGACTGGTGAGAACAATAAACTTGTTAGTTAAAAAAAAATTAACAGAGCGTTGTTTAACTGTAATGACAGCAATAAAGCAGGAGATGTGGAGTTGATACAGTCACAACTGAATCGTAATGGATGAGATATTTACAGCAAAGCTGTTAAAACATTGAATAAAATATGGGGAATGAGCAGGAGCAGATGTGGTTTTATACTTCTGACTTGAAGCTTGTAAAGCAAGAGATTGTATGAGTAATAATCACAAGTTCTAGTTCACGGTGCATGAATAAATATTGATAGGGCCCCAGAGCTGAAACTTTCCAGATACAGAAATAACGTGAGAAAGCCCACAGTTGCATTATGTATGACTAAGTTTAGACTTTTATGGCATCCGCAGCAGTATACATTTCAGATTATGCAGGTTAAATGCACATTTTTATGACAATGTTTCAAACTAGAAAAAGATCACAAAGACCTTTTTTGCAGGGAGCTGGCTCAAGAGGTGTTTTAACGAGGGACACATCTTGTACCTTGCTTTTTCATGCACCCTTGGAAACAACGCATGCATGCAGTTCTAGTGTCCGAAACCACTTGCTCTGAATCTTTCCCTTTTTTTCTTAGCAAATATCCCAGCAGTGGAAATCTTGTGGAACACCAAAGCAAAAACTTAGGCACCTTGCAAGCTTAAACCAATATGGCATAGTGGTTAGAATGCAAGTCTAGCCGCCTGCATTGGGTTCAGATTTCCACTCAGCCATGAAGTTGACTGCATGACCTGGGTTTACACTCATTTACACTGTTGGCCTTATCTATATCATAGAGTTTTGGGAAATAAAATGAAGAGGAACATAAGCACTGTTCCCTGAACTATTTGGGACATTAAATACAATAAGTACAAAAGCCAGACTATCTAGATAGTCACTGAATGGACACCAATTCATGTACAATAGAAACACAAATCTCCTTTCCAAGATGGAGAGTGATACTGGCAGAATGCTATTTCCAGTGAAAGGAAGGAAAGAAGGGGTAGGGCATTGTCACACACAAGTAGGATGTCCCATGATTATCATAGGAACATAAGAAAAACCAGTGGTCCATCCAGTCCACGACTCCGTTCACATGCTAGCAAACCAGTCGTCCACAGAATCCCTCTAAATGGATGGGTACAGGAGTTCTGCTTGCCCAAGACCTGCAGCAACTGGTATATGCAAACATACTACCACTGATAATGGATGTAGCACTTAACCAACATGGCTAGTAGCCATTGATATACTTCTCCCCCACAAATTTGTCCAGTCTTCTTTTTAAAACCACCCAAATTGGTAGCCGTCACTACAGCGGTTGCAGAGAATTCCATAATTTAATTATATGCTGTGCAAAGAAGTACTTCCTTTTATCCTCTACAGCATATCTATGTTTGGCCAGATCACTGGTTCTCTACTATTCCATTGGTTTTAAGGGCTGCATCTCAGCTGCAGTCGCTCAGGCAGTAGTCTGTATGATGAGACTGAGTGGAGGTGGACGGACCTACTAACTTCCTGTGATCCTATCTAAAATTTCTGAGCCATGTGGTGAGTCAGAGGACTGCACTATTCTAGTGGAGGATCTTCTGTCTTTGACTTGACTTGACCCACTCAGCCTTCCTGCCCATTGGCTACTCAAGGCCAGGAAGAAGTGTAAGAGGGCTGATATTATCTCAGTGTTGCTTGGTTTGAGCAAAAAGGCCTACCTAAATTCTGCTGTGTCTTGTATTCCTGGTCTTGGGCCTGACTCTTAGTTTCTGACTCACTCCAGACTGCTGACCACAGTCCAGCCTTGACAAATCCACCAAATTTTTGATGCCAAGTCATTATTGCTGGGATCCCTCTGCTAAAACAACCCTACAGCTTCTAACTTACTTAGTGAGTCAACAAATCATGGCTAAACTATCAACAAATTTTACTGAACGTTTTGAAAGGTAGCAATTTAAATTGTTATTCTCTTGAAACGTCAAAAAAGAAATCTTGAAACAGTGGGCAGTTAACCATAAGAGCAAACAGGAGAGCAGAGACATCCATCTAAACCTAGTCCAGAATCTCACCCTACTACTTAAGCCAATCTCTAGCAGTAAAGCAATTTCAGTTTATCTTAGTCCAACCTTCTCCAACCTGGTCTACTCCAGAAATTTTGGACTACAGCTCTCATCAGCTGCAATCTACAAGGTCAGTGATACAGGGCTGTGGGAGATGTAGTTCAAAACACTGAGGAAGGTTACCCTAGTTCAATGGCAGTGCAGCTTCTAGCCTTTTCAGCTCCTCTTTGCCTGTCTGGTTCCTTCAAATGCCTCTGTCCTGTCTTCACCTCAGGACCTCTAGTTGTCTTTCTCTTTCTTGAATTCCCTCAGTATTTGCCATCTGCATTTGGATACACAATTTTAATTCCCCCTTCCAGCCATCAGATGTGCATGGAGTTTTTTAAAGTTCCTATTTTTCATAGTAACATAGTATGGAATAGTTTCCTTGCCCTCTTAAGTTTGAGCCTCCCGTGACCGACTCCAATGCAGAGCAGCCCCTAAAAGGAGATCACCATTTTACAACTTGAAGCTAAATGGTTTTATAACAATCTTATCACACATGATCATGACCAAAGAATGTAATCTTTAGCATGGAAGAGATAAAACTCAGCCCAGGTCAGTGGTGTGAGTCCTTTGATTCCAACTTGAGCATGAGCATGAATTATTTGCTGCTGTAGGAGAATACGACTCTGCAGTTGAGGTGAGGGTAAAGCCTGCCTTGCATTCCTCCGACTGTGACCTACGGCCAAGGATCCAGGAGGGCAAAAGGCATCTCAGCATCTAGAACTCCTTGCAATAGCCAGACCTTTCCTTCTCATGAACCCTTTTACACTGGTGGGTACATTATATTGTACCCTTCAGTACAATCTGAAAGGTGCATCAGTATTGTACCCATTTGCTTGTAAACAAATGAAGAAGCCAAACTAAGAACATTGGAGGTGCTATTATCTGCTCTTTATTTGCTTCTTTAAAAATGGGTGACTGGATCCAGGTATTTGATATGTGCTGGTAACTGAAAGCATGCATGTTTTAGGGAGATGGGGGGTTAAGTATCCAGTCTTCCGTGATGGTCCAGTCACTCACTTGTGAGGATTAAATAGAGAGAGGAAGGACCTGTGTTCTCACAAAAGAAAGAAAGATAGCATAAACAAATATAAATAAGCAACCGAGCCTTCTTGTCCCATTTTTCTCAGTGGCAGAGTTTTCATCATAATGATGATTAGTAGTAATACATGTAGTAACACCAGCGTTATTAGCTAGAAACCTAGGAAACTGGGAAAGAGGTTACTGGTAACACACTGCTGAGTCTTTCTCCAGTGCTGCTCCTTCTGCCTCCTTGAGAAGAAGTGAAGGAGCCTGCAGGGAAGACCAGTCTGCATCACAGTCACTGGGACGTATGCCTTAATTAGTGCAGGTTTGGCAGGGCAGGGAGAGGTTGTCCCTGCCCTGGTGTGTCATGGATCCAGTGGGGCTCCAAATGTTGCAAACCCCTCTTTGAGGCCTTCGGCGTGGTGGAAGTGACAATAGTATAAATACAGTTGTGACCATACTCAATCCCGTCTGATCTCCCTGCGTTTTCTTTCCAGAGCGCGGGAATCATCGCCACACCAGCAAAGCATTCCAGTATATTTGCCGTGTGTGCATCCTATTACTTTTTCATTTTTTTAACCTGGATAGAACCAGCTAAGGTATAATAGGACAGGAGAGATCCATGGCCAGCTTCACAGATGCAGAAGGAAGGACGAGAGACAGGTGGGCTCAAGTGCTTTGGCATGCATGCCAGATCAGGTGACTGGCGGGGCTTGCAGGGCAAAATTAGGCCATGCAGCCCCACCCTTACCCTGCTTTGCTCTTCTGATTCCCTCCCATCTCCCTCTTCCTGTCTGGAGTATGGGCCTTACTGACCAACCATGTGAGGGCTGAATAGGGACTTGGCAGGCAATCTGATTGGCTCTGGCTGCCTGCTGTTTCCACCTACGTTGCATGGAATGCAGCAGGAAGGAGGAATGACTTCACTGGGTAACTGGAAGTTACGCTGACTGGGTCACAGCTTGGCAAGAAGCTGCAGTCACATGGCAGTAGGCCTTAGGCTTGGTGAGCGTCCGTAGGCACTTGATGATGGCTGACATTCCTCGGGGCATCACGCTCAGGGTTTTCCAGCTCCGTGTGGCGATACGGATCACCTCTGAGATTTATTCACCTCACCCACTCACAGTTTTGCAGCTCTGGAAAAGGTGGGAACGGCATGGGAGAGCCTTCCCACACTGGGATGGTGTAGACCTGAAAGGGAGTGAGTGCCCAGGTGCCACTCGCCAGGACTAGGATGTCTCACCCATACAATTACAGGTGAGTTGCCTGTAAGGAGTAGAAGCCCACTCTGTCACCGTCCCTTTCAGATCAGTTTGAAAGGATAGTGGCCCAAGTTTATAACCCCGTTGTGTGTCTGTCTCATTATTCCCCTGCCACCTTCTCCTTTGCAAGTAGTTTGACTGCTTCACATACAGCAGCACGAGTGAGAACTATGTGACTTAATAATAGACACAGCTTCTTATCTGGTATTTCTTAGGAAATTTTCCTATTAGCTCCCTCAGCAACACTTTAACATGCCCACCCCCATGAAAAGCAATTCCTATAACCTCCTCTTGACTTATAACTACCCTCCATTCTTCATTAATCATCGCAGTCAAATAATCTCAACGAGAAAAATCTACAGCACCAAGCCTCATTTTCTTCATATTAAAATCTATCTCCAAGGATAATTTTTTTTCTGGTTTCAAGCTGTGAAGCAGATTTGCTCTGGAACACATTTACATTTGGCTGGTCAGATGTTGAGAGCTGCACTGTGCAACGTAGTGCGCAAAGAGCTAACAGTTCACATCTGGCCTGGGATTGAGATGGAGTTGTAATCAGACTAATTCATTAGGAGAGACAGATGCGTCTGACAAAACAGAGGGGCATCCTGATTTTCTGTGCTTAAATGGACTCGGCTTCATTTCTGCTGTGCTTAAAGCACAATGGGGGGTGGCGTTTGGGATGAAAAGGAGGTATCAGCAAATTCAAAATCCACGAGAAAGTCAAAATCCACCAGACTTGTTACATTCAAACCTGAAATTATTGTTTTTCTACTAAATTTCAATATTGCCCTATAACAGTCTTTCCCAGTCTAGCACCCTCCAGTTATATGGCCCTGTAGGTCTCTTCATCCCTAGAAAGCCTCTTTATTCTGCAGGGTCATCTTTTCTGAATTTTTTTAGAGTGCAAGAGTTGAATATGGAAGTCTAAATTTTCATGCATAACCACACTGACTGAGGTTTTTTTTAAAAAAAGCTATGTCTTGTTCCAATCTAAATCAGGTTTTTTTCCTGATATTACAGTGAAGAGTATTAAACTGTAGGATTTTTCACAACTGAGGCATTGATTACTCATGTTTCCAAATGGGCTTCTAAAATCAGAGCTAGTATCAGTGGTCAAAACCCCAAAAGAGCCTATTACTGGTCAAAGGCTGGCCAGATGTCCACTTGACAGAGGTCAGCTGTCTGTTTGAAGGGCTGTTAAACAGACTTTCCTTTGTTTGGAGTTGTTCCCTATCTAAAGAGCTTTATACAAGCCTGATACAAGTATTGTCTTAAGAATGGTCAGAAAGAAATCTGGGCTTTGAGGTTCACCATTAAGGGTACCTGGACCATTGCAAAAACCTTGCGTTCCCTCCTTTGGATTCTTTAGCTTTACACCAGACAAGGGTTAGACAGTCCTTCAAGCAGAACAGGTGTATTTTTGTGCCCATATTCCATTCCCTTTCTCGGGCCCCATTCTTGGGATTAGCAGGTCTGAAAGCAAAAGAGGCAGGGCCAAATGCTTGAATATGTGGCTTAACACTTTTGCTATCTGGAATAGAGCCTTAGGAGAGGCATTTCAACCTTTCCAAAAAGGGGGAAACTTGCACAGAAGTTGGAAAGCAACACAAGGATTGGTGGTCAGGAAAAAGGTGATGGAGTCAGGGGCAGCTCTGGGGGAACCCTGGAGGGCCAGATGTTGTCCCTGGGCCTGAGGTTCCCCACCCCTGACATAGAGGATGCTATCAAGCAGAAGAGTCCTCTGACAGCACTTCAAGAGAGAGTGGCCCTCGGTGGAGGAGGCGTATGGCCATTTTGTGAGGGGTGGCTACAACTTCATCACCCCCTCCGTCAGTGATGAGAACTCATGGAAGTTGTAGGCCAGGGCATCAGGAGGGCCACAAGCTGTCCACTGTCTTTGGTAAGAAAACTGGCGAGCAGCTACAGCAGCAAGGAGCTGCAGCCTCCCTGTCCTTACCTGCTCTCTTCCTTTTCTGGAGCAGGCAGCTATGACTCCTTTGCTTTTCCTTTTCACTGCCACCCACTGCTCTTTTGCTTGTCCAGCCATCTGGGTGAGTAAACAGACAGCAAGGGAGGTGCTGGTGGGGAGATGGAGCGCTCCTGCCACAAGCTGAGTCATGCAGGGAAAACACTCGGAGGAGGCCTTCCGAAGAAGAGCAAGTGTGTCTTGCTGAAGACTACCTAAAAACCCAGAACCAGCCCTGTGGAAAACAGACTGTGGCTGCCCTGCTCCCCCTTAAATTGGTCTGCTGTTTTCAGGTCCAGTGGAAGGTGCTGCCCCATCCGCAACACTGAAGACAAATCAGTCCAGTTGGCTTTTGCAGATGGAACGGGAGAGGGCACCTTGTTCTTCACATCAGGGCAGCTCTGTACATGCCCACAGCACCTTTGCTGTCACATATCCCCCTTGCATGCTTCCATGGCAGTCATGGATGTCCTTGGGGCACAAGTGTTTCCCCCACAGATGCCATGCATGCACACGCACACATGCACATTTCCCCCCAGATGCCAGTATTTTCAAAGGCAGATGCGTTATGCAGACCTGGGGTTACCCTTGTGGTAGTAACAGCTGCATCTACAGCATAAACAGGCACTGAAGCTCTCTGCAGCTTGGACTTAGCTTGTCAAACAGGTTGGCTGCCCCTCGTAGTTAAACCAGATGATTCTCCCTCTCTTTTTTCCCCTGGCCATCCCAATGTTGCCAGCAACAACAGCTGCTTGAACAAAGCTCCCCTTGGCAGCTGCTCCACATGCGGGACTTAACGAGCAAACAGTGACAGAGTTTGTACATCCGATTGAGCTCTGTCAGTTGCCCTGAACTTGTTTGAAATGCAGTTCTTGTCACTGCTGTAATAATTTTGAGTGAGAGAGACTGAAGGGAGTTGTCATGCAAAAGTGTGTGGTATGAACCCAGGAACTTTAATCAATCATGGCAATTATTTTACTAAATTATTGTAAATGGTAGAGCATCCAGAACTCTTTCTGTTAAATGTCTGCTGTCAAAACGGCAAGCGGGCCCCCTTCTCCCCACCCTACCCCTCTTTTTGACCTTTTCCATGTTAAATTCATGTCAGGATGTGAAATGGAAGCCTGCTGAAGGATCTTGGCTGAAGCAATCTTTTGCTTTGCTTCAACAGATGACCCTGATATTCGTCATTTTGTGGCGAATTCCTAGAATTGGGGAAATCCCCCCTTCCAGAACAAGAAAAGTCAGTAATAACACCAACAGTCAGGGATGTCAAAGGAATCTGTAATGGATTCATATGAGTTTGAATTTCTGTGAGTGTAATCTGTGGAGCCCACAGTTGACTGGGTTTTGTGTGGATTCTAAAGACTCCCAGAATTCTGGACTATTTAAAAAAAGAAAAACTTTTGGGAGAATTTGTACAAATCCACAAACATGCTAATGCACATTAGTACTAAGGCACATTTGCAGAAATGAAACTAAATTCTTGCAGATCGCTAAAAAACCCCAATCCTATTGTTGGAATGACAGTCTACAAAGCTCATTGTATGGATTTAACAAAATTCATATACCCCTTCCAAAAAGCAGCAACAGAGGTTGCATTCCTATTCCTCCTCTTCCTCCTCCTCCTCCTCCAGGACAGTAGTTATTCTGTCAAGTACATTTTCCTTGTAATATAAATAGATACATCAGAAGGAGAGACTTAAATGGTGCATGTGGTGAATGGTTGACTTGATGATGAAGTGTGAAATGCCCATTAAAGCACTGACCATTTATCCCTAATACTGCACACTGAATGGAGACCCTACACAAAATGAATGTCATGGTTTCAGCTCAATTCCTGCTGGACAGCAAACGATACATCACCAAACCCTCAACTGGCGCATGCAATATACCATCAGCAATGGCTCTAATTCTGGAGCGACATGGATAGGTTTCATTAAAGGAAAGTGGCATTCAAGAATCATCGAGATTCTCTGAAAGCAGCAATTATGGAAAAAAATGTTTGGGGAAATAGCTGTGTCTAGGTCTGCTTTGCTGCCCTGACTAGATGTCAAGCACTGTTTTGGCACCAGTCTTGGATTAATGGATAGAAAGGTGGGAGGGACTCTGCAAAATCAAGGGTGGCACTTGTAGCCAGCAGTAGAGAGCAAAATAATCCAAAAGCATCTTACAATTCACAACTCTGTGATGCAGATCTGGCAGAGATGTATTTATTTGTTGTGTTATTTACTTGTGATGGTTTTATCACAATGAATTCCCAAGGTGGAGCTCCATGCAAGGCCACTCAATTTGATTAATGGCTAAGGAGAGATTTGAACCTCGTTCTCACAGGTTCAAACCAAACATGCCCCCCATACTATAATAGCTTTCTACACTGATGTAAAGTGAACATATGAAAGTAAATGTTGTAAATACAGCCCCAGCAGAAGGCACAATGTAAGTCTGTGTGACTGATAGCTGTTGTCCTGCAGAGAGACTGCCCTAGAGGAAACTCTTATTCCCCCTGAAAAATAGAAGCAGCCTTCTGCGGAGTCAAATCGTGGGTCAATCTAGCTCAGTTGCTCCCTGGTAGGGATGCACAGTCACTGTAAACTGACTAAATTTTGCAGAATGTCAATCACCTTTCATTCCATTGTCTCCCCACTGACAGAATCAGATTTTGTGTGAATGCAAATTCATATACATTTGTGCAATCCCATACCCCACCAACTCAAAATCTCTGAATAATGCATATTTTCATGCTTTCATCTATGGGGGAAATGCACTTTTTTGGCTGGTAGTTTTTTAAATTTTCCATATTTTTCTATGACTCAGTGTGTGCACAGTTATGGAAGTACTCAAACAATAAATGGTCTGCAATAGAATCCATGCAACCCACAAAAAGCCAGGCCACTGTAACCTCTGCAGGTCAGATAGTTAGATATTGAAGCCCATCTGAGTTCATGGTAGATTATCTGACATCTCTACAACTGCCTTTGCCTGTTTTTGCTCGAGTTCCTTGAATTTCCCATAAAATTAAGAACCTTTGGTTCTTTGATGCAGTGAACCTAAAGATTGCTTCTGCCAACATCCTTGTAGCAGGCTTCCATTTTACAAATTTTATTTGTATTTTACCAGCCCTTAAAGCTAGGACCTTTTACATTTAAAGCATTTACTGTGCCAGAGAGTTCTTGTCCTCCCATTTATCCAGATTTGGAAAGCACAGAGGATGTTGTGAAAGAGTGTACTGCCTGCCTCTTTTCTATTTTGAGACTGTAATAATCAGGTCCAGCTGAGATATGAAGGACCGTCAGGCCTGGTACATTTACCTATGATTTTGCTTTGTAATGAAAAATATCCTCACCTCATTAAAAAGTATAGTGATACTATTTAGCATTTGATCATAATCATTTCATATTTTATTGTATTTTCTTTCTGGAGAATGACATGGCAGATGACTGATGATTCATCTAAACCTTAGAAAAAATATTAGCAACATCACCTACAGTGGGGTGAGTCAAACTGTGCCCTTCTGTCCATGAATGGTTCTTTGAGCTATCAGAAGGATGATTCATGTACATCCCCATCCATGATTTTCTGAATGGTCCAGCAAACCTCTGCAACAGATTTTCAGAAAGTGAAGGGGATTACAGAAGGAAGGGAGAATCAACAGAACATCTTTACCTACACAAAGCCTCCATAGAAGTATCTAAGAACCTTCTATGAATGGTGGCCCAATATATCTATCTCCTGTGTTATTAATGGGACCAATCCAAGCATCATAGTGACAACTTTCAGTGTCTGATCCAGCTTCTGGATTCATATCCACAGTATGTTAAATCAGGTGACCAAAATCAGCCATGACTGTGCAGCCAGCTCAGTGGATGTTGCAGCTGGTTTGTTGGTGGTCTTCTTTGTCCTCCATGATGAGCTACGCTTCCTTCGCAGAGTCCATTTTTGATTGTGTGGCGGAGCACTCCCATCCAAATCAACAGGACTAAGCATCTGACCCTAATATTGTGCTAGCAAACTGCTTGCAGATGGGTGTAACAGCTGTTTCAGAAGGGCACTGTCACAGAGCATATCAAAATGATTGAACTCCAGTAATATTATGATTATGTTGCTGGTGTTTGTAGGAACATTAATGTCTGGGATTGGGCTGCAAATTGGTTTAAACTGTAGCCATATGGAGTCCTTCCACATATTGACTTCTGCATGCATTTCAGAGGAAACATCAAATCACTGCTTGCAAAGAAACATGTATGGAGATCTGTTGCTCTGATTCAAAAAAAATCTATTTATTTGCACAGTTTATATCCTGAACCTCCAGCATAAATTAATATCCTAAGTACAGCAACAAAAATTAGGAAAAAATATGAAAGTACCTCTAAAAATTAGAAAACAAAGTATTGCACAACATACAAATGAACACAGCAACAGTCAAAGCAAAATTGGTCAGTTAAAATTGGTAACACAAGCAGTTATTTAAAACTAAGGAAGCCAGAAATGTCTTTGCCTGAATGGATGTAATGAGAGAGCCAGGCAGCCCTCACTGTGAATGGAATAGTGGGAGTCACCATTGAAAAGGCTTTCTCTCTGTGGTGCCATTCACTGTCCTTCAGTTGGTGGAGACACCTGGAAATTGCCAAAAGGCATTTGAGTGCTAAGCCATGTAGTGTGTGTGGTTGAGACCTTACTTTCAATACAGCTTGGAAAGTTAATAGCAGACAATGGAATTGTTTCAATATAGGAAAAATTTGACTTCTTAACCTGGTTTCTATTTTGCAGTCCTGCCACATTTTCTGGACTTGCTGCAGTTTCTAGCTTTTCTTCAAGAGGATAAAGCACACTGCAGTACTCCAAACTGGATATTTCCAAGCTATAGATAGCTGTGACCAGACTATCTCTGTCCCGGAAGTGTCACACCTGCTAATGATCTTCACCAAGTCTATTATTGCTTAAAACTCCATATCAACCCTTCCTCTGCCTCCCCTGATTCAGTTGGAGAGGACAGATAGAGCCAAGTTGGATCAGCATATTGGTGACACCCAATTCCATTTCTTCTGAACACCTCACCTATGGTTGTGAGCTGGTTAATTCCCTCTATACCTTTTGTTTATCAAACTCAGAATGAAACCTTGGAAGCACAATTCTTTCACTGAAACTTATAAACTGTTATAGAACAGTATAAACTCTAAACAGCCTTCTGCTAAAGTTGAGGGAGAAGCCTCTGCCCATGCAAAGAATTGAATTCAAACCTGAACTTCCCCTCTGTCCCTCCCTTTCAATAAAGCTTCTGATATCCGACCTCAGAGTTGCTCTTGCCACCTGAGGGCTCAATGGTGGAAACACCTGAGACCTCATCATTGGGTAGCTTGTTTCTCCTGCCACCATCTGACTGGATCAAGGTGTTCTTGTTGCATCTGCTCCTCCTCCCACCCTGAACAACCTTATTCCCTTTCTAAGACAGCAGATTCTCATGCTTTGCTTGAGAAACTTCACAAGGTAATGTTGAATTGGACAACTCCTCCTCCATCTCCGGCTCCTCCAGCTCTTCTTCAGTATTGCACAAGTCTATCTGAGCATCCCTGTCCTCAGTGAGAAGTGGCTGCATGTAAATCAGGAACATATTATGTACGAATGTGGGGCTGTGGGAGGTAATATTCCCCAATATTACCTCCCACAGTCAGTGCTCCAGGTAGAAGCAGCAAAGAATGGTGTCTCCTGCTCCTCAGCCAACAGAGACTTAAGAGAAGATTGCTAAGGCTGATGGCATTGCATGATATCGAGAGCACTAGCAGAATGAACAGAGCTGCACAGATACCTGGCACCTGTAACAAATTGCGAAATGAAGTTCTGTTTTGTGAGTTGATGCGAAAGCAAGCTGAATTGTGGTCATTTTGCCACATAAGATTTTGCATAGTAAATGCTGCAAAAAATATTTGCTGGTTAAAGCAGCAGAGCTGAAAGATGGAAACTAAAAACATTAGATACCATATTGCAAAGGAAAAACGAGTTAAATTGTCATGAAACTGAAAGAAAATCAATTTGACAACATTGGAGCCCCATTTCAATCTGTTGTTGACAATGTTTTCTGTAGTAATTTTCTCAAAATGTTAACAGTATTGAGTTTGCTTATTGATTCTATTATTTTTGACCTTGCATTAGTGTGGGCTAATCTTAGATGGCATAAAATTTCCTTTCACAGCTAAAATTATTATATGGCTCTAGGGGAAGAGGGTGGGAGAGGGAATTAACAATTGGGGTCATGGCCCCTTTAGGAATTTGACGAGTTTCTAACCATCAACTGCAACTTATTTTAACTTTGCCCACACTCTCATGCTGTTTACAGCCTCATTAAATAGTTTAAGAAGGGTCATCATACAAATAATCACTGTATTGACCAACATGTGAAGCCACAATGGACTGAAAAACAAGTAGCTGTAGCCATCGCTTCATTTCTCCTTGCTAAGCAAGTTAAAGATGCCATTACAGGAGGAGTGAAATGCTAACATATTATTCATATGCAAAGGCAAATTACTGCAAACATACATTAACAGCCTAGCTGTTCCAGCACTTCCGTGACCAGATTAATCACAATGTTAGCTTTGTGTGTTTATTTCTGTAGCCAAGTTTCAAAATTAACCAAAACAAAGTCTCTGTGTATTTCACTGCATTTATTCATAGGGAAGTATGAGAATTTCAGTTTTTGGTCATAAACCAGGTGAAGAGGCCCAAATGCAGTTACAAGCACACAGCTACGGAAAGCTTCCGCCAATTGCCAGACCATTTGCCTGATGTGTGCAGTTTGCTTTTGCTTGCTTTCCTATTTTGCCCAAATGTCTCCTGTGGACTGAATCTCCCTGCTTTCCTCTTTGGATTACAGTTTTACAGCTTGGAGGAAATTTGAGCAAATTTCATGTTTGATCATTGCTCAAACTGCAGCATTTTCTCATTTGAGGAGAGAGAGATGTGGTCACAAATATGCATAGGAATTGGAGGACAGGAGTGGTGAAATGAAGTTTGGAGAGGTCTCGCTCTCTTGAATATCCCTCACTTGGTTCTCTGGGTCAAAGGCTAAGGGGTGAAGCAGAATTATATCAGCACCATCTTCTGTGATAGATGAACTAGATAGAAGTTCGACATAACACTGTGCTTCTAAACCCAACAGAACGATACTATGGCCAAAGGTGTCAAAAGCTGCTAGAATAACCTTCAGGACCAAAAGGGTTGCACTCCCACCATTTGTAAGAGGTGAATATCATTCACAAGAACTTCTAAGGCTCTCTTGTCTTAAGACCTCTCTGGAGTCCAGTCTGAGATGCACCACTGCCTTCCAAGACTGCCAGGAACTAAAGAACCACCGGCATCTCTAAAGCCTTTCTTTTTTTAAAAAAAGAACTGGAGTCAGAATGCTAATTGTCCTACTCTGGGACCCTCAATGCAGTGTCCACAGCTGCCCTACCGCTCATGAGAATCTCTAATAGTACCTTTTAAGGAGATCCCAACATGGAATCAGGGGCAGCAGTTTTTAAAAATAGATGTACATAAGTTATGTGAAATGTATACAACTTTCTGGGTATTATACACCACCTTCAACATAAGCAAATATCGAATCAGTATTCGTTTGAAGTCAGTGTCTCTATGCCACCTCTTCATATATAAAAAGTGCTGTAAGATCCCGAATCCCTTGCATCAGTCTTTGTACCCTTCGGCAGCTAAAAGGGTACAAAGAATCCATTTTCTCATCCATCTATTAATTTCCATGAAGCAGGCAAATAAAGGATTATCTGTGTAATCCCTCCCTCAAAAAAAGAAAGAGGAAAAAAAGTAACTGCTGGAGATCAGCAAATATATAAAAGAAGTATGAGGTATATTACACCGCCAGTAATTAGTTGAACAAGACAATCCCTCATTAAACAGATATTGCAGTGTCCAAGAGGCACAAAACAAACATTTTTGCAAATAAGATGCATCCTGAGATCTATAGTTGTGACAGGTAGACACCAAAGTGGTGGTCCACTGATTAGGCATCTTGCAGTGGTGCCCACGGCAGTTTCCCAAATGTGTCCACAGGTCTGAAAAGGTTAAAACCCCTGCTCCTCTAACCCATGGGAACTAAGTCAATTTTCTCAAGAAAGGTCACATAATTTGCTTACTGAGGATAGAAAGGACCTCTCCCACAGAGATCCGCATCTATTGTTCATTTACTATATATGGAGTAAATCCACTTGTAATTTAATGCTTGCATCGAAGGAAGAAAATATGGATTGAAATAACATGAAAAAATACCTTTGAGATTTGGGTCTTATGGAATTTCACCAGATGCAAGAGGAATTTAGCTTCATCTGTTATAACTTATGCTTACTGTGCAACAGTTAAGGGCACACAAGACCAAACAAACAAGCCCACAGAAAAGATAGGAGACCAATATTTTTGTCTTCAGTTTTATGTCAACAAAGCTGACCTGATCAATCCCTGACATGGAGGAGGAGCAGGAGGAGTTAACCAAATGACATAATTTATAGCCAAACCTGTACTTTTGCAGAAGCTTCTATTAAATGAATCTGTAAGGAAGTAAAGAAGATTTTTTATAAGCTATTTAGAATTTGAGAGTCTTACTTGTATAAATGGATAATGACAATTCCATGGGAAATAATTGAACATTATTTGATCAATGTATATGCTGCCCCATTAGCCATAGACTCTTTGGGTAGCTCATAAAAGAATTAGAAAATATCCAAACGGGAAAGGGGCACCTAGCTGGGTATAGAACACACTGCATCTTAGGAATGAGAGAAATTTACTGGTTTCACATTTGAAAATTAAGCAACTCAATTCACACTTCCAGAACTAAGTATCCGATTGGTGCACGTTTAGACAGGAAATAAAAAGAATGTGATAGAGCCATCCATTCCAACTTCAACAGAAGGTCCAAGCTTTGGTCCCTGATATCTGGGCAGGACTGGGAAATGCCCCTGTATCAACAAGGGGTGCATAACACTTTCAGGCCAAGGGCCATGTGCGTTGTTTTCCAATGGAGGCTGGTGCCACCAGTGCCAGTGTGCTGGTGCATCCATGGACACTGCTAGAGCTTTAAAAGAACTATCCATGGTGCTGAATGTTAGTCCACCCTAGGACCAGCACCATGGATAGCTCCTTGAAAGTTCAGACTGCCTGGAATGGCTGCTCCATCCCAGTGACATTGGAGTTGCCAGCCTCTATTGCTTGTTTGAGATAAGATTTTGGGTGCTGCATTCCCGAGGTGGGAAGTGCTACAGGCAAAACAAATAGGGCTAAAAATATCCCCCTCCCCCCCCCCCCCAAAAAAATAGCAGGGTATTTTAGCTGAAATGTCTTGCAGCCAATAGCTAAGCCTTAGGAAAGGTATTGCAAAGCGTTAAAATGGGGTGGGGTAAAGAAACTGCATGAAAGCCCATTAAACCACCTATTACTCAGCAGTCAGGCAGAAAGGATCGGGTCAGGGGAAGCGGAGCGTGCTCATCTGGGGAAGCCCAGAGGGCCAGATCTGGCCCCCAGGGACTGAGGTTCTGCATGCCTGGTGAGGGCAATACTGAGCTCTGTGGAGCAATGTTCCTCATGTTTAAACCTTCTTAGCAAGTGACAAAGGGACTCTGGCAGCTGGGAAGAACTGCCTCAGTGTACCCCATTTGTTTCATTGTTTATTCATCCCTAGAGAAACACACAGTCGGGAGAGATTTATTGTTTGAGGTTTGAAACCTCAAGCTTCATTTTTAAAAGTGTATATTTCCCTTGGAACTGAATAATTCCATTGAAAAGTCACAGGTGCCCTGGAGCTCTGCTTAGAAGATTACCTCAAGTTTCATTTCATAACATGCTTGGAACTCCAGGCAAAGAATTTATTACAATAGGTCATGAGCAGTATTTTTTTTGTCTGGTTCCCCCCTTGTTGTCATCAGAAATTGCTTGATGAAATTGAAAGTAACAATAATAAAAATAGCCATGGTAAGCTTATATTGTTTGCATTCAGCTATGAAGAATGGGTGGAACGTATGCTTTAAAATCAGATATATCGTTTAAGCTGACCCTTCAGTATAAAGCAAGAGAAAGGGAGCAAACCTACATGCATAGCTGAGTGCAACAGTCTGTTCCTATGCCGTGTTAACAGATGGCCCGTTGTGCCACAATTTCTCCTATGACCACATGCAAGCAGCACAGAAAACCAATCCTATGCCATGCTGAAAAATCAAAGCAAATGATACAAAGGTGACCAAATGTTAGTCCATCCAGCCTGCAAAGCATTTCTTTTTCTAATCCAATTTGATACTGGTCTGCTTTAAAAAAAAATAGAAATGGCAGCTATACGTAAATGCAATATTCATGAATACTCTTGCAAATACAGAAAGAACCTCCCCACGCCCCCTCTGCAACCTAGGTTATGCTTTTCATCCTCAGTAAGAAACTAATATCACTAGAAATAAAGTAATATAACAAAGCTTGTTACTGCCAGCACTAGAGGCCTTATGTGTTCCTAAGCAAATTTTTAATCCCAGTAATTTCTAATAAAAATCCAGTCATCAAGGAAAGTTTGACTTGCATTCAATGAAATAAATGATAAAAGTTCAGCACTGATGTTGTTTGTGATATTTCTTAAGTACTCTTGCAAAGAAGGTACCTTAGAGGATTCCCAAAATTTAGCATGTGATTTCCCCCACCCCAAAATACATCACTTATTTCAAATAGGCATGTCTTTACAAGTTGTTGTGATGTGTTGTCAAGTCATCTCTGACTTATGATGACCCCATGAATGAAAGCGCTCCAGAATGGCCTGTTCTTCACAGCCCTGCTCCATTCCAGTAAACTGTGGCTTCCTCTGTGGAGTCGATCCTTCTCATACCTAGAAGATAGGCGCCTTTAGTGGCACAAAGGGAGGCTTTAGATGATATGTAAATTAGCAAATGCGAATGTGTGTGTGCATGTTTTTCTATTTGTCCTGTGGCCTGAGCACCAGACATTTTTGGTACCCAGCATTAAGCCTGGATGAGTGATGCTACACCAGAGTGCTCCCAAAGATTTCTCAGTGATTTTCGTTTTGGGCTGTAGTTTTACAGACGGAAAGCTCTAGCTTCTATTAACACCAGATTGTTTTATTACGACTCATCTTTCCCAGTCCTTTGGGGCAAAGATGTTGAAGTATTACTGATTTTTTATGGATTCATTAAATGTATATCCTGATTTTCTACCACAACTGGTTCTTAATCTCACTGGACAGTTTTAGTATTCAGTGTATTTTGTGAGTTCTATCTCTCAGGGGAAGAAACATTAATGGTGCAATCCTATGCATGTTTAGATAGAAAAATAAAACCCAACAATTTTCAGCATTCCACAACCAGCATAGGAAATTAGGACTTTTTCCACATGCATAAGACTGCAGCTAAAGAGGTGTTTTGTGGAGTCGATTGGACCTTAAGCAGTGGAGCACTGGATTCTTGCTTGGAAAATGCTGCGTGTCCAAGACCTTTTGTCTTTTGGTCCACAGCCCTCACACTCCCTTGTACTTTCTGTGACTTTAGTGGAAAATAAACTGAAACCAAGTCCACCTTCCAAGTGTTTTCCATTCATTGCAACTCTGAATCTACACTTCTGAAATGTTGCAGCTTAGCTTGGGCTACCACCATTGTGTAAGCCTTTTTCATAGTGATTGCTCACAAAGAATACAGAGAGATGAGAGAATCGTTTTTGAAAAGCCCCCATAATGCAAAGACTGCTTTTGTAAACCTCCCTGAATCTGCTCATCAGAATCTCTCCAGACCTGATTGTCTCAGAAGGGGCAGCTATTTCTGTAGTTTTCATAAGCAGGTAGGTGTTTTTTTTTTAATCAGCACTTAAAGGCAATTTGCATAAAACCTCCAGCACTGGTGTATATGAAATGTGGCAGATCTCTCACTCCCTCATAAAGAGTTATTCACAAGGCATCCAAGAGATCCAATTCAATTTATTCATTCATTTACTATATGAGTCACCCTATAGTCAAAACAGTGAGGATAGCATACATAAAAAAGAAAAAGCAATACAGTGATAAAAACCAATAATAAACATATTAAAGATATTACTTTAATAGTAGCGACAAAAATTAAGCATTTAAAGGATATAAATATCTCAAATCTAAAACCAAAGAAGATTATTTTTAAAATGCAGCTGTACACATCTTAAAAATAAAGCAAGCAGCAGCTCAAAGGCCTGGCGGGGGGGGGGGGACTTGGCACCAAATGGTTAAGAAAGCCAGCATAAGACGGGGCTTTGTACCAACGTACCAATATGTAACATTGTAACAATATGGGGACCATCACAGAAAAGCCCTGCTGCCAAATGGGCCTCCACTGCCACCTGGAGCGATACAAAAGTAATTTGATCAGTTATTGATTTCCATGATCCTGAATAGGAGGCTGAAAGTACTGGTTTGCCCAACTGAGATTCAGATTTGATGCTGAGTCAAATCAGATGGGCTCCAAATCTGAATTGCCAGATTGGGGCCCAAACTGAATGTTGTTGGTGGTGCTTGCTTCTGTTGAATATCTTTGAAACAGGCAAGCTGACTGATCCAGAAGTAGTCACAGGGGTCTGCAATGTGTCTGTAGCCACCCTTCCCATGCTGTTTCGAATGAGAATCTAGCAATGAGTTCATTATGGCAGATCTGCAATCTGTGCTGATGAAAAGGGCTTGCAACGGGGTGTGGATGGAGACTGATGGGGACTCCTATATTCCTTATCTATATACCTTTCTTCTGAGCATTATAGGAACCATAAGTATGGCCACTTACAGATTGCCTCCCAGAGAAGAGATGCGCTATCAAAACATGTGACAACAGAGGGGAGAGATCTGCATTACTGTTGTATATGCTAATCTATAGTAATAGGTTTAAATGTCAAAGAACAACTGTCATTCAGGTAAGAACGCAATACACATCTGGCTTGGGGAGAAGACTGTGGCCAGGTGACCTCTATGCTTTCTCAGTCTGCTGTCTGGAAAAAAGCTAAGGATGGGTGACTTCAGAGTCCTTGCTCTCCCTTCTTAGAGCTTCAAGGCTTGGCTTATTGGCCATCATGCATATGGGCAGATCAGGGACAAGAAGCCCTATATTCGGGAACAATCCCCACTCAGCTCCACTGAAAAACCCTAAAGCGAAGGTGTTGCAGGTTCTTCTGGAAAGAAGAAATGTATCATTTCTATGCTCTGTAAGGCTTCTAGCAAAATGTTGAAGCTGATGGATAGCAGATAGTCCATGGGCTAAGCCGACCCATCATGCACCCCTGTAAGCACCCCTGTTGACTGACAGCTTCCTTCATCAGGCACGCTGTTACTTGCTATTATTTATTTTTATTTACTATTAATTTGTAGCTCTTTCCCAACATAAGCAAGGCCTATCTTCAAAACAATCTTTACTTACTTCAGTTAGAAGTTTCAGTTTCCTTAACAAAAATATTGAAGAAGGTACTTGGAAAAGGATCCCTATGTGTCTTTATTTGCACATAGACAGGGCTCCTGCTCCTTTCTGATTAATTTTATTTTGCAAATGTAATCTTATGTATTCTTACTTGGAAGGAAGTCTCCTTGAACTTAGTGAGACTTGCTCCCAAGTGAAACAGCACAGAATGGTGGATTCTAAGTCTAGCCTCACAATCACCTGCCACCTTATAAATTGAAGATTCTAAATGAAGCTGCCAATAGATTTCAAGGTCCTGCACCAATTAGTTGTCTCTAATCCAGTCAATTAATTGACAGATCTGTTTGTTTAGATTTATGGCCAATCTGGTAGAAATGATTCAGGGTACAATTGCTTTGCTTTGTGCTTTACCTGGAGGAGGGAAGGGGTGGATAGTAGTTGTTCAATAAGGGGCAAGGTAGAGACCAGCCGTGCCTTCTGAATGAGAGGGTCCTAATTGCAAATGAGTGTGAGGAGCAGTCAAGCGGGTTGTAGTTATCCGGTGATCCATGAATTGCATTCTGCCTGTTCTTAGAGGCAGTCCTACCTAATTCCAGCTGAGGAGCCATAAATATGCTTGTGGCAGAGTTTAAATAATACTTTCCAACTCTTTAGGACGGGTGCAAAACCTCAGAGCCCTGAGCTCTATCTGGGTTCCTTGAGGGGCCAATAGTCCACTACCACCCCAGATGGTCACAAGCCATTCACCTCTATAATTCTATATGTATTTTTGGGGTGAAAGAGTCATTTCTTTCAGTGGGATTTACATCTTAGTAGATGTGCATAGCACTGCACTCTTAAGTACATGTAGATGAGCCTACTATAGTTGAGGATGATGCTTCATACATTTGTTCAAAGCTATACATATTATTTCCGCCTGTCTTTATATCTTATATAGTTAAACGCTTGCCATTAAAATGTTTTGTGTAGCTGGATGAAGAACAGAGGAAAAGACAGTTGGAGAAGGTTTGAAGAACTATTGAGCCAAATAATTTATTGAGCTGAAGTTTCTTTTCTTCTGACCTTGCAGAGATGAAGGTATTTTCAAAAGACCCTGCTTTGATAAGCAAACATTTCAGAATCCTGTGAGGCAGTTAATGAGGGATTTAAAAAATCAAAACACTCGGAAGTCATTACTTACTCTGTCACAAGAATATGTAAGTATTACATTTTCAAAAGGCTTTAAAGTTAACAGAATATCAGCGCAAAAGTTATTAGGAGAAGTTTGAGCTAGACATTTTATCAGTGACCAAAGCAAGATCATTCCTGCCAGCAGAATTTGGGAGCTCTAAAGGCAGGTTCACACATTACTCTGAATATACATTTATATTGTGTATACAGTTGTTCAGATGGTTCTGATAATTTGTCTATATGCATTCATACCTAACTTTTACCCATGTACTAGAATTCCCTGTAGGGTATCCAAGTATTCATAAAAAAAAAAGAAGATAAATGAAGATATCAATTTGCATATCATTTGCATGTGATTATATGTATAGATGAAAATGTACATATCATTACTACTGCTTAAAGAAAAATGATTCAACTCACAATAGTGGGGGAGACTGTGAACATGTGATCTTGGTCCACCTAATTTGTTGTCCAGCTGTTAACTGTTGATGAGCAAGATCAAAACTCCTAATCCCCCCAGCCGCTTCTTATGCTTCCTTATCTTTACATCAGAATTGGACTGCGCAGCCCATTAAGTAGAGAATACCTCCAAGTAGAGGACTGTTTTTTACAGCTCTTAAAACAGAGAACTGTCCTCTATATTGTAGGACACTTGTCCATGCAGTTTCACCAAACATGTCACAAGTTTTTCAGGGTTAGGGTAACTCCTGCCATTACTAAGAGCTGATTAAGTCTGGAGCAAAGTCCTAAGGTAAAAACAGTGACTGTACTAATGGTTAGTTTAACTCATTACTGATACTATTCGCTCTGGCCATCTTCAGCTTCCCATCTGCCTTCATAATTTTGGATAAGTATTTGCTTGCAGGTTTCCAGGAAAGAAAAACACATGAGCAATCAAAACCCCCAGTTTTTCCTCATATCTCTCCCTTGACTGCATTGGAAACTGGGCTGCTTCAGAATGAGTCATTAATCAGTTTTATTTGTCTTATTTAACCACTGAATCCAAATGCACTGATGGTGATATTTAGCAGTAGAAGCAAGACCTCAAGCAAGCACTTTGCATTGCACAAGCATTTGCACACTCCAAGCTATATACATGCATGCATGCACGCACGCGCGTGTGTGTACAGCACCACATCTGCAAATTCTTATCTCTTGCATTTCTAGAAATAGTTGCTAATTCATTATTGCCAGTGACATTTCCTGTACTTTTATGTGTTGCCCTACCACTGCCTCTTTCCTCCATTTCATTATTATGAAACAGCTTGGCTGTGATAGACTGCTGATCCTCATCTTCATATTGATTAATTTCATTTCCACATACATCATCCTGTTTTTCAACAGCCTCAGTTCAGTCTTCTTAACAGTGAGTCATTCGCAAGACAGATTTTTCATTACCAGGCTCATCTTCTGAATAGCAGTATAGCCAGGTATAGGATGGAATTCTGCATCCAGTCAAACTGGCATAAATTGGGAATGTAATGGAGCCATTCCAGATAGAGTAGGAGAACGCTTGTTCTTCTTTTGGCTGTGTTATTGAAGGTATATGCCAGTCATACCAGGTTTGATGATTATCTATATCATTAAAATTCAATTTATTTTTTCAGATTAATTTGTAGATTGAATGAGAGCCACTGTACTATCTTTTCCCCCCTCAAGCATCTAAAAGTTGGCTAAAGACTTTACTGTAGTATAATTAAGTTTATGCACATTTCTTTTCTTTTTTTTAAGTTATTTGTATTCCAAAAGAGTTCCACAATCTTTCAGAGCCATGTAACTTGTTCTATGGTAGCTGAGGTGCTTTTTAAAACAAAAATAGAACTGCTGAACACTGGCTAACCTACTGCACGGAAGAAAAGGTGGGAAGCAGGGCTGGCTGCAAACATCTCCAGCTGTTTGGGTCTAACAATCCCCTCCCCCTCTTTTCAGAATGCTGTAATGTGGCATTTAGCAAACCGTGTGAAGATACTGCAGACTGAGCTGGTCCCGTGCTATTAGGGCCTTGTAGGATTTACCTCACTGCCTTAAACTGGCTGTATATGTGCCCTCTGGACTGCCTACACCATACAACCGTGGAGGAGTGGATGCCTCAGTTCAGCTTTCCTCAATCAGATGCCCTCCAGATAGGTTGGAATGCGACTTGTAAATTCTGAGCCAGCTGGGAACAGTTCAGACGCATTTGGAAGGTCCCAGGTTGCAGAAGACTTTAATAGACCAAGTGCAGGGGGGCAGGGGTGAGAATGGAGATGCACCACCTTCTCTGGTGAAGTGAGGCATCCTCAGACCTCGGCCTGTTCGAGGCCATGAGCATATCAGGGAGGCACAAGGACAGGGCCATCACTTCAGGTCCATGAGGCACTTTACATGCCTTCACATGAGACGTAGAACCTGGCCAAGGGGAACTCACGGAGAAATGGCTAAAGGAGAAAAGGCTACTCATTCAGTTACCAACCATTCATCCTGAGTTTCACCTCTTCCTTTCAGGACTGTGGTTGCCACCGTCTAATGGAGACTTTCCTCACCCGATACTCACCAGATGTTTGCACTTCAACCTCCATGGTCACGCACTTCAAATTCCAGCCAGCATGGCCAATGGTTAGGAATCCTGGAAGATGCCGTCCAAAACATCTGGAGGGCACCAACCTGGCTGCTTGAGAGTGTCTAGAACTGGGGTAGACAACTGACAGCAGCGGACCTTTAGACACCTTACTTGACATCCACTTGCCCTTGGTACCTTTCTCTCTTATTGAAAGAAACAATATTTTAAATAAATGTATTTATGGACATCTAGGATCACTTACAAGTAAAGTGAGAGCTTGCAGCTCCTGCCATCTTCATTTCCTATAAATGTCTCTGATCCAGAGACACTCTTTGGAAATGAAAGTGGCTGATGGCTGCAGGCTGCACTCTGTATAGTGTGCGGCCACTAGGGAAGAAGAAAGGTTAAAGGAAAGGGATTTATGCCACGTCTTTCTGATAAGCCATACCTCCCACGACAACCATTTCTTGGTGGTGCCCGGAACAGTTTCCCTAATTGCCAAATGCACCTACAGGCCACAAAAGTGGCTTACCCTTGCTTTAGAGTGAGTCAGAACATTATTTAAAAGAATGTTAAGTATCAAGTTTATTCATATTACTGTATTCCCAATCACTATATATGGTGAAAAGCTGTACAGTAAAGAAAAATGACAGGAAGAAAATGAATGCATTGAAATCACAGTGCTAGAGGAAAGCTTTGTTGGACCCTGGACCGCCAGAAAGATGAACGAGTGGGTCATATATCAAATCAAGACAGAACTTGCTTTGGAAGCAAAAAATGACAAAACTGAGGCTGTCTGGGGTACCACGAGAAAGCAAGACTTATTAGAGAAAAGAATAATGCTAGGGAAAGTTGAAGAGAAGGAGAAGGAGAAGGAGAAGGAGAAGGAGAAGGAGAAGGAGAAGGAGAAGGAAGGGAAGGTCAAGTATGTGATACCTCGATTCCCTGAAGGAAGACACAGCCTGGAATTTACAGAGCTGAGCAGGGATGGCAAGAACAAGAAATTTGGAGGGCAGATTTCTTGGAGATGAGCAGGGAACAAAACAAAAGTGCACTATAGGAAGAATCAGCTCAATTTCACCAGGATTCAGCAAGAACATACTCAGTATCTCTGCTACCATAGGACGTAATCAGAACAGATAAACTGACTGCAGAAACAGATCAGAGACCTCGATCAGGTCCATAAAGAGTTCAAGCTCACAGGCAGGTCTCATCCCATGCCCATGATACCACTTTCTAAATCTCAGCAGGAAATCCTACTGTCTGGTTTGCACAGGGTAAGTCCCAATCTCTCTAGAATATAAAAACACAAGATGGTAGATCAGACCAATGGTCATTCAGCCCAGCACTCCCTACACGTGGTGGCAGGCCAGCTGCTCACAGGGTCCCTCAAGCAGGATGGATACAGGATGAGATCCAGGAAGGTGAGGACCAGTGCCCAGCCTGTGGAGTCAATCCAGGAGAATACCATGGTCAATGGTACTGGTAAGAGATAACGAGTTAAGTAAAACTAACAAAGTTGCATTCCTCTGTTCCTCTCTTAATAAAGGACAGCCAACAGGGCAAATAAAGCCAATTCATCCCCATATGCAGATCAAAATCCAGATTGGATTGGTTCTCCAGGAGTGCCTGAAGCTGTTTGGCTAGAACCCTCTCAAGTATCTTGCCTAAGAAAGGGATATTTGCAACCCGGCAGTAGTCATCAAGTACTAGGGTGGGTTTCATCTGAGTAACTGCCTCCTAAGGACATACTCAAGGATGCCCCCAAATTGAAAACTGTCCTCAGAAGGACCAAGTTCTATAAAGTAGGATATATAGCTTCTCTAATTGAGAGAAATGTTGGCTTGCCAGGAGAATGGGTTCTTATAGTTTTCATGGTGGTATTTTATTTTAAAATAACTACCCTCATAGAAAGGATGGCTTGAAATAGCATATTCTGTTCAGTATCCAAACTTTCCTGAGACAGGGGCAGGCAGGTGTGCAGGTTTACATGCAGGAAGGGCGTACCTGTCTGAGTTGTGCTGTGTTAACTCCTGGGGAGGACAGTTTGATGAGAAATGGCATTCCCAGGAGAGGAGTGTCATATTTTGTGTGGAAGAAAAGCTGGCAATCCTGCGCATGTATCCTCTTGCACATCATAAAGAGGTGACAGTTACGATGGTGGTTATTAGACTGGAAATTTTTCATGCTCCTGTGGCATCTGATAACCATCGTGTGTGTGTGTGTGTGTGTGTGTGCGCGCGTGCGCACGCTAATGAATGACTCATGAGTGACTTTAAGAAATGAGTGGCGGACAAAGCCAAAAATGCAAAGTGGACCTCTGATCTCCTGCAAACACTGATCCATCTTTCTTTCCTTTTTTAAAGCTTTCTCTGAGGACAAAAGATTGTTTAGATTCATAAAGTGGGAACAAATTTTAAAGGGAGAAATACAAGAAAGCTCCCTCTTTCTCCTTATCTCAGTGTACCATAAAGATGCAAAGAGTTAGTGTGGCCTAGGGGATGATTTACCGGGCCATGGGTGCCTGTGCTTAAATTATCACTGAGCAAGGGGAGGGGAGGAGATGAAACGGAGGTTAATTTCTCTCAACAGTCTTGTGAGAAGGGATCAACCATAAGAAGGGGTCGATCTCACTGCCACCACCCACTGCCGAAGGCTTAGGGTTGCCATTTTCCTTTACCCATTTACTAAAGTCTGAAAATGAGTGATGCTACATCAGCTTGTAAAATTTCTCCTGTATCATACCCTGAATACCTTACAGGAATATCAAAAGTGGTGATAAAGGTCCATGTATATGGACCGTGGTTCAAGTAGCTCAGTATTGGCAATGCTGACTGGCAGATGTTTTTCTAGTCCTACCTGGCGAAACCAGGATTGAACATGCAACCTCCTGCATGGAAAGCAGGCGCTCTGGAAAGGGGGGACATGGCTGAAGCAGAAGGGCAGAGAAGGGATGGCTCTTGGAATATCTGAAGCAATGGGAAGTTCCAGGTGAAGAGACTGGACACCACTCCAACCTTCCACCATATTTTGTTCTTGCACCAAGCAAAAGCAAAGCAAAGCTGACCTGAGCTGCTTCAGATGGGGAAGGAGAAGCATGTAGGGATTGACAAACATTTCATTTCAGTTTGCAAATAATCCAGACTTGCCCTGTTCACAAGTGCAAACACAAAAGGGAAAACCTTTGCACAGATGTTTGCACATTGCTACACATGGTAATCATATTTGAAAACAACATATTCTTTTGAAGGAAAAAAACACCCACGCACTTTGAAATGAACATTGTTTAATAAATAAGTAAATGCTCATGTTCATGTTTTAGTCATGGGGGCAGTACACACTATCCCCATTCAACATGGGTGCTTTTGCCTTTCAAATGAACTGGAAAAAAGCAGATCACAAACAAAAAGAGAGCCAGCTGAATGGAGTGCTGAAGTTCCGACATTTTTGGCAAGCTCAAATTATCTCTTGTTTTCCTGTCCATAGAAGCTGCGACTGATCATCTGTAGAAATCTGGATGCTATTTCCTGCCCATGGCACTTTTGAGAAACTGACTGCTGATTTAATTATTTATTAATATTTTACTGAAATGGAAAGCTTGATCATACCTGACACCAACCTATGCTGTACAACAGTTGATAAATCATTGCAATTCTTTTGAGCCCTGTTGAGGCATTCCTGATCTGTGCAGTGTAAACACATGAGGAAGATTGTGCACGTGCACTTGCGGAAGGCAACTTTCTGAAAGGGAGAGCCTCCTCTCTCCACGGAGGTTCTGCACCTGATTTCAAATGGTGAAGGACCATTTAGGTAGAAACACAATGTCCCTCACCATAGAAGAGAAGACTGGTCAGGTGGTCTGTGCAGCTGCTCATTCTACTGCCCAGGTGCTAATGGTCGATGGGCAACATGAAGGACCAGCTCAACCTCCCAAGGGTGCTTCATCTCTAAACTTGACTTGGATAGAATCATAGAATAGTAGAGTTGGAAGGGGCCATGAAGGCCATTGGGTCCAACTCCCTGCTGTTACAGGACATCAAGTTACATCATCCCACTCAGATGGATAGACAACCCTTCAAATACAAAACTGTGCTCTGTGGAGTAGGACAAACGTCTAGCAATTATATTTTCTTTGTGGGCAGTGCTTAAAAGTTCTTCAAAAGTGCCACATACAGCAGTCATCAGATTTCTTACAGCCTGAAGAAGCTTTTGCCAACATGGTGTGCTCCAGATTCACTAGACTGTAATTCCCATAAGCCCCAGCCAGCAACTCCCATAATTCCCAGGGGCATCTCTGAATCATATGACTAAGTTAGCGCTAAATTTAGTTATTACACCAGAGTGCCTAATATGCATTTATTACATTTCTATGCCATCCAAATAGCCAAAACTCTCTTCGTTTCAAAGGGATTCAAGGGAGATTGAATGTTCATGTTGTGTTGCTTTAAAGGATAAAAATATGAATGAGAAAAGCACATGGGCTGCCATTTATTGTTATCTATGATTGTTCCTTCTATAGCCATAAGATAGACTGTAACAGCTCACTGTGACCATTACCAGATCTCTGTTTCCATTGTTTATCTGCCTACTGTGAAATCCAGTGTGGTATACAGTGGGAATAAACGCTCTGAAACTGTGGCTGACTCGTACCAGCCAGGGCTGAAGGAGGTTACAACAGAAGCAAAAATTCCTCCACCAGGCCTGGACTGACATAGCTGAGAGGCCCAGTTCCTGGTCCATATAGGAGAATGGAGAGCTTGAATCCAAGGATGCTTCTGACCTGTCTATGGAGCATCCCTTTTATTTTGGCCTTCCACTAACTGATGGCTGCAGGGACACTGCTGGCCATAGCACTCCATCCACAGAGTAATCTATAGGCACAGTGGGGCTTCTTGCTAAGGAAGGGACCTCCATCTTCTCTGCTGGCCTTGCTCCTTCACAAGGTGGCCACATGCTGAAGAATAAGATAAAAAGGGACCTTTGCTTTTTGCTGGCATAATATTTGCATGTCCAAATTTATAGGCATAAATGCATTTTTAGAAATAATAGCCATAAAGCCTTTCAGGGCTTGGAGCCACCATTTGTGTGTTTCTGAGATCATCACCCAAGTGCTGAGAGAACCCACACCTTCAGCCGAATCTACTGGTGATCAGCTCTCAACTGTGGGACTGTGGAATGCCCTCTCTAAAGAGGTCCACCTCATTCCTACTCTCATATCCTTTTGCCACCTTTTCCCTTGTCCTAGACCTTTTAAACATCTTCCTGCTTTATGCTTAATACCTGTACTGCTGCATTTTAAAACCATCTTCTCTGTTTTTAGCATTACCTCCTAAATGCTAGATTTTATTGCTGCTTTTACAATAATACTTCTAATGCATTTTATTGTTTTTTATCACTGGTTGTATTGTTTCTTGCTTTTATTGTGTTTCCCTGAGAGTTTCAGCTATAGAGTGACTCATAAATTGAATCAAATAGTGATAAACCATGACAATAACTGTTGATGGGCGACTTCAAAGCTCCAGCTCACCCTTCTCCTGATTCTCATTTTTAAACTGGATTTGAACTGGATAGCCCTTCAAATGCAAATAGAAAACTGTCTTTCAATTACACAATAGTCTTCTGCAAAGTGGGACATCTGGACACCCTACACTTCACTGATGCTAACCCACTCTAAGAAGCTAGGAATGGTGCTAGGATTACTTTGCTATTCACCAATATTTTTAGGAAGACTTCTAATGATTGGTGAGGTTTGCCATCTGATTCTGGACTGTTTAATCATCCTCAGGCATCATTCTCTGCTAAAGTATTTTATGTAGCGTGGAGCAAGCAGATCCCTTTTGATTTTTTTGTAGTTATATTTCCAGGCTGTCTTACCTGCAAATTTGTTTACACAGAACACTGTCACTGCCCTTCTACTCTTGCCATTGACCTGTAAAAATGTTCACACAGAGTCTAGTTTGCTTTGTTTGTTTGTTTATTAAAACACTCATACTTTGTGTCTTCTGCCCTCAAAACGGCACCCTGAGCAGCCTAAAAAATACACTGTATAATTAAAGAAACACAATGTTAAAACAAAACAGTGTAATACAATGACAGCTAATCCAGCAGCAGCAACAAGGAAATAAGGATTTCCTGAAGTGCAAAAGCTTGTAGATATCAGAATCAACACCAGAAGAAGAGTAGTCATTCAAGGCTGTCATTTGGATTTGGATTGAATAGGGACACCCAGATTGTTGGGGACCCCCCGATAGTGAATTTTACAGTCTAGATAATCCTTGATATCACCCTCCAGATATCTTGGACCACAAGGCCTGTCATCCCTAGCCAGCATGACAGATTTCCTCATTTCTAGTTTTGTCCATGCTGGATGGGAATGATGGGATTTCCCACACAACTTGAGGGAACCAGGTTGGAGAAGACCGATCAGATGCTGCTACTGAATATATCTGATCACCTCTTCCTGTCTTTCACCTGGAGGAAATGCATATAACGGGACCTCTTGTGATGATCTAATCTCACAGGTAAATTTTTGCAGGAGAAGGTAGTCCTTTAAATATATGAGATCCTGAACTATGACCAGGGGAAGTTGCCATTACCTCATACCTTATGAATTACCTAAGGCCCAGTATGTGCAACACTAAATAGAAGGAGGTGATTCTATCAGTTTCACCAGCTCTTCCATTTAAATGTTTAACATTTCAAGTTCTTCCTGTCCCTAACATGATTAAATGTATCGATTTTGGACAATTCTTACCAAAACATGAACTGAAATGAAATCCTCACCTAGGTACACCAACAAAATTTAATATGTTTGGTTATGTATTACATGCATAGCTATCCTCTCTCCTACAGGGAACCCAAGTCAAGTTACATAATCTTCTTTCTCCAGCTCCAGTCCATTTTACTCTGTCAGTCACCGTGTTGCTTCGAGTCAGCAAATGGCCTAGTCACCCAATGAGTTCCATGGCCCAGTGGGACTAGAACCCAGGTCTGTTGAGTTCCAGTTCAACTCTCTAACCACCCTGCCACTCTTGTTGCCTAGTACAACTATAATCCACCTGCCTACTGTATGGATGTTAAAGATGAGGAACCTGTCCAAGTTAAAGGAGGTGGCTCACTAAAAAGCAAAACAGCAAAGATGAGCCTGTTGTACTGTGGACACATCACGGGAAGGCAAGACTCACTTGGGAAGACTGTCATGCTAGGGAAAGTCAAAGGCAGAAGAAGAAAAGGAAGACCAAATAAGCGATGGGTTGACTCTATAAAGGAAGCCACAGCCTTGAATTTAGAACAGCGAATCGGGGATGTCATGGATAGGGCATTCTGGAGGGCTTTCATTCATAGGGTCACCATAAGTCAGAAATAACTTGGCAGCAAATAGCAACAAGAACAATAGCACACAGGGATTCATGCCACTTCTTTTAAGAGCTCAGAGCTCAAAGCCCTGGTCCAGGATGGATGAATCTGCTCTGCTGAAATTCTCTCACTTAACAATTCTTTTTAATCTCAAGTTCTTTTGGAGAACATTGTGGCATTTGGTAAATTTTTAGCAAAGCCAGACTGAAATGAATTTAAAGATTCTACCCTGCTTTAAGATTCTGCCTTGAAAATATTTAATTCAAAGTAATCCATTGGTTTGTCTGTGGCTATGTTTTGTGGCATTGCCATTATATTTCACTGCTTGTCTCTGTTCTTCCAGGACCATTATTTTGATTCACACTCAGCCCAGAACTCTTCTGCCACAAACACAGCTTGCTCGAGCAGAGAAAGGCTGTTAAATTCTGTCAAATTTAATCTTTATTTGTCACAATTGTGAATTTATCACATTGCAGATGTATGGCACTCCTTTCACAATGGATGGTGCATATGTGTGTAGCAGATGCCACTTAGAAAAGGTAAGCTATGTTTTGCATGCAAGGTTCATGCCAAATTGTGCCTTTAATAAATCAGTTTTGCCAGATGTACAAGCATTTGAGATGCGGATGAGAATCAAGATTCTCTTATAAAGGCATGCAGTCTTTAGGATGATTGTACACAACACTACGAGAACTCAAGGTGATGGTTGATAACTTGGGTGGCATGGTGGCAATTCTAGTGTGGCCAGTAAGCACATGTGTTGGGACATGCACTGGAAGGCTGCTTAAAAATAACTAAGGGCTCAGTCCAATGAAGGTGCTTGGCAGCCTCCATACTCAGACGATTACAAGCATTCCATGAAAGGTGGGAGAAGTGTGAAGGTGATTTCCACTTCCCTGCACCTGCCACCCTGCAGGCCAGCTAGATAGCTTATTTCAGTCCTCTAGCAGAGGTGCTTCAGACAGGAAGAAGGTCAGGGTGCCACTAGGATGCATTTTCTGGTAGCCCTGGCCCCCTCCATTCCTGATCCCTTAACCCTGGAATTGCAACCAGGGTGGGGGTGACCTGAGCATAGACCTTCAAGGTTGACGCTCATTCTGGCCCTGGATCTGGGAATCCAAAGAACTCTGTGGCTCTCTGGAGGGCAGCGATGGCTCTGTTAGAAACACAAGACCCAGTGTCTTATACTCAGTCAAACTACTGGTCCCTCAAGCCCAGCTCTGTTGACACTGATTGGCAGTGACTTTCCAGGATTTCAGGCAGAAGTTTTTGTAGCCTTACCTGGAGGTGCCAGGGACTGAACTTGGGACTTTCCACATGCAAACCAGTTGCCCTGCCGATGAACCCTGCACCCTGTGCGCACACACAGAGCCAGTCTGCTCATCTCACTTGACATGCATTGAGCAAAATACCTCCACTGAGATGTCCTCTGGAAAAACTTCATGCATGAGTTCTGTCCATGGACTCAGGAATTGTTTCTGATTCTGCTGAATACTTAAGAATAGGCTCTGTGTTGATCCTGGGGACAGAACCAGTGCTCTGCTCTTTCTCGGAACTTTCTTGACCTTAAGTTGTCATGGTCCTCCTGCAGGAGAAATAGGAAGGAGAGCAGGAGGAAATGACTTTTTCTCTACAGACAATATTAGAATCTTGAACAAAATCCACATTTTGGGGGTACTAGTATGAAGATTCCAAAAAAATAAATTGACCATGAGCATAACATGACACCTCACACCACCCCGTTGACTTCAAACCCTTCCCAGATGAAGAGAAACAAAAGCAGCATCTGACAAAGCTGTTCACAAAAGCAGCTTCTCTCTCCCTCTCTCTCTCCTCAGTCAATAGCAAAAGAGCTCATGTAAACAGTTGCAGTTGTGCCTCATGCTGGGAGACTGATGGAACTGTACTTTACTGTGCAGGCAGCTGCTTCTGGTGGTGTTATTTCCATGATGGAGAAATACCAAAAGAAGAAAAGTTTGTCCAGCAATAATAGCTTCTGTGAGATGTAATGCAAATCACAGTCTTCTAGAAGCTCTGAGAAGACAACAGTCAGTAAACTGAGGTCCCTCGGAAGGCTTACTCTTTCTTGGACATTACGCATGTAAAGGGGTCAATGCACAGATTTACGATGTGCGGCTTTTGGCTAACATGTTAGATTTGTAGCATGTTGTTAGTCCTTTGATAAACCCTGAAATTAATGTGAAATTGGTATTACTGGTATTAATACAAACAAATCACTGCTAAGACAATGCAATCTTGTATTGAGAGGTGAGAAATAGCTGAGTAAAGGGATACCTGTAAATTAAGGCATACTTTTTAACCAAAAGATAGACCAGTTTTCCATTTCTTTTTGTTGAAAGAAGATATTCCTTTGGAAGAAATACATGAGAAAAGGTTGTTGGCTTAATGTCATACGTGTGTGTGTGTGTGTGTGTGTGTGCACATGCTGGTGGGGGGGGGCAAAGGGGGAGTTGTAGCAAGTGGTAGCTTTTGTTTCTTGTCACATGGCTTGAACTTACTGGAGATTTAAGAGTTAAATTTAATCAAACCTTTTGAAATGGTAATAAATCAAAGAAGCCCCCTGAGTCCACACAGATCATCCAGCCCAATTCTTAGTGAGTAGGAAACCGTTACCATCTGTTGGCTATTTGGTGGTCAGCATGAAGTGAAATTGGTGATCCTAGGTCAGTTCTCAAAGGAGAAATGTCTCCATGACAAACACCATCCTTTACACAAATGACATTTTTATTTGTAAACTGAATAGAGCATCACAGAAAGCCTGGGTAAGCATGCATGGAGAGCATAGGTCTTTCAAATCTCTATAAAATATGTATATTTATAGCATTTTATTTATTTATTTGCCAAGGTAGAATATGAACAAAGCTCTGGTGAGAGCAGAAAATTGTATGGTGGTCAAAGATGTGCTGTGAAAACGATTTGCTTTCTGTTTCCATGGCTGCATCTTTCTTAGCAAAAGAGAAATGCAAAGGATTAATTAGAAAATGACATATACACTTTCCATATTCAGAACTTTGCATTTGTGAATTTAGGGTATAGCTTCAGAAAAATATCTGGTCTGAAGTTTACAAAAATAGAACTTTGCCAGATACACTTTTGTTGATTGTTCAGGTATTTTGAACTTCGGTTATTAGCTTGTACTATCAGATTCCTTACTTACAGTGGTGTGATTTTCAAGGTAAATTAACTAAGGTCACATACCTGTGGCAGAGGGGCAGGCCTACAGCTCCCAGCATGCCCTAGAAATTCTGGGAATTGTAGGCCGTTTGTGATACAAACATATATAGGGTTGCAGCCTAAATAACAAACATATTACTTTGATTTGCATTTAGTTCTTGATATTAAGAGTGCATTTTAGGGTGCAATTGTGTAGCCTCTTGATGTTGTGCATGTGTATGGAGGAGAGGATTCTTTGGGGTCTCTGTTCTGTGATTCTGCAACCTGGGAACTGGAATCCCATGGACTGAACCCCTTCCTTGAAGCAGCCAGGATAGAAAGAGCTGTATTGGCTTTGCCCCCAAGGTCATAAACCCTGCTGGATCAGGCCAAGGGTTCATTCAATCCAGTGTTCCATTCACACAGTGGCAAAACAGCTGCCCAAGTAGGGATAGGAGTACAGGAATCCTTCCTGCTAAAGTTCCCCAGCAACTGGTCACAAAAGCACACTGCCTCTGATACCACAAATGCACCTAGGAGGGGAGAAGAAAGGGTTTGCTGGGGAGTGAGGAAAGGAGGAGGGCTTAAGGCAAATTCCCCCTGGCATCCCTGCCTCTTTCCCTCCCTGTACCAGCACCTTATTGCCTTATCGAGACAGCTGCCAACAGCCACCTCGATAAAAATCAGGGTGCAAGGCACAGCTGAATTCGGAGGCTTATGCACATCAACAGTGGGGGAGATAAGACCAACTTGCTTTCTCGCTAAGGGCTATTGCCTAATCCTGCTTCTATTGCCACTAGCTCCTAAAGCATCCACAAAAATAGGCAGAAGCACTTGTTTCCAAAACGGGACATATCAGCAGGGCTTCCTTCTGCAAGGTGGCCTGACTCGTCCCGTTTTAGAAATAAACATTTGTCAGCTTGCCATTTGTATCCAGATTAAGAATGCACACATTACCTATTCCTGATTGGCCCATACCACAGCCAAAACTGCCTTTTATTGCATGAAAGTTCCTTTTCTGCTGTTATTCTTGGCCAGGATGAAGCATCTTTTCCTCCTATCCCTCCCTTCCCTTGCTAGAGTTCTACCAAGGCTTCATTATGTGAAGGAAACATGTAGGGGCTTGCTTTGCCGTCTGTCTTTCTAGTCAAGCCTATAGCCAGGATCTTCTTTCCTACCCCTCCACCCAGCAAAATGTCTTCCCCTTGCCTTAATGATCAGGCACTGAAACTTGTCTTTTTGTCAGGCCACCAGACACCCACTTCTCTGCCCTTCTCCAACATTTGCCTTCTATCGTCTTATGCACTTCCCTCCCCTCTTCTTTCAGTATTATTGTCTCTGGGAAGGAAGCTTCAGAGAATACTCAACGCCAGAGATGGTACCCTCTGGAATCCTTCCTTGCTGGCTTACATGCACCTCCCATTTTCTTCTTAGGATTGATTTCAGGCACCAAACATGCCCTGGCTTCCCATTCTACTGTCCTCATTCCTTTCCTTTCTCACCAATACTACTTTTTCAAAATAATGCATTCATGTACAACCTGCTATTTTGCCTCTTGCAAGGAACACATTCGTTATCCTCTTTTTTAATCCTCACAACAGTGAGATAGGATAGACTGAGAGTGAGAGACTGGCCCCAGGGGCCCCAGTGAATGTCATGGCCAAGTGTGGACTAGACTCTGGATTTTTCAGGTTCCCAGTCCAATGCTCTAATTACTACACTACACTGGCTCCCAACTTTCCCTTGTTCCTCTGTGCTAGTCCCGACTATGCACTTTGTTAACTTCACCCCCACCCCCGCAGCCCACTCCATTGTCCACAAACCTACATTTCCAGTTCCTCTTAGTTTTTTCCTGCTCATGCATCTTTCCATCCCTTCTGTGAACATGAAGGCCAGCCTTCCTCCCCTCTCCCTTCCCAGGAGATATATCATGTCTTTCTAAATAACATGTTTGAGCACCTGCTCAGTCTTCCACACTGTTATGGGAGCTTACCACACAATTGCCTCTGTAATTGTGTGCTGCAGTCTTTATCGTAACTTGGACAAACATATTCCCAGCACAACAACCCCAAACTAAACCCTCCCAGCAAGAAAGACTGTTTTATAGTAAAGCATACCTTTATGCAGCAGCATATAAAGGTTACTGCTATCTTTAAAAGATTTGTTCCATATAGAAACTCAGACTGATATCTGTGAAAACTGCAGCGGACTGTCCAATCCTAAGACCACTCTTTTGGGCAGTGCTGAATGTTTCTCTGCATCTAGAAAACAACAGGTAGACATCTGCACAAGAACAGGAAGATGGAGGGAGAGGGAAACAGAGAACAGCCTGTAGTACCAAGGCAAGCAGCAACACATCTGTTACTAGGCAAAGCTGGGTAGCAGAGGCTGGTTGGCTAGAGAGGCTCCCAAAGTGGCTACTCTTTCCAGGGTACTCTGTGGTAGCTGACCGAGGTAGCTGTGGTAGTTGCCATGACCATGGAAACCATGTTCCCAGGTTTGGAAGTCATGAGAAACTATTGTGGTAAGCAAAAATTTTAGAGCAGAGTGTTGTTTCTCATCATGGTTTCCAAAGATCCATATGACTGGTTAAAGTGAAACAGCAAACAATGATAAAAAGCATCATGGCTTGTGCTGTCATGCAAACCCGCTCTCTAGGAATCCGTTGTGGACAGCTCTCCAAAGTAAAGGACTTGGACAACCCTGATTTCTTGTAAATAACAGTGGGTGATAGAACCCTGCAAGTAGATAACAACTGATTCTGTCCATCTAAACATAACTGAATGGCTAAGTATGCATTCATAATTGTCTCTGCATGATAACAAAAAACAAACAAACAAACATACGCTATCATAGTCTATGAGTATGACGTATTTCTTCAGCAATGAGAGGAAACTGGTTGTTGTTGTTGTTTGGACTAATCCTATCTGGTAGGACACAATATGGTGTAAGCAACATGACCATAAACAGGGTAATAGGGACATATTGGAATAGATTGATCTCTCGTTGAATCCACACTAAAACCGATGAATTCTGATTATGCTAACATTATCTTGAGTCAAATTGAAAGCAAATTTGTGCTCACCAGGCAAAATGGTAAAGGAATTATGAGAGAAGCCAAAACCATTTCAATAAGACCAAATATATTTCTTAATGAGTTCCACACATCCCAAGCTTGTTTGTCAATTTCATGTAAAGTAAAATTGAAAGTAGTGGCTTTCACTGAGGCAATGAATTTGAATAATCCTGAAAGAACATTAAAAAGTATCAATAACACCACTGGCTTATCAGGAACCTATCCTATTTGAACAGAGAATCTATCCTGAATAGCAAAGTGGTAATGTTCCATGTTCAGAAAGCAAAGCAATACTCTCCTTCAGATTCTGGTCATCTTTTTCAAGCACCACGTTTTCCCTTTAGGTCATTCATTGTAGCCTTAAGAGACAGGCTGTAGAATTGTACTCTGCTCATGTCACAAATACGCTCTGTAGCACTTATCTGCATGTGATGAATGTCACAGATTTATCTGCACCAGTGCCAGCACTGACCATGTTCTTGAGGATGATGCCATTGGGGTGGGGAGGCAGCAGCTGAAACATAAAAGACAGTTTCCCTATTAGATGGGATTGTTTTGTATGTGTCTTTGAATAAAAAGTGTTATTCCAAGTTTTATTGTGGCTCTCTTTAATTTTAATTAATTTCACTTTTATGAGACCAACATAGGCAACTGAAGATGGTGAATGAAAAGTTAAATTGATGTTCATGCATCTTTCTGCTATTTGCAGTGAATATGGCCGCATAATTCATCAAGTGAGAGGCCGTTATATAACTGTTCCCTTGATGTCTTTTTGCAGTTGTTGTGCAGCTCTTTTGAGATAGTTTCTTAAGTACAGAGTTAGTCAATACATGTTGGTCTTATATTTTAGCGAGTGCAAACAGATGTGACACTAAGCTCATGTGATTTGGAGTAATAATGATGGCACCACAAAATGGTGAACTTTCTCCATTTTGATGTTGATAGATTTTGGATATGAACCCTTTTCTATGTCTGAAAGAGTATATATTATATATATTTCATTTCAGTTTCTTTGATATTTGCTTTCTCATCCCATTCCAAAAAATGACTATCCTAAAATGTGAAGTAACCAGTAGAGTTCAGTGCTGTTATGCTGGTTTTATCTTGATGTGTTATTCATATCATATTAGGCCATTGTATTAGATTTAGAAGGATATAATTTCCATTAAAACCCAGAGCAAATTTTGGCATCTATCATATAAACCCCTGAAAGCAGCATTTTGTAATCGAACTGCTGATACAAGCTTAACTAGAGCATCAAGACGGGTAAAATCTACTACAAGAATGAAAGCAAATCATAAAGGAGTTAAGGTTTGATTATTTTAAAATACCTGGGTAGGGAGTTTTTGAGACAGACTCTGTGGGTTTTTTAATTATTTCACAAGATCGAAAGATACTCCATGGACAGCCAGCATCAGGGGAATTACATCAAAGATCCGATTTTGTAATTTCAAAACATGATAGTAAGGTGTTCTTCAGTCTCCTTCTGGCAAAGGACTTTGAAAACAATTTTGTCTTCTTGTAAATAACAGTGTGTGATAGAACTTGCAATTAAAAATACTGCTTCCCCTGCCCCACCCCCTGCAACATCCCAACAAGCTAAAATTCTGAGCTTCAAGGTGGGATGGGGGGAGATAAAACAACATAAAAGCTTTGTACACTTTCAAAGGTGTCTGGTAGGAATCTCTCTTAATTGTGGCATGCTTTACTGCTGCATGTTGTTCTTTTTAAAAATTAAATAGGGAATGCAGAAAAGAACAAGGGAATGTTTTGAGAGATGAGTGTTTGTAAGATTTACTTAAGGATTTTCTTGATTATCAGAGCTTCTCTTACTTTAAAACACACACAAACGCACACACACCTGTATTGTAAAATTTGTGGCACCTAACTTCAGAAAAATTGGAGAGAAAAATGCCACCTAATTACCATTATCTGGCTGGGAATCTTCTCATGTAGAAGATGAGAGGTTTAGTGCTAAAAGAGTGGAAATGTTAGTTAATATTAATGCATTTTCCAGTTCAATATCCTCATTTTAATCCTCACTGTGGTGTTTTGCTTCTTGTTCAGCCAGTGAAGCTCACACTCTCTTTCTTTCTGCCTTGCAGTGAAATCCCATGCTTTTAAAATGTTATATGAATTAAATAACCAAGCGAGCAGAACCAAGTTTACAGGTTTTCCCCATCTATTCAGTACCCTTCCATACCTCCCTCTTTTTCCCACAGTGAATTTGTGTCACATGGAAACGGTGCCATAAGGTGCCAATACTTGCAACACTTCTCCAATTACACATTCCCATAAATCCAATCCCATATAATGAGTCTGAAGGCTGTGACCAGGGATGCAACCCCTAAACATTAACATTGTACTTCTATGACTCTACCTCTGTTATATACATTATGTGCATTAAAGGCAACAGATGGAGGAGAGGAAAATGATGCCTGTGTGTTTATGATGTGGCATCACACTTCAGGTAGGTCTGACTTCACAGTCCATTACCAAACTGCTCTGATTAAACTCCCATTCTGTGATGTTACTGGGACAGAAAAGATGGGTGAAGTCACATTTGTTCACATTTCCTGACCCCTGATGTGGTGTGTGTGTAGTGGAAGTGGAAGTGGAAGTGGAAGAGGAGGTGGTGGCGGCGGCGGCATTGAGACTTGCTGGCTGCACATATCTGCTAATTTCCTGAGTCTAGTCCTCTGAGTATTGGCAAGCTTTGGGACTTTCCAAAGTGTAACTTTTGTTACTTCAGGGCAGCCAGGAGAGCTTTGCTGCTGTTTGTTTGCACTGACTTTTTCTCCATTTCTACAGATTGGCTCATACACAGATTTCCCATTAGATTTTAGTGAAATCTCAGTTGATCCTTTCTCTTCCTACTCTCTTCCGCTGGGAGCTAATCCTGGTTCTCCCAAGGCTATTGCTGATGTTGAGATAAGTTCATGAAACAGGCTGCATTTCAGCAGTCAATGCAAGAAAAATAAAATTAAAAAGCAAGAAAATCCCTGACACTACAATGTTGGAAAATATAGCATAAGTAGCTCTATCCCAGTTCTTACACTCTCTTGAGGATGGTGCTGAAATGCTGTGGTGAAAGAACAGTCTTCCCCTTCCCATGCTGATGGCCCATGACTGTCTTCCTGAACCTAGTGCCTTCCAGATGTGTTAGCCTACAACCCCCATCACTCCCAGCCAGCTTAATAGTCCATTGCATCTGGAGAGCATCAGGTTGGGTAAACCTAATCCACAGTGAATTCCTCATGAGGCTCTGATCACGTGGAAGCCCAGTTTTGCTATTGTTGCTCTCAGAGCAGGGGAATAATAACATCTCAGTCGGCCTGCAGAGCCAATGCCAGAACCTGGTATTCTTGAGCGGCTGTTAGAGCCCCAGTACCCTAGCAGTACCTACTGCTGAAGTCTGCCCAGGACCTCCATTGCTTCATTTCATTTCATGTTATTAAAATAAACATTCTCAGGAGTGCTTAATTTTTACTAAAATAAAAGAATCTGGAGAGCTGCTTAGCTGGGGTATATCAATTTATCATTGCCAGAGCAACACTCTATGGCAGTAAGTGTGGCCACTTACAAACTACCAAAAATGAAGACATGCATCACCCAAAAAGAGCACAAAAGAAGACACTGATTTGTACAGAAGATTCATGTGCTGATGTATATGTACAGACAGTAGTTTAGGAATAATTAGTATAGTTCAGACAAAATACAGGGCATCTCACCATTGTGTGGAAGTCAGTGATTAGCTGGCCCCTGTGCCTTACCAAGTTGGCACCCCGATGCTTTTGATGGGCAGCTTCAAGGCCAAGCTCATCTTTATTGTGGGACTTTTTCTCTATACCAGTGTTGGGCTGTATGATGTTTCCAATAGAAGACATCTTCAAATCAGAGGGCAATCCTTTAGCAACCCTTCAAATGCAGGACTATCCTGTGTAAAAGAGGACACCTGGCTACTGTATGATCTGGGTACTGTGGTATTTAAATGCACAGTCCCATTTGTAATGCTGTTCAGAGCATGTACTAGCATGGACTGTATCCCCATGGACTGAGTCCAGCTTTTCCTCCAGCCTCATAAATGCCTGATCCATCGCCAATAAAATGCCATTCCAACAGGTCCAGCTGTGGATGGAGCAGTGTTATACCAGTCTGAGTGATGGGAGGATGATAAACATCAACTTCTTTTTGTTTATGAAACATCAAGCAAATCATATTTTCTTGGTTTACTTTCTTATTCATGTTCTCTTTCTCACATGCATGCACACAAACACACACACAACGTGAGGGAGAGGAGAGAGTTGTGACATTGTCTTGCTTAATCCAATAACATAAATAGTAAAAGCAAAAGGGAAAAGAGCCAAACTAATAATACAAAAAAGAAACAACTTATACTAATGCACCACATTTTAGAGAACACATGTTTTCAGAAAAAAGACAAACATAAAATATGAAGCATGAATAATCAAATTAGAGGTTACTAGTCATGTCAAAATGTTTGTTCCAATGAGCCTAAGGGCTTAACTGAGTTTGGGATGTACTCTCTGTAGTTCCTGAAAATTATGTTTTTAATTATGTTGATTATAAGCCACCATGGGCATCACTGTATGCAGTGTAAAAATCAGGTATATGTGTATTTAGTAAATAACACAGAATCCATTTGTCATAATATGATGTGGGTGGGACCTGTACCACTTGACTGATGGGGCCTGTTCTTTTTCCCTTATTGTAACACCCCGCAATGCTTTACGTTTTTAAAGCTCTCTCTCTATCTTCACAAAGTGTATTATGCAGCCTTCCAGTCTCAGCTCAAGGAGAGATACTGCTTCTACCTACTCATGAGAGGCTTTTGAGTATCAAGTGTTGCACTGGAATAAAATCATGGTCAAAATTCCATGGCAACTCCAAACATCAGAAGCTCACAACCACAGGATTGCCAATGGAGACAATTAAGAAGTGATATAATATCTACATTCATATATTTGAAAGGCCTTCAGAGATATGATGGATACATATTGTTATCGAGTGCTCTGAAGAATGTGCTCCTGAAGAACAACTTTTGGGGTTCTGGAATATAAAGGATGCATGGGCCATAGGTTTTGCATTCCACATCCCCTTTGATGAGCAAGACCCAAACTAGCAGGTTCAAGTGACAATAAAGAGGATTTTCACTAAACACTAGGAAGAGCTTCCTGATGGTAAGAGCTGTTCAACAGTAGAACAGGTGCCTTGGAGGGTAATGTGCTCTGCTTTATTTGAGGGTTTTAAGCAGAAGTTGGATGATGACCTATTAGGGATGCTGAAAAAGCAGATATCCTCTTTCTATTCTCAAGGTCAGAGCACTTCTTTCACAGCAGCTGTGACTATGAAGACAGAAAACTGTCTTTGCACCAGGCACTTGCAGTGTGTGTGTGTGTTGGGGGAACATACAAGGAGCGGGAAGGGGAGGAATAAGAAACTGCCATTTTATGAAGTACCAAGTAGTGGCTCCTCCCTGTGAGGAGGGGCAAAAGATAAAGACAAAATCGGTCACCTGTCTTTTGCATATCTTTGCCTGTACAGGCCACCTACACTTGATTAGACACCTGAAACCATCTGAGTTCAGAGGAATGCAGGCAGCAGAGGGTGGTATTTTGTATTTCACTGGGGCTGCTTGGCCATTGCAGCTTTTCTTTATAGCTGTGTAGGACCTACCCATGGTGATAGAGTTTTGGGGATGGAATTCAGCACCATGGATAGTTTCCATAAATTGGTAACGGATAAGCCCTCCTGCCACAGGAATAGCCAGCCCTTCTTGGTTTTGAGCAGCCACATGGCATAGCTCCCTTAGCAGTCTTGTCTGAAAATCCTGGCAAAAAGGCTTTGCAATGGTTGTGAGAGGTTGTCCTATGCCCTGATTGATAAATCACAGGAAATACCTTCAGGGACAGTCCATGCTTATCCAGGTAGATGCCCTTTTGGGACCTCAAAGCTAGCTGGACAGATTTTTTCCTAGGGATGTTAAGGAAATGTATAGTAGACTCAAAATGAACCTGACCTGTAAATTCTACTGTGGATTGACTGTTTCTCAGTTATACTGAACCGTGGAATTGCACATGTTTTATTGGTGCTATTTTATGTAATATGCCATGCATTCAGAAAAATATGCATAATTAAAAAAGATCGAGAATGCACATTTCATATATGAAATAAGAAAACACACATTTGGGGGATATTTCGATATTCTGGAGGGATTTACACATGGTTGTCAGTGCAAATTTGCACAATTCTAAATTTGTGCAAGTGTATATGGATTCCATCAATGAGTGAACAACAGAATAAAAAGTGCCTTACAATCCACAAAACATAGATTGAAGGGATTTTCCAGAATCCATACATCGCTAGTTTTCCTCGTAGTGGGCCATCCTATTTTCCAAAGTTTTCCTTCCTCTTTTCACTATCTTCTCAATACTGAATGACCTACTCTGGTTTCAACCCCAGTTGCTTATTATTTGGACCTAAATATATTTGTTAGGGATCCTATCAAACCAGTTTGCCTGCCACCTCTCAGACACAACCCCATCAGCCCAATTCTCTGGCTTAGGTTTCACTTTCAATTTCCAAGCTGGTTTCTGGAATAAAAATATGGGCATTTGACTCCAATGCATAGCAGTCCCTTGTTGTGCCTTAGAAGATGCAAACTGATGCTTTGCTTAAATGTGCTACAATATATTCTTGGCTATTACATACCTGTTCTTGGTTTTGCCTGGATAATTATTGTTTTCAGTGAAAACAAGATTTTATCCCTTTCTGTACAGTTTATTTTAAATAAGAGAGAGAAAGCTATGCAAAGTTTACAGAACATACACCTATTGTGTGCATACCAAACATACACTCTTTGGTGCTTTATCTCCTCCTTTCCCCCTTTTTCCTCACAGTCTGTAATTATTCTTTGTACTTCACATATTTATGATCTGAGAGAATGAAATGTTTGGAACCTGTGGGCTGGATTGCCCTTCTGGACACAGGCAGGCCAGATAATATATGAGATGAGGGGCTGCCCACTGCATCAGGGGCAGAGCTCCCAACCTTATTGGGTCCCTGTCCAAATTGCTAGCTTGCACTTCAGGAAGAGAAAAGCTCAGCAAAGCCAAGCCAGCTCAGTCACTTTCTCCTTTCCATTGCAAGGCTACAGAAAAATGCAGGAGACTGAGCTGGGTAATGAACCTTTAAGGGCCAGATTAGGTCCCTGAGTGAAGTTCCCCCTTCCTGTTTTAGACCAAGATTGTTATAAAACTTATAGCAGAATTGTAGAAGCAGGAAAAGAGCTGGCGTAACTATCCAAGTCCCTTAACCATCCAATTCACTTGCATTCATGTTGTTGAACTGCTGTTCGGTATTTGTGTTCGGTATTTGTGTCCGGTACCATCAAACTTCAGTATGGAATTGCTGTTCATTGTATACCAACTGTTGTTCAGTATACAAAATACTTCCAATCTGTCTGCATTCAACACTGACGTTTGATGGTTCGACTTAGTCTCTTAGCCTCTTTTTTGTATAAGCAGCTTGCTCAATCAGGTAGCTCGTGAGAGAGACCAGTGAGTCCAGATTCAGTCCAGATTCCCTGCCTTATAAATGCACTTGGCGACAGATAAGGTGCATGTTACCTATGAACAGATAGCTTACGAGTACCTTGCCCATGTGCCTCGACATCTCTAGAGTGGTGCCTGTCCACATCGCAGCACAAGTGTGAGTCTGATTGGACATGGAAACCCATTTAACCTTTGCTACTGGGCTTCCATCCCATTCACCATAGTGTAAAGGAAATCACATGGATAATTGCAGCCCATCAGATTATGCGATGAAGAGGACAAATGGGGCCAAGGACAGTGAAAGCAAAGATCCATTCTGAGAACTCTGTTGAAGAGCTGGATATAAATATACATAATAAATGAATAGAAAATGAGGGAAGTGGTTTCAAGAAGTAGCTGCAGTCAGGGGAAGAAAAATGCATCCAACAGCAGCAATACAATGTCAATATGTTTGCAATGAGTCTAACAAATAGATGCACATGAGAGACACTTCTCCACAGTCACAAAAATAAACAGAAAATAGGCGAGTCCTTTAGCTCTAGAAAAGAACAAAACATAAACCTGGGAGTGTGTGCGTGTGTGGGTGCGTGTGTGTGTTTAATGTAAAAGCCTTGTTAGTATTTCTGCAAATTGGCTCTGTTGTAAAAATGCTTATGTATTCCCCGTTGAGGTGGGTACTAGCAGCCTCAGCAGAAATGCAGCGATATCTCTACATCGGTGATAGATGACCCCATCTAATAAAAGATCTTGGCTTGCGTGTATGTTAACAATTAATGGGATGTATCATACACTGCATGTAGAAGGTAATAAAGAAGCGCAAATGAGAATTACACTGGTTAATTGGTGTCATTAATGGTTCTTTTGTTTTGCTGGAAAAGCCGTATCTTATTCAGGGCTGACTGTAGCCCTTGTGCTAAAAGTGCACATGAGTTAAAAATGCCATCTTGGCTGTAAATGTATTTTGAAGGACATTTCTTGACATGAGACCTTGCATTAGAAGCAAGCGCAACACCCTTCAGGTCGGTGTTCCTACATTTGGCAAGTTTAGCAGCCATTTGGTTCCTTTCTTGTATGCTCATTACGGAGCAGCGGTTCCGATGCAGCCAATTATGGCTCAGAAACATCAACTAATGTTTCAATTCTGCATTGTGCACAGAATTGCTTGAGATCAGGTGCATCATTCCTGTACAGATTATGGCACAATACATTTGCCCCAGTGGTACAAGTATGTGAGGGAAGCTTCATTGATCTGAACATTTCCACAAGGGGCAAGAGATCCCTGGGTTGGATCCAAAGCTGCATTTCTGCTGATGAAAGCAGCGCCATCAGGGTTGGGACAATTCTCTTCTCTGCAGCCCCCACCAAACCCCACCCCACCCCAACCAATGTTAGATGTGTTTTTCTAGAAACATGTAGAAACTTGCACTTGTTCCCAAGAAAATTTCTTTTCACATGGGCCATAATGTGTCTTTTACAAAGGGGGTAGCCCAAATAACACACACACACTTGTGAATGTATTAAACACAAGGAGAATGTTAAACATAACTTGATAGAACAATTGAGGCTCAAACAGAAGCCGTCAATGCTCTTTCAGTGCCCACTGTATAGGCTTATTTTAGGTCTGTTTCCCTCTGTTTTTTATCAGCATTGATTCTATCTCTGCAGAAAATCTGGAAGGAGTTAAACTTGTGTTTCTTTTCTTAATTGGACCTAGGTTTCTTATAGTGGCAAATCCCTGGTCCTGCTCATTTCAAGAGTCCTGCCAAGTTAGGTGCTGCCACCTTGAGTTACTAGATTTAAGACAGAACTGGCAGTTTGTGAGTTACAACAACCCATGTGCTTTACATACCATAATTTATCCATCCTACTTAAGGGATGGGAGAATCAGTGAGGCTGACATGTGTTGATTTTTTCCAGTTTCCATTTCAAAGTTTGCTTTGCCTGAATATGACCCCCGCCAACATGCCTTTTAAAGTGTACATTCAAATGCACAACTCTCGTTCATTGACTAAAATGCAAACATTAGTATTTTTTTTCAAAGTTTACACTTTATGCATTTTTCCAAACCTGAATTTTTTCAAGAAGGTTTGGCTGAAAATGCACCTGTTTGCATTCATGTTGGGGATTGCAAAAGAGACAAGTTCTGATGCTTAATGAACATAAATGAAATTTTAGTATGTCCTTTGTGGGGTTAGAATTCTGCCTGCCCAATGTGGCAAGCAGAGTTTGAACAGACAGAACTCCTGTGAAGAGAAAACTGGCATATTTTGGCAAGAGGTGAATCCTTCCTAGTTCAGAATGTCTCATCTGAGTGAGGAGCTGGACAGTGCAGAAGTGGAATTATTGCAGTAATGAAACATAATTATGTGTTTTCCTGAAAATCCCAACTATACAGTACAGTGGTACCTTGGCTCACGAATGCTTCAGTTCACGACCAAATCAGGTCGCGAACAAACATTTTATTAAAATTTTGACTCAGGTCACGAACTCCGCATCGAGTGGCAACTGTCATCACGGCCATCTCCCCACCACCCCGAGTGGGGAGATGGCGGCAATTGTGCTGGGGGTGGGGGGAGAGATGGCTGAGATCGTGCCCGTCTTTCCTGCATGAGCGCACCTGTGATTGTGCCTGTCTTTTCTGCAGGAGCGCAATCATGATCTCGGCCATCTCTTCCCCACAACACGATCACGCCTGTCTCCCCCCATGAGCGTGCCCGCATTTGCGCCATCTCCCCCCCCAGCATGCCTGCATTTGCGCCCGTCTCTCCCCAGCACTCCCACATTCGCTCCTGTCTCCACCCCCACCCCCACCCCCAGCATGCTGGGTATCCGAATGCAGGGATGACGGGTGCGATTGTGGTCATGCTGGGGGGGGGGCAGGGAGATGGCTGTGCTCGTGCTCTGGGAGGGGGGAGATGGCCATGATCTTTGTTGTTCTTTGTCACTTTGCTTCACATTTTTCTGATTTAAAAAATAGTTACAGAATGAATTAACCTTATTTACATTGAACCTTATGGGGAAATTTAACTTGGCTCATGACCAATTTGGGTCATGACCAGAGTCCTGGAACGGATTAAGTTTGTGAGCCAAGGTACCACTGTATTTCAAATAATCAGTGGCATCCTTGGAGAGGAGAGCACCAGCCCCAATTACTTTAGATTATATACGGACTTATTCCTTCAAAGTATATAGCATTCCATTTGAGGTATAAAGAAATTATCACAACACTTGCTTTTAATATATACTACTTTCTCATTCTCTCTTTCTCTCTCTGACTCTTGCCATTGTTAGCCTGATTCTACACACCATTACAGGATGGGGTGCTTCTCTGCTGAGTTCCTTATTCATTTCTTATCATCCTGACTTTCTCCCAGTTTCTTCCACTGGAATTTTAAATAACAAATACTTTTTGTTTTGAATATGGAGAAATTTTGAAATTATGGTAAATTTGGTAAATGAGCTGAAACAAAATTCTAATCCATCTCTTGCCATCATTATGAATAGAGTGCTACCATTTGGAACTCAGGTTGATTTTTATTAGCTAGGATAGTTTGGAAGAACTTTCATGTACCAAGAGACATACCTCTCAAACTCAAATGTTGGTAAACAACAGAGATTGTTGAAAACATGCTTGCATAATAGGAAATGGAGGTATTTAATACAATCAATACACACACATGTATACACACACATTTCATGCAAAAATGTGTTATGAATAGACTTTTATTTAAAGGATTTTTATCTCATTCATCAGCTAAGCAGCTTATATAACATCAATAAAAAAGACAGGTTCTGCCCACAGGCTTACACTCTAAGAGATTTTAAAATACTACCATATATAATGATATTGTATGTCTACAGTTCACTTTTATTATTTTAAATATTGGTAGATTTGTCCTGAAGAAGGAATCCAGAGGTCTATGGCATAATAAATCTTAGTAGCTGATCCTTTTGAAAGCAAATTTCTCTTTTTGCATTCATTCTAAGATACAATGCAAAAAGAAAGAGGATGGAGGAGAAAAAGGGAAACAAGCCAACGGGCACTTTTGAAACTTACAGGAATGTTTTATGAATATGCACACTTAATGGATTGAGTAATCAACTAAAATCTGATGATTAATTTATTAACACTGCAATCCTATACATATCTATTCAGAAGTATGTCCCACAGATTTTGCAATTACTACTAGGTAAATGTGAATAGCACTGTAGCCTAAAATAAATTTCCAGCACTTTAAACCCAGACATATATGGGAAATATATTTTTTGATGGAACACCATGATGATTATTCCATGACTATTTAGTTACACCAACTTTTAGAACAGAATAATACTTGATTCCCTTTCAGAGAGACAATGAGGATCGATCTAACAAACTGGAGCTATGTATAATTCACTTATCACCATGTAGACATTCATGGCGCCAATCTGGATTGGGACTATGGCAGTTGTAGAGAGGGATTTAATCTTCCCCCCTTCAATTTTCATCCCCAATGGTGTTATCATGGTGTGGGTGGGAGCAATATATATATATATACATAGAGAGAGAGAGAGAGAGCATGCCTTCATTGGAATTCAGGTTTTCAGATTCAATTCCTGGCATTGCCAAATAGGAAAGAATCCTGTCTGAAACCCCAAATTTCTGTAAGTCAGGGTAGACCAGTGTACTGAGCTAGATGGTCTTGGTTTAAAGCATTGCCTTAGGTTCCTGTATACACAAGAAGTCAGCTGCAGTTCCTCAGCCCCTTACAGACATAATATCCTGGTTAAGGTGATCTCAGGTAGCGCTGTGAGGAATATTTCAAGTCTTTCATTGGTAGTGAAATGTGATCCGCAGTGGCAACAATGCCTCAAACAAAAAAGTGAAGCTAAAAGCAGAAGAAAGAGTAGCCAAACTAGTGAATGTATCAGAACCATGCTTTAGTTTGTAGCCAATAATTACTCTTGCACAGTCTCTGGTATGCATTAAACATCATTTTTGGTCATTTGTGCAGTAGGGGTTAAGACTCCAACAAAAGAGACAGGAGAGGACAGAATGTTCTAGAATTTTCTCATTGAGAAGTGGGAAGGTCTCCCATTACCTTTTTTTAGTGCAGGATGTGTCTGAGATGGCTCTTCATCCTGGGATTTATGTGAGTATGTTATCAATGCCCTGTGCATTTGTGGAGCATCACTTGGGCATTGCAGAATACATGGACAAGTTAAAACCCTCAGTGTGAGAGCCCTGTGTCATTGCAACCGCACACAGGGGCCATGTCTTATTTGCAGGAAGGAAAGAATTAATCATTTTTATTTATATCCTGCCTGTTCCCAGTGAATGAGCAAAGTTTGAGCAGGAATACTTCAGTGCACCACCTACTCAAGACAGCGCACCCATATCCTGCCAGTCAGTCATGGCCAATCAGCATAGACAGCAATATGAAAGATGGACCATTGGGCTGATTTAGTATAATCAGATAGTCACATAGCTACAATGTGAAGGCTGTACATGTTTGGGGCTAGCAACCCAAATAACCAAGTAAATTATGAACGCTACAATCAGGTGGAACTCTTGCCCCCATTCTGCTTGAGAGAGGCTGTGGGCAGCTGTTTTGCCGCTATGTAAACAGAGTGCTGGACTGGACGGACTCTGGTCTTTCCTTATGTTCTAGTCCTAAAACTGTATTCATAGATGAGAGTGAGAGAGACAGAGAGAACTATGCTGTTCTTCATTTTTAAAGCATTTGTTTCCTTTTTGGTCACTGCCCTCCTAAATGTCATGAATACTTTGAAAAGCATTACCCTTCTTCATTCTGGCCATCTTATCAGCTAAATAATAATATTATTAAGAATAATAATGGTGGGGGGGGGCGAGAAGGAGACAATGACTCAGTACTTCAAGTGCTTTCTTTCTCTTGAACAAGTTTGTCTCTTAGCAGCAAACAGATGATAGAAAATGGATATGGAGGATCATCGTTTTAAGGGGTTGCCTGAAATGTTTTTAGGGAAGCAATTATGGAATGCGAAAAAGACTGTGCTTTTTCTCAAATGTCTGACAGCTCACTTTCTGCTATCCCGGTGCATTCTAAGCAATCTTTATATTCAATCCTCTGCATGTTTAGACAGAAAAAAGTCCTTTAGCTCCCAGCATTTGCCAGCCAGATATGCTTACAAGGATTGTGTACTTACTATATTATGAGATAATCTGTTAAAAATAAATGCTCAGAGCTTGCAGTCAGTGCTAAGAAGCATAAGTATTCTGAGTCACAGAAACAAATAGAAGGCTTTCAGTCTTGTGCACACTAACATTCATGCCAGTCCCATTGAATGTAATGAGTGTTACTTTTGAATGTCAAGCTAGGTGTGACACAAACCCTGTTAGCCCATATGAAATCATTATTTTTTTAAAAAAAATAAATAGCAGACACATTTCTGAGGTAGAGAGAAATCCAGATCAGGTGCACAGTGTTAGGAAATGGAGTTTTAACCCTGCTCAAAGTACTGGGTCAAATCAGGGACTCCCGTGCCTGTTAGCTTCCTGCTATTGGCACTAGAGATGTATGAGAAATTGGTTTCATTTCAATTTTCACCAGAATTTACTCACTTTATATCACCTGGAACTAAACATTCAGCTGAACACAATCTGCGTTCAGACTCCAAACATTCTGAGTCTTTCAGTGTGAGGCACAGAAGAAAAATAATCGCATCCCTAAATACTTACAACTGAAAAAATGTGTAGGAAAAACACATGCTTCGGAAACATGTGCACAAAGTGACTTTGATTAAATGGGAAAATGCATACTTTTTAACAAGTGCATACGTAATCTGGACTTTTATTTGAAAAACCCAAAATATTAGAATCTGGTACAGACGTGAGTCAGAACAAACTTAGAGGTAGAATTTAGAAACTTTCAATGTGTTCAGGTTTTGCTGATTTACACATGCACAACACACAATTCTGGTTGCTTTTCTCCTTGGCATCATGCTGATATGGGTGACAGGGTCTGGATCAGGCCCATTATGGGTTAAGGGCTAAAACTTTCTTCCCAGCCACACACCAGCGCTCACCCAGTTTGTCCCATTCTGAGAAGCTACAGGTATCTTCCAAATAAACAAAGAACAGTTGGTGAAATGTTCAGTCTTGCATCTGGTTTGCTGTACACATATAGGATTACACTGAAAATTTTCTAATAGATGTCAGAACCTTTTAGGATTGTTCACCTGTCTTTTGATAATGTTTGTTGGAAAACCTCACATTTGGGATTGATAATGTTTAACATAGTTACTAGTTCAAATAAAATGTTAGAGTCAGGATTCTAATCCATTTCTGGATTTGGATGATGGTAGGTTTTTTTCTGGATTTATTAAACTAGAATAAAAGTTACTGTGTACATGAATGCAGTATAAGGGACTTCTCACAAGGGCTAAAGTAAGTTGTGGGACAGAAGTTGCAAACTATTACAATTACAGTCATAAAAAGTGTGCATTCAAATGCACAAATATTCAGTCATATCTACAAAAACTGAATTTCACTTTACAGGTCAATATGTACTGTCTCTTTTTCCAAAAAATAAATAAATAAATTCAAGGCATGATTTGAAATCGACTTTTTTTGGGGCGGGGGAGGGAATGTCTTATACTAGGCTATATAGTGAAATTCATTCAAAAATAAAATGGTAGAACTTTGTAACAATCAAAATTCACGGTTTTTATGTTCATACCTCAAGCGTAACCATATGACAAGATTGCCTGGAAAAGCTGTGATTTTTTGGTTTTATTTCATATTTTTATACTACTTCTGATGTACATGATGGTGCTGACTGGTTATGTTGGGGTGATAAAGCCATCAGCTGGATTTGTGGAGAAAAGGCACAGAATGGGTCTCCTAAATCTGTTGTGAACTTAGCTATTTACTTTTGCCACTTCATTTTGCTCACTTGCTTGGCATGCGTCTCTTTGGATGAAAGTTAAAGCAGAAAAGAAAAAAGAAAAAGATAGTCGTTTGTTCCAGGCTACATTTTGTGAGAATGTGCAGCTGTGAAAGTAAAGCTGAACACTGAAAAACTGCAACGTGCTTATAATGTGGCTGTTAGATCTACAGGGGTAAGAACTTTTGTTTTTGAACTGTCAAAGCTTTCTTTCCCCCTCCTACGAGTCTTCTAAAAAGACAATGTTATCTTAAGTCTGGATTGCCTAAGCATAGAGTGATTGAATGTTTATAACCTTCTTGATAACCATACAATACAAAGGATTTGAAGCAGCACACTGCCTGTTGTAAACCTCTATGTATCCCTCAATGCAACTCCTGTTTCTGAATTATTGTTTCTGTTGTGGGGTTTCAATTGCCTTTTAACCTTCTGAGCCCAGTTAGCAACCCAAGGATGCAATTCTCAACTCACTGGTTAATTGGCTAAGAGTTGCTAACCTCCTTGGGTCAGTCAGCACATTTGGGGGTTTAAGAGAGTGTTGCAGTTCTCACATGATGGTTGATGAGGCTAAAACAAAAATAGCTTGCCCAAGAGCCTAAGTGGAAGGGACAATAGACTCTTCTACAAGGAAAAAGTCAGTCTTCTGAAGTCCATTATGCAGGGCACTGGAGGAAAGATGTTCACATTGCCCCATGCCATTCCTGCAGGTCATCTTTTAACAAAATAAAATAAAAATCAAGAGAGGCAAGGAGACTGGTGGGCATAGGAGAGGTCTCTCTGGACGTATTGGATCTATGGGTACTGTGTTGAAGACCTATGTTAAGATGAGGCAGAAAGGCTATGATGCCACCAGAAGATCCACCAGATCCATTTGCCAGAAATGCACCCACAGAAATGCCTCCATACACTGCATAGAGGTCCACCTGCAGATGCCACCCAGCAGGGTAGAGTACTGGATTTTGCTTGAGATGTTTTGCAAAAATATATTGTGAGTTATTCAGTATCACATTTTGTTTGTTCTGTTTACTTCTGTTGCTTTTCTCTCCTCCCTTTTATCCTGTCCCGTTCCTTCCAAAGCAGGACTCCTACAGTGGCCAAAAAACAGGGCACAGGTGTAGCAGTGCCCTCCCACCCATGTTCCTCAGCAGCTGGTGTTCATCCACATGTTTATCTAGTAACCAGGACTAGTAGGCATTGATAGCCCCATATTCCATGAATTTGTGCAAACCCCTTTGAAAGTCATCTGAATTGGATGCTTTCATTACAAATTATGGAAGTGAATTCCATGCTTTAGGGCGGTCTATGTGAAGAAGGATTATTATCTGTTCTCAATCTCCCTCCAGGCAGATACATGGAATGACCCTGGGTCTTATTATGGGTCTTGTTTTTGAAATCCTGGGTGTTATGATTCCAGTGTTACGAGTCAGCATGAAAAATGTTTCCCTATGTACTTTCTTACAACACAAATAATTTTATACATTTCATTGTGTCTTCAAGTTAGAACCATAGAAGCAAAAATGACAAAACGGAGGCTGTTTTACTTTAGACACAGCATGAGAAGCCAAGACTCACTGGAGAAGACTTACTGAAGATAGTTGCAGGAGAAGAAGAGGGAGACCAAATAGAAGTAGCATTAATTTAATTATGGAAACCACGACTTTGAACTTAGAAGACTGGAGCAGAGCTGTCATGGATAAGAGATTCTGGAGGGCTTTCATTCACAGGGCCATCATAAGTCAGAGATAACCTGATGACACATAACGACAACCATCATGACTCACTCACCATTTTTCTAAGCTAAACATCCTCATCTTTTTCAACCTTTCTGCTTAGGAGAGTTGTTCCAGCACTCAATCATTTTAGTTGCCCTTTCATGCACTTTCCCCAGCTTTAAAATAACCTTTTTAGGCATGATGACCAGCATACCTAGAATTCCAAGTGTGGTTGTATCACCAATTTCTATAAGGGGAATATATCTTTGGGAATTTTATTTTCAATCCCTTCCTGATTATGCTTCACAAGGAGTGTGCCTTTTTTCCACAGCAGCACACCTTTTAATTGAGCTGTTGACCACAACCACAAGATTTCTTCCTCGGTCAGTCACATGTCCAGGAAGAAGGGCCTGGACATCAGCATCTAAAGCATATTTCCAGCAGTGCATCTAAAAAGATTTCATAGATAATATACGGTTGTGAAGATCTGTCTCGAATCCAGCTCTCTCCCAATCTCTGGACAGAGAGAAAGTAGGCCAGAATCCAGGGAGCCGAACCAAGAAAATCAGATGGATTTCCATTCCCAAACTAGATTCTTCATACATCACTAAGTCTATGTACTTGGTAGAGGAAACACTTTTATTAAATCTCTAAATATCTTTTTTTAAAAACTCAAACCATAAAATTATTTGATTGTATCTTTAATTATTCTTCATTTCCTTGCACACATCGCCAGTCTTCCTTTTTCATAAGCCAGTCCATGGGTGAATCTTGTAAACTGCACTTCATTCTGAGGAGCCTGGAAACTGCTGGGATGCCAGAACCTGACATATTTTCCAGCATCTATAGCAACAGTGGCTTCTTCCTCAACCTTTACTGGTCTACCATCACCAACTTAGATCCCATTAGTCTACACAGTATATTATTTTATCCTTGCTTCCACTGAATTACATTTTCCATTTTGATGCTCACTCACCCAGTTTAGAGGGATCCTTTTGGAGCTAGTTAAGCATAAGCCATATTTAGAAGGCAGGAAGAACACTTGCAATAGCAAGGCCTTTACCCTAATTTATTATGTTTCTTTGATTTTTGATCAGCCCATCAACAAGATACACTCCTGTATGAGTATGTGGCTTTCATGAACTGTTCTTGAAACATGGGAAATTGTATTGTCTAAACAAACCAAGATAACAAATGACAGTGAATTATCCATAGTTCCACTTCTGGCTATTTGCTTATGTCCAGGCAATTCTTCCCATGTGACTGGCCAAGGAAAAAATCTTGTGGCTCAATTAAAAGGTGTGGCTGCTGTGGACAAATGACAGTGAATTATCCAATAAAGCATGGGGATTCTTCATAGATAACAAGCCATATCTCATTAGCATAGTTGTATACAAACAGCACAATAACCCATTTTTCAGGAACAAGCCATAGTTCAATGACACGCAACATTCAAACCCAGCCCCATGTGGTTAGTTATGTTGTTAGAACCCGATTATTGCCAACTAAACCTGGCCTTGCTGTTCTATTATTTCAGCCTTATTGCTGGGTTTCTTTACAGGGCAGATCTATTAAACAGACAGCAAACTGAAGTATTGATTTTTTTTTTTACTGTTCTATCATAACTGTCATCTAATGGAAAGCAAAGTTATATTCCACCATTTTAACCAAGTGGCTGCAACATGTCCACTCCCGCCAGCAACTTTGCCTCTCGCATGGTCCTCTCCAATACATTGTCTTTCTTATATCCATTATTTTAGCCACAATTCTTTGGTCACAGTTCAGATCCTGATGCCTTTTAAACACTGCTAATAATCAGCTATGCACTGGGTTTCTTTCAAATGATAAATCAGACTCTATGTGGAACATCATTCCTTTTAAAATGAACAAATGCTCAGAGTTATATATCTGTGAAAACATCATTTTAAGGCAGTCACTTCCAAAAATGTCAGTTGCATTAGTCCTTCAACATCATTAACTGGCTTGGTGCACTTGAGAAATGCTCAGAATTGCACCCCATCCTTCCCAGAACCCAGAGAGAATCCTCCCAAGACTTAAAAATGCAGCTTTATTTTAGAGTAGATAGCAGCAATAAGAAAATCAACAATGTCCTAAATGTATTTCTCTCCCTCCATTTCTATGCACAAATCCTACTACTGATGCTAATGGGAATTGCACGGATGCATAGAGGTTGCGATGCATCTGCATGAAATTCAGGTAATAGAGTAATCAGTATCCTCTCTAGATAGGTCTGAGTGCCCATAATGAGAAGAAGCTTGCTTATTTGATTGTATGCAGATGAATTCTGTTTGAAAGTAAAAAAATAAGGATGAATAATTTGGAAGGGTAGAGCACTTGCCAAGATGAAGTGGTGCTTTGTAGCTGTGCATGCAGAACAAAACCACAGTGCTTTTGCCAAGGCACTTTTAATGGCTGAGCTCTGCTATTGGTCAAAGGGCCTCATGCTGCACCCTGACGTGCTAAGCATTCCTACTTACAGGTCTCCAAGCAGGCGACTGTGCCGTGTGTTTTTGCAGCGACCCCCACAGGGCTCCATGCTGCGATCGGGTCCTCTTGATGGCAAAGCTCAGGCAGGAAAATCAACCTGAGGTTTGCTTTGTTGCAGAGGATATGATGGTGCTTCCCTGTCCATATTCAGAAGCTGACTGGATAGGCAGTTCGATCTTGAAGTAACTGTTTGAAAGTAAAAAAATAAGGCAGTTTTACTTTCAACTGTTTGAAAGTAAACAAAAAACTCTTCTGGCGTGACAGCATCCTCCAGTGGGCCTGAGTGGATTTCCCACTTCCTCTCCATGGGTTGAGTAGGGTTTGAGTCCACCGCTATAATGCAGCCCTCTAAGGTTGGGTTGACTCAGAATCTGATTCAGAAGTGGAGGGAGAGAAGGGCCTGGAATTCTGAGCTGACCTGCCAATGCTGGAGGAGCCAGGGATCAGCCAGGCTATTGCTGAGAAGCAGACAGTTCAAGCCAATTGGGCAAGCCTGGATGGGAGAGGGCAGACCCACCAAAATTGGTCCAATCAGGTCAAGGGGGACACCAACTGAGAAGCAACAGATGAAGCAGGATTCACCTTGAAGGTGGCGTCATCTCTTCTTGATTTGGAAGGAAGGGGTGTTATTCAGTGCAGAATCAACATTGTATCACCAAGGTGCATTTCCTTAACACCTGGTATGCTTTTCTCTTTAATAACAAAACCTTAGCTAGCTTTTGGCTTTGGTTAAAAAGCCTCTGTCTTGATTTGCTTGGACAGAGGGAGAAAAGACTGCACACAACAGGTCGAATGCTTCAGAAAAACATTTCAATTGCTGCTGATGGACATCTAGTGGCACAAAGAGTAGAAGGTCAGTGGATGACCTGTACCCCTGGATGAACAACCTAGTTTATGATTGTGCAATGGTGAGTGACTGTGGAAATAACCTACACAACTGGAGCCCATCTGGTGGCATCTCTGTGTCTTCAGATGATTGGCTAAGTTTCTTGAATTCATCCATGCACCATGGGTAGCTACCATTCAGAAGAGTTGCAAGGTGATGGAGCATAAATTTGCATACAAAGTACAGAATCAGCTAGGAAAAGTCATGAAGAGGAACCCCTTTTAAAGCCTATTTTCCATGAATATATATAATCCTCTTTTAAAGCCATTCAGGTTCTTGGCCATATATTATGTAAGAGATTTCCATAGTTAAGCTAAGTACTGTGAAGGGCTCCCTTTTATCTTTCCTAAATCTCAGCGATGGCAAAAGAAGAAGGGGAAGGCAGAGGGTGAGGTGGCTAGTTGTAGTCGGTGTGAATTTAGGTGGACTTGGGGGATGGTGGAGGAGAGCATGGAGGAATGTTGTCCACGGGGTCGCAATGGTCAGATGTGACTTCACTAAACAACAAGAAATCTCAGCACCATGGAGATTTCTAGGTGCTAGAAGAGAGGGAGAAAATCTTTCTATCCGCTTTCTCCTAGAGCAGTGCAGAAATGACCTCTTGAATTTCCCCATATATTTGTGAGGGAAGAAATTAGTGAATGTTACCAGCAATTTCTTACAGGGAGGGCTCACCACTGGCAGGAGTTGTAGATCAGCTTCTTTCTTTTATTACTAAGGGTGGTATTTCTCTCTGTGTGTGTGTAGCCTCCATTGCAGCTGTGTTTGAAGGTGGGCCCCTATTTGTCACCCACTACAATGCAGGTACAAAGGTGTGGGAAGTGTTTCTGTCAAGCTCCAGGAAAGAAGTTAGAGAGTGATGTGCCTAAATCTGTCTCTGGCCATTTTTTGGTCCATGAAAGAGTCTCCATTCTTTTGCTTCATTCTCAGGATGTTTGTAAGCGATTAGCTAACTTTTTGAGCTTACCAAATCACTGTGAGGTAATTGAAGAAGTGTGTGTATATGTGTTTCTTCCTATGACACATTTTTCCATTGATCAGCTGGATCATCTCTGATCATCTCAGCCTTTCCTTCTGCTTTAATTGAGGTGTGGGAAGATTCTGGAGAGGTAAGTGTACTATGAAAGACAGGACATTTGTATGCATTCCTTGACCACCTCATAAGTAATGAAAGCACAAAAAACTGTGAACCCAACTCATAAGAATGGCACGTCTCCCCTTTATCACCTTTTCTGTAAGCTAAACAATTCCTGATATTGTAACATTTCCTCACACATGAGTTGCTCCAGGCTTCTGATCATGTAGTTGCCCTTCTCTGTTCTTTTTTGAGCACTACAATATCCTTTACACAATATTCAATCTGCAGTTGCACCATCAATTTGTATAAGGCCAACATGATAGCAGTTGTTTTATTTTCAATCTCTTTTAAAATTATGCCCTACATGAATTTTCCTTTTTCACAGCAAACACACGCTGGGCTGGCATCATTACTGAGCTGTCCTGCAAGGTCTTTGTTTCTGGTCAATCAGCATATATGGGATTTTTGCCCCAATACACATCACTATACACTTATTTTTCATTGAATTGCATTTGCCGTTTACCATTATACAAGTCTGAAAAAAATCCTTTTGGAGCTCTTTACAATCCCTTTCTGTTGGGACCACCCTAAATACTTCGGTGTCATTAGCAACTTTGTTAATCTCACTGCTCACTCCTGTTTCTAGACGGTGAAAAAGCAAAGCAAAGTGAAAGGTTCCAATCAGGGTTATGCAAGAAATCCATTTCTGGCAGAAAATCCAGCAGATTCCCTGGTTTCTGCTTCACAGACTCCCATCATCTTTGCAGCAGCCCAGAGTCGGTGTTATTGACAAGCATGTCCAGGGTTCTTGAGGCACAATGCCAATCTCCCATGCCTGCCGCTGGAGTCAGCAAGTGGTGAAAAAAGTTGGATGCTGAGAATGGTGACTGGGAAAGGTTGCCAATTACGCAACCAGGGGTCTATGGGAGCTCGTTGACTTCTTCTGGCTCACTTTGCTTGTGCCAGCCCCAGGCCCTGTACAGATCTCTAGCGAGGGGGTCTCCGTTTACCTTTCAAGCACTGAATATGTGTTCCTGCTCTTTAACTGGTAGATAAGAAAAAGATAGATAAGAAGACCACATTTTAGGACTAACATTTTTGCTGAAGAGATGAGAGATGCTGTCAAATGCCTTTTCAAAGGCTAAATAACCAACAACCTCTTTCTTATGATATGGCAACTCATTGAGCCCACTTTACCCACAGTGGGTTGCTTTTTTGGGTTGGTTCTTTCCAAACTAGTCAGCCTAGAACCTATGGGCTGTTATAGGGTTTGTTTTACTCCTGTTATCTGAATCAAGATAAGCAATCCCACAAAGAGTAAAGTGCAGCAACCAAGGGGCAAGAGTGGCACAACCTCGTGCTTCTTTTCCTGAGCTTCCTCTGGCAGCCACCACAGTGAGCCAGCCCACAAGTGCACAAGCAGGACTTGGAGGTTTCTGGCATAGGCTTGCCATTATCTCTGCTGTGACTGATAGCTACTTTTGGCTTTTCCGTTCTTAATAATAATAATAATAATAATAATAATAATAATAATAAATCTGAAAAACAGGATTTTCCTGTTTAAAACTGGCATTTTGACAGCCACTGGGATCCCCTTCAAAGTGCAGAAGAAGTGTGGGAAGCTGAAGCAGTTCTCAGTCTTGGCAGGGAGCGATCACTCACTAGTCTGAGTGTCCTCTGAGATGCCACCTAGAGGAGGGTGTGGAAGGGAGTGATCAACCAGCAGGGCACCATGTCAGGTGCATTATCTGAACTTCTCAGAACAAGCAATGCACCATAGCCAATTGCCAGTATGGGCTGTATGATTTACAGCCATGCCCAAAGTCTACCAGACATTATCTGTTGCCAAGGCACAGTGAAATCAAAAAAGATCTCAGCTGAAATCCCCCAAAAGGAGAAATCTCTGCAAGAGAAACCTGAAATGGTTCAGAGAAAGGTTCTCTACAAGTCCCAGGTCTGTCTCCACTATCTCAGATCTAGACCTAGAGGGAAGTTTTTGTGATGCTCTAACAATCTTGGGACTTTCCCATCATGATAACTCATCCATACTCATAATTTTATAGAAGTGTACATAACTTAACTGAGCTTAACTATGCATCTCTGATTACTTGAGGTTATTCAGAAATGCTTCAGAGGTTCTTGAGTCAGAAGGCCACTGCAGGATAGTGGTTCAAATGTTGGACAATAGACCAGCCATTGACTCTTAGCCTAACTGATCTCACAGGGCTTTTGTGAGCTAAGATGAGGAGGGATTCGTGTGTGCCCCCTGGGTTCCTTGGAGGAAAGGCAACTAACAACAACAACCAAAGCAATCCTGTCTGTCAGCATGAAACCAGATGCTTGAAAAGCAGCTTTCTCTTTAACACTGATATACTTGCATTGGAACAGGTAATTCTAGAATGATTAAATCTCTTTCTAGGTCCCTAGTCTGTGCTGGACAACAGCTGAGGCTAAAGAAGTGCCCCCCAGTTCTCCACAGTGCACTGGGAACCTGCAGCCTTTGAGCCCATGAGAAGGTCGCTTCCTTGGTGGGCAAAGGGGAAAGATCCCTGAAAGCAGGAAGGCTGCAAAACACTGCGATAGATAAAAGAGCTTTAGGAGACTATTACAATATTAGTAATTTTAATGGGATTTTTCCTATTTATGGTGTAACCTCTTGTTAAGCTGCCCAGAGCCTTTGTGGAAAGAATGGAATGCACCTTCAAAGAAACAGGTCTTTTATTTCATTGCTACCAGCCCTTCTACCATCACCCCTCCGCATGCCTCGAATAGCACAGAGACAGAGAAAAAATAGCAGAAAAGCATATTTCTTTCCGTTCTCTTTTCTGATTGCAGCAACAAACTATCAGGTCTTAATTGTGTACTGCATCACTCCTCTGCCCCACATATAACTGGGCTGCAAACAGATACAAGAGGCATCTGATTGATTTAATCTCCTTGCATTTCTATTTTTATTGAGTTTTATTTTTAAGCATAAAATATCTTTAAAAAGTAGTTTTATGACTTAGCCTTTATGAAAGACCAGCTTTTTAAGAGAATTGTAATTTTTTTAGGGTATTTCGTTTCTATGAGTTATTTCTTGTAGATTCACATAATGACATTATAAATCTTTCTGTGGAGGCAATTACTAAGGCAGAAATGGCCTATTCCCCATTGGCTTTTAGGCTCAGCTTACTGACATATTACAAGCAGGCTTACCATGGTCATTAAAAACTGATCTGGGATTTATTGTGCCTCTTTAAACTCTCAGTACTTTGAAAAGTATTGAACAGAAAGGAATACAAGGTGAAGTTACAAAGAGATCCAAAAAGGCAATCAAGGGGAAAATAGACTTAATTTATCCCACCAGGGCCTATCTCTCCCCCTACCAAAAAACCCCCCCTCTTCCACAAAAATATTTGAAATTAAACTCTGGGACTTTCATACAGAAAGCTCACAATGGTTCTAGACATAATGAATGGAATTGCTCCTGAAGAGGTTTTACAATTTAGAGGATATCAATTTCAAATAATACTTGCAAAATGCATGACAAAGTATTCTTCTTTTCCTTTGAAATCCCACCAAATGAGTTAAAGCCTTGCCTTGTTGATGTCTAAGACAAGAGAGCACACACTGAGACAGGCAAAATATTTTTCATATCTGAAATATTTTCTCTTTAGGACATTATACAGATCAATTGGCCAGCTTGTGCATGGCCTAATTAAGGCTGATCCCTTGGATCCTGAAATAAATCACCTTAATGTCATTGATAGACTGTAGGATTTCAGTTTGTGGCTTTTAACCTGTAAGGATACTTACAGGATATTTATGGGATTTGTAAAAACAAATATACAAGAATGCATATTCAGAGAATCAATATACCCTGTGAAATAAATTGTACCAATAAATTGTCATTCTCTTCCCAGGCTTCTGCACTAGGTCAGATATACAGGGAAGGGTGAGGGTTTTTCCCCATCTGCATACTCATAGAAGGGGCTGTGGGTGGCACAGTGGTTTAAACTGCTGAGCTGCTGGGCTGATTGATCGAAAGGTCAACACTTCGAATCCGCACAATGGGGTGAGTTCCTGTTGCTCCGTCCCAGCTCCTGCCAACCTTGCGGTTCGAAAGCATGCAAATGCAAGTAGATAAATAGGTACCACTTCGGTATTTAAATAGGTACCACTTCAGTGGGCAGGTAACAGCATTCTGGACACTTCGGTATTTAGTCATGCCAGCCACATGACCACAGAAACTGTCTGTGAACAAACGCTGGCTCCCTCGGTTAGGAAACGGAGATGACCACCATCCCCAAGAGTCAGACATGACTGGACTTTAATGTCATGGGGAAACCTTTACCTTATACTCATAGAAACATAGACTCATAGAATAATAGAGTTGGAAGGGGCCACAAAGGCCATCAGGTCCAACCCCCTGCTGTTGCAGGACACCCATTTATACCATCCCACTCAAGTGGCTGTCCAGTTTCTTTTTGAATGTTCCTAGTGTGGGAGAGCCCACCACCGCTCTAGGCAGCTGGTTCCACTGTCACATTGCTCTGACAGTGAGGAAGCTTTTCCTGATGTCCAGCCTGAATCTGGGTTGTAGCAGCTTGAATAGATTATTCCATGTCTTACACTCTGTGACAGCCTTTGAGGAACTTCTAGAGGATATCATGTCCCCCCTCAGTCTTCTCTTCTCAAGGATGAACATGCCCAGTTCTCTCAGTCTCTCCTGAGAGGCAGTGTTTCCAAACCCTCTGCTGGACCCTTTCTAATTTACCTGCATCTTTCTAATTTACCTGCATACCTAACCCTAACCCTAATGTCGCAGAGGGCTGCCTGATCAAGTAGTTATGAGTGCACCATACTTGATAAATTGTTGCCTGGGTCTACCCTATATCTATGATAAGGGTCATGTCAACATAGTGCTTGGGAACAAGTCCCCTGGTGCCCCCAAGGCTCTCTGCATCTCTTGATTTAGTTTAAATGTTTTTAAACATTAAAAAATATTGTTAAAACTGGTAGATTGCTGTATGAGGCAATTCATCCCAGGAAAATGTAGAAGATGAAACAGGCGCAGCAACAGTCTCAGGGGAAGACACACTGTAGGGCCCCCTTTAAAAGCAATGTACTAAGTTGCCAGTTAGTCTGAATTATCCCAGCTGGAGTCTGTTCTCTGTCGCAGACAAGGGTGTTTCAGGTCAAGGCTTTGCCTTGATCTTCTGGACTGGATGGATTCCTTGGGCATTGGCCACTCTTTCAGACACCTCTGCTTAACCTGGATACGAGGCATGATGAGCCCTGTGACTGACCTCAGGACTGGCTTGGTTTCTCCTTTTACTTACTTCCTGACCAGAGTATGATACTCAGCAGGCACCAGCACCAAAAAGTCTGAAGGGAAGAAGCCCCGGCTGTGTCTTCCCAGAGAGCTTTTCAGAAAACTTATGCAACCAGGGAGACAATGAGGACAAAATGGTACAAGAAAGAGCACACACTGCCACCAGCAGCTTCAGCCAACTTACCTGACAATTTTTTCAAAACTTCTTGCTCCTTCCCATTTTCAGGTACAATTTATTTTCTTTCCAATTGAATATAAAAAGATCAAAAAATTCAACACAGTGCTAGTTTATATAGTAACATGAGCAAATTACAAAAGTCTGTGTTCCAAACAGCTTACAGTCTACATTTCCGTAGTGTTTGGGGAAGGAGCCACCAAGGAGGTCAAGGGTAAAAGCAGAAAATTTAAGCAAATGCAGTTATGCATGCACAGGCTTTGTGCCAGTTGGGATGAGACTGATTCTTAATTATCCGAGGTTAAGCTTAGCCACTAAATATAGTTGGATATTGGTCCCCTCTTTTTAATTATTATTATTTAAATGATGAAAGGCTTGTATCCTTCAAGTGTCATGGGCAATGTCACCTCTTGTTGATGTTACTGGAACTTGCTGTAGGATCAGAAATGCCAATTAGAATTAAAACCATTATTTTCAAATACAACTCCTGGCAAAAGCTAAAGAGAATTTTAGAGTGACAGGTCTGTTTCTGTGTAAAATGCAAATGCAACACACCAAAGAACATGGGGTTTTGAAGCTCTTTCCAGCAATCCAGCTTTTTGTTGGGTTTGGCACCTCGCTTGTTTCCCAAAGCAGATTGACTAGTTGGGCCTCTTGAAGGGCACTCTTGCCAATTTGTTTCTGAATGCCAGATCTTTTGACCTGCACTAAAAAGCCTATAACCAATTCATTGACTCTTCACTTATATCCCACCTTTCTTGGAAACAGTGCATAAGCTGACCTGGAAGTGTCCCATCCAGGTATCTCCTGGAGCCAAAACTGTTTAATTTCAGGGGCAAAACTTTGTCTTGTGTTTTCCAACCATTCTTGGGGCTGACCATCTTCTAGGATGTTCTGTTTTATTTATTTATAAAATTTGTATGCTGTCCATTACTTGCGTCTCTGGACAGCTTTATGCTTCTCTAAACTACATCCTTCTCTAAACTCAACATTTCAGTATTTAAGCAGTCTTAGGGCAATTACATAGTGCATATATAAACTATGGAGACGTGCATATTCAATATGTGACTGCCTCAGTGATGATCTTTGGAAGGGTGAAATCCTCATGCATCGTAGTTCCATGCTACCTCCAATTATTGTGAGAATCACTGGCAAATACCTGATTTTTTGGACATTTGCTGCTACGCATCTGAATGTTGAGCTTCCCAAATGAGTTTCTGGCTAAGCACAGGCATTTTTCCTGTTACAAGAGATACGACTGTATTCCAAATAATCAGGGCTGCAGTCTTGCCATCAGTTTTGGACAGGAAAGATCCACTGATGTTAGTAGGACTTTTCCAATGAACATGAATAACTAGCTGTAGGACTGCAGTCTTAAATCTCTAATTGTCTCTACAGAATCTGGCTTCAAATACACAGAGTAATCTAAAATTCTTTTTTCCATTAAGACGAACCTCATTCAGACTTGCATTCCATTCTTGGAACATACACACAAAGCATTGATTTACACTTTAGCAGTAATAACTTTTGGCTATTAGAGAGCTCTTATTATCCTTTTTTAAAAATTAGCTTCAAGCATTTGGAGACTTGTCTCCAAAGCCTGTAGAACAAAAGGGATCCCATGGCAGAGATTCTGCATAAAGCCTTCATCACTTCCCATAACATCATGCATATTTCGATAATATACTTAGGAATATATATTACCTTAACAGCCTTGTGCTATTATTCAAAACACTGAGACAATACATTCTGCTCATATTCCAGGAGTGTCATTTTCATGTTGGAATATCCAAATCTTTAAGCAATATGACTGCCTTTGATTGATAATGAAATATCACCCAGACCTTTTGGCAGTAGGGTTGCACTGTGCCTTTTTCCAAGGTTCTTCATGGCCCTTTGCTAGTAACTAATGGTGCTCTGCACCAATTGGTGATACTATATCAGGTCAAAAATTAGAATTGGCTCTAAATATAAGGAGTAAAATGCTCTGTAACAGAAGCAGATGGGAGAATAGACTCTCAGCCACAGGGACTGGTCCTCAGAAATATGGTTGGACTTCAGCTCCCAGCATCCTGCACCATTGGCTATGCTGACTGGGACTGATGTGAGTTGCCATTCGCCAACATTTAGTGGGCCCCATGTACCCCTCATGCCTGTATCATTTCAGGCTTTGAATGGGGGACAACCATTTGCCCCTAGCCCAGTCCATTCTTGGCTATGTTGGTTTCCTACTTATAGGGTTGTTTTTTTAACAATATGGAAGGCACTATTCTGAAATGTGATCACAGCTGCACCTTGGGATACCATACAGAGCATGTTGTGTGCAGCATTTTTGCTGATCTTGTTCTACTCAGAGCCATGCATGGAAGGGAATCTAGTTCAGCACCACTGCATGCAATGTTCGGAAGCTCCTGCTTCAGCCGTGACTGGCCCGCTCCCATTCTCCCACTGCATGGCAGTTAACAGGAGAAAGGGGAAATGGTCTTCTTCAAGCAGTCCTTGCTACTGGCTTTACCCACAACTCCAGCTCCTGTTCATCTGGTCTTCCATTCACTCTTTCCAACTTTATACTGTTATACCAATAATAACTTTTTCTCCCATAATTACCTTTAGATGAATGAAGTTCATCATTCAACTGACAGTAATCAAATAAGCTCAAATAATTGTGAATGATCTACAACTTTGTGATGCAAAGTGAATGTTAAAGCCAGATTGTTTGTAGGAGAATGGTAAGTTGCTATGTATTATGATAGATGGAGGCTTTGGGAAAGGAATTTTCTTCTGAGCTTTAGTCAAAGGTAGGGTGAATATTCCACCTTCTCGGGGCCATTTATAACCCAAAAAGAGAGTCCATGAGAGGAACATTTGACAACTTATGAGGTGAGATGATCATAAGACCCCTTTTGTCTTATATTTTAACTATACACACACACACACCTGGATCTCAGAACTATTCTTGTCATTATCTCATCACTTATCTTCACTGAAGTTATCAGTGGAAATAACAGGGCTTTAAAAATGAAACAAAACCAATTCTCTTTCTATCACTTATTTATTTTAACATATTCATATCCTGCCATTTTTCCTGCAATGAACTCAAGGTAGCAACATATTCCTCTACCTCATTTACCTTTTTGTCTGCAGTATAACTTTCTGAGATAGATTATGTTGAGAGCCAGGGGCACTGTCCCAGTGAGTTGCGTGGCCAAGCAGGCTGAACCTGCAATGCCTGAGTCCAAGCCTGCCCCACTAACCATTATCCTGCTTATAATTTATACAACTTGGGAGGCTGCATAGATCATAGGTGTGGAGAAATCCAGTTTCACCTTTACAGATTTGGCCTTCTTCCTAGCAGGCTTTGCTTGGCCCAGAATGAACGTGTGACCAAGCATGCGTAGTGTTCAGCCTCACACCATTCCTGCTCACCATCCGCCATCATGCGAGCGATTTCCTGCGAAAATGCACAAATGGGCTAACACCTCACAGATGCTTCAGGGCAGAAGTGCCTGATTCGATACACAACAAGAATGATCCAGATGAATTAAATTGCATTCTATATATACTTACCTGGAAATAAATCCCACTGAACTCCATGAGACTTATTTTACAGTAAATGTGCATAGGTTGGCATCATTAATGCCTTGAACTGGAGGATTTAAAGACCTAAGTCTTTGGCTCATGTTAGCAATCCTCACCTCCTGCATGAAACACAATTTCTTCTGAGCCAATAGAATCATGAAATTTCAATGGAAAGGAACCTTCAAATAAGAAATAGTCCATTTTTGCATAAGTTGAGTGGATTCTGTGCATCTTAAAAATAGTTTCGAGGCTTTTAAAATTCTTTTTTGAAAGACAGAATGCTGAAAGACTGAACGGGTTTCAAGATGCCTTAGGCATTTTATACCATTTTCTTTGCAATCAAAATTGCTATGCTCAACAGTGAGAGCAACTGGCTATGTGCGTATGATACTTTTTATTTTATTTATTTATTAAAACATTTTTATGCTGCCTCATTTGCCGAAGCCTCCCCTTTGAATCTTTTAATTTTCTCATCTTTCAATTACCTGCAAAAATCTGATTCACTTAATAGATACATTTTTCTTTTTTATACCAGATTAGGTTTGAATGGGTTAAATCCATTCTGTAACTTACCCACTGCCATCACATTTACTAAGATCTTAGAAATCGTAAGGTGGCTAGGTATCCTACTTTTCAGAGGAGAGTTCTCTATTTGAAAAACTGTCAGGGTACAGTGCCTGTTTTGAAAGCATCTTCCATTTGAAGGTCTCTCCACCCAACTCTGGTTTAGCTACAGAGAACCATCAGAAGTGAGAGTAGAGATTCTGATGTTGACCATTCTTAGTTAGCACCTGCTTAGCAGACTGAACAAACACATGGTCAACTGGTCAATGCGGTAAGATGTGAGACTGTGTTTCTATTTAAGGTATAGTTATCATTTCTACATTAGTGTCCTCTCTTTTGATAACTCATTTCCTCTTTTTGGCAACATATATCTGGCCTTTCTACCCCAGTTACAAGGGATTTCCTTTCCTGGTTGCTAATGTCCAAAAAAAGTTTGGGCTTCCACAAAACAGGTTTCACACCACCTGTTTTGAAAAATGGGGTGTGGCAGTTTCTACCCCAGCAGAAACATTGTGGAGATCCCGGGATCCATGGATCATTCTCCCATGCTCTTCAGTAGGAGGACCATGAGAGGGTTGTAAACCACCCTGAGGTGAGGTAGAATTTTCAAACACAGAGAGACAAGAATGCTATCGTATCTAAAAATTAAGTCTGTATAATTCCTTTATTTATTTATATTTATTTCTTTAGGCCATGGGTCCTCAAACTAAGGCCCATGGGCCAGATCCAGCCCGCCATGCCCTTTTAACCGGTCCACCCCACAGATTTTGCACTCACTGGGCACGTGTGCGGGCATGCTGCTTGCTCACAAGGAGATCATTTTGGACTGGCTCAGAGAAACCGATATCCTTGTGAGCAAGTCGGCACCTTGTGGGCACGCCTGGCAGCAGCTTGCTCACAGAGAGATCGTTTTAGACTCAATCAGAGAATACAAACTCCTCGCGAGCAAGCCGGTGCCTCACGCGCCCCCCATCCCCACCTCACATGTGCCCCGCCCCCACACTGCCCCGCGTCCCCCCCACCAGCACTGACTTGGCGTACAGCCACCGCTGGCACCTGTCAACTGGCCCCCTGTTCAAAAAGTTTGAGGACCCCTGATTTAGGTTATTTTTATCCCACCCTATACCAATTGTCTCTGGACAGCTTACAATGTAATAAATAAACAGTCAACGCAGCAGTCAATAACAAGATAATTATCCTTTCTTTATCCTTTCCTTGGTCCTTCCTAGATAGACCTGACCTAGCAGGGCTCTCCCAATGTTTTTCTGCTCCTTCCCTTGCACTTTTGAATCACTCTTCATCAAAATTAAGAGTGGAAGTTGCTGAGAGCAGGACCTTCCATTCTTCCTTGTCTTGTTTAGCATGGAGATGGATACGAGGATGGTGGCATATGAAGAATAATAAATTGCAGATGAAAGGACACCATAGACATAATATGTAAGCAATGTAGGGAACCTTAGGCCTTTGGACTGAATCTGGCCACCAAGCCACTAACCCAGCTCACCAAGCCCTTCCCAGTGTGCCACCTTTCGAACAAGGGTGAAGGAAGACTCACTTGGGAGCTGCCGTCTCTTGTCGCCATCAGTGTCTTGGAACAGCAGCTCGTGATGGCTCCCCTTGTCCATCGCCTTTTCCCAAGACAGAACCCACCAGAATATCTTGGTTGGGAAAAGGAACCAAGGTATGTGTCTGCTCACTTTCATTGACAGGATGAATCTTAGATCAGTCTTGGTTTTGTTTTGCTCTTTCCAAGCACTAATTGAAGGGCATTGCAGCTTTCATCAGTGAAATAGCATTTAGGTTTATATTAGCTAAAACGTTTCAGAGATGTGAAATGTAGGGGAGAATATGTCTCCTGGCCCCATCTCACCTCTCTTTCCTGAATGAAGCAAGTTGATTTGAAAGCAATCCACTCCTTTCTTGACAGGTCTGGTTCATTAGAAGGAACTAATGACTTAAGCTACATAGATAACTCCTTTCAGAGATACAGGATTATAAAGTGGTCACGTGGGTGCTTGATGGGCTTTAGGGAATTTTCCAGTAGTCCACACTGAGGGAAGAAAGATAGGGAGAATAAACTTCTTCTTATTATTGGTTCATGATCAAAATTTCCACTTAAGTCTGCATTAGCTCCAGGCACTTCATCTGCAAAAATAAAAAAAAAATGTAAAATATTCTCTGAAATGATGATCAATGCAGCTACCAGTGAAAAGAGTGTGCCTTCCCTTCCATCACAGTGTCAATAAATACCATTTACTCTTTTTTAAAAAAAAATTAATTCATCCGTTCAGTTTAAATTTAAATGTATTAATGGCATTTATCTGTGTGTCTATCTATCTGCCTTTTATTTTGTCTGTCTTCCCCCTGTTTGTATTTTATATGAAATTTCAAGAAATAAATCCCATTTTCTATTCATTCAATGGCTGTCATCTCGTATTACTTCATGCAGCCCAGATCACGACAATGAGATCTTAGGGCTTTAAATTAATAATATTGCAACACATCACTCTGCTAAAGGGTTGTACTCATCCATATCAAGCCAGCTCTTGGGTACCTTGCCTGTGGTCTGATGCCTTCCGTCACTAGATTGGGCTGAACTGCATGAATCCAGTTGCAAACAATCTATAATTGGTAACTTGAATACTTGGAGGTCGCGAGGGAAAAGAAACATTAATTTAATATGGTGCTGAGATTTTAACAAGGTGATTTTTGCTTAAAAAAAATAAAATAGTTGGGAGGGAAAGCTTTGGGGAATTGGAGATCTGTACTCTCGGAGTGGCATTTTCCACACCTACAAATACATACTGACAGAGAAGTGTATTGCATTGCAATTACCTTACATACCATGTCAGCTAAAAGCTACATGTAAAGTCAGAATCTCAGATCACGGAGGCATCAGGGAGCAAGCTATAGATTCCATTAACTATTAAAAGTTGAAATTAAATTTTATAGCTGCTAATTCAGAAAAGCCAAGGGGCAAAGGGGCGGGGGGAACTAAACTGGTGTATGAGTAAATCATCACAACCACTACAAATTCAGGAAGGAATAAAACATTATGCCTAGAGGAAAATAACACAAAGATCAAAATTGCATCCTATCGAACATTTAGCACTGTTATTTAGGCATCTTTCTCCTTATGTTTTGTTGCTGCTGCTGTTTCATCTTGAAACAGATGTGGTAGGGAAAATAGTCCCTTTAGCTGGAGAAAAGGGAGTGCTCAGGCTGGGACAGAAAGAAATCCACCCATATTCATAGCGCTGGGACACCAACACACTGGGAACGATATAAAGTGCACATACATGCAGGCATGCCCCCTGCCTTGGAGCCCCTTTAAAGCTTCAGAAATATTAATACGTCTCGTATTTATCCATAAGCCTAAGACACATTCAGTAAACAGGCAGGGAAATTTGTATATGGGATTCTTTAAGGGGGGTTGCCAATTGTCAAATTAGTTTCAGACCAACCTGCTGAGTGTAAATGCAAATTTACCACCTTTGGAGCTGCCTCATTTTACAGCAATTGATTTATGTTTGAACAGGAGTTTAAAACTAAAAAAAAAGTGGGGGGGAAGGGAGAAGATGAGGTTGTCTTTTGAAACCTTGCTATCTATGCATGGGCTCCTTTGTCCAGGTGTCTTGGGGATCACATGCTGCAGTTTTGATCTTTGTGTTCGGAAAGCCTCAGAGAGTCAATCCAGGTAACTTTAAAGTGAGATATAATCAGAACGGATTTGGAAATAAAGTCTTTGCCTTGTCACATTAATGCGGCCCTATCAAGTGGCAGTTTATCAAGAGGCAGCTCACAAGGTTTTAATGAGCATGCTGCCTGTTCTTGTACAATACTAATTAATCCCATTTTTTCCACACTGGTGTGATTGCTTCATGAAACCTGCATTGTTTTATGCTCAGCAGCAAAGCGGGTTCTTGCTGATTAAATCTCCTTCCCAGTACTGGAGCCTGACAACTGAATTATACCTTGCTCAAAATAATAATGGGTATCAGCTAATAAATACGGTTTAACACACACAAAACTATGCAGCCAAAATCACACTACAAAATAGGAGTTTGACTTATAGGCACAGCAGTGTTTCATTAAACATCTGTATTATAATTCACTGGTTTTCCAACTGATGTAATAACTTAATTGATGAGAACAAAGACAAGCTTATTTATTCACCCAATTGCTTGCTTCTTGACTAACGCCCCCCCCCCCCCCTTCCTTCCCCCTTGGCATTATTGTGGAAATAAATATGCAATATTCTTTTTATAGAAGTCTAATTTAGGCCCCTTTCCCTTTCCCCGCCCCCCCATTGAGAAATCAACATCACAATCTGTTTCTGACAGTTCTTGCTACAGAGTAGCGAAGGCTCATTATGATAAGATAGCATTGTGTTGGCATCGTGTTGTTTACCCTAATGCTGAGGCATTTCGGCAAAGGTGAAAGAGGAGCTATGCCTCAGGCACTCAATAAGGAATAATTGCCTGCAACTTCCCATTAGAAGGTTCAGAAAAACTTATGTTACTTCTTTTCCTCATCCACCCAAATCTTCAAATGATTCCAGATCTTTGGTTCTTAAGCCAAACGATGAATAATAGCCATGGTTCCATTCGGGCAGGATGAGGACTTTTTCGTATCTCCAAGGATGAAGGGGTTTGGGCACCTTTGCTGCCTGTCTGAATCCCCAGGAGTGCTAAAATTCTCCGTAGCACAGCAAGATCCCCAGAACCTGTCCAGTCAGCTCAGATCTAATGGTGAGCTCACTCAGCTTCGGTTTCTGGCTTCCTTAATTCAAATTAGTCCTTGGGCTAATAGAGGCCACCATTTTCAAGCTGGAAACTTATGGCAGAATAACAGCAACACATAATGTGCTGAGGAGAAATGTTTAGATAGAAGGCTATTTCCTCCCCCAGCAAAGTTTAGCCTCTTATTCACATCCTTTATGCAACAAGTCCCAGTCAAAAAATTATCTGCCCTTATGTTTTGCATTGTTTAAGAATCTCAGGTTTTGCAGTTCAACAAGGCTGTCCTGCTTGGACATGCTCCAGGGAGCCAATAAAAGAGAAAAGCAAGCCTTAATGTCGACTGTAATAGTGATTTATAACAGGGCTTGCTTCAGATGCAATGAAAGGCAGTTTTGATTATTTATTTCTCTCTTTCCATGATGCCAACACACCGGTCACTTCGTAGTCAAGTAGGATGGAGGAGCACGAGAGCAGGAACGGCGTGAGCCCAGCATGGCTTCTCCCACACTAGTTAATGTAAGGGTTTTGTCTGCTGTTCTGAAGCAGCGTAGTGCGATCCAAAGAGAAATCCCATGTTTACTGATGTTCTTTACTTGAAACATTTGTTCTTCATAGCATATGCGATCAAAGGGTAGGGGGATACTGGGGAGCAGAAGAGTGACCACTTGGGAATCACCCCCCCTCAAAAAAAGGAGCAAAGGCATCACTGAAAATGGAGGAGGACATGGATTACAGATAAAGTCCCATAAGAAGCAAGAGCCTTCTAGTTGCTTCCAAGCACCTAGGCCCTGGACAGCAAGCTGAGCAAATGCGCGCTTCATCAGGCGAGTCTCCTCCACAATGGTGAGAGGAATGGTTTTTCTATTTAAATCATGACAGTTATTTTTCTATTTGCAGCAACCCTTATAAATTAGCATATGCAAATTATATGCAAATAGTGCTCTTTTTTATCATGCCTTTCATCTTCCGTCTTCACAGCATGCTTCTGCAGTGTGCAAGCTTTTGCCTTCCCAGATTTGTTTAAAATAATTTTCACACTTTCCTTCTGGCTTCCCAGCAGCCATGGTTTGGTACTCCCTACCTGGACTCAATATTAGAAGTGCATGTTATTACCATGCTGTCTGTTCTGGTGCAACGGTACCAGCTATTTGGTCAAAGTCTTCCCCAGCTCTGCCATTCGATGTCCTTCAATCAGAACTGCCACATGCTGAATCTGGGATTGCTTTCAGGGCCCATGCTCTGCCACTGACCTATCAGATCAACCCCATTCCAGTATCTTGGATCATAAAGGGTCTGACTGGGCTCACTGGTACCAAGGCCTGAGCATCCCTCACAAAAAGAAGCAAGCTGGAAAAGCTGCTGATGGGCTTTTCTAGAGGTCCACTGCAGTATCTGAGATCAGTATCCCATGCAAGTGTCTGCGAAATAACAGGTAAAGAACCCATCAGCAAAGATCACACAGCATGAAGCATACTAACGACTGGGAACATAGTAAAAGAGAGCCAGTGTGGTGCAGTGGTGAAGAGCACGGGACTGGGACTCAGGCGACCTGGGTTCGAGTCCCCACTCGGCTATGGAGCCAACTGGGTGACTTTGGGCCAGTCACAGACTCTCAGCCCAACCTACCTCACAGAGTTGTTGTTGTGGGGATAAGATGGAGGAGGAGAATGATGTAAGCTGCCTTGAGCCCTTTGTAGGAAAAAGGCAGGATATAAATTGAAAATAAATAAATAAATAAATAAAATGGTGGTTGTTAGTTGATGGTGGGAGAATCGACATCACTAAAAAGAGGGCACTGACCAGAATTAAATTTGCTTATTTTGGTGCTTATATGGAAATACTGTTATTTCAGTAGCAATGCAATTCTTCTCATCATGGTGTGTCATCTTGGCTCACTGTCCACAACTTCAACGCTTAGACCCCCCAGTGACCACTCCCAGTGGCTTCATGTAGATGCTAAACAACACTGAGGACAGGATGATACCGTGTAGGTAAGACCAGTGCCTCTGATCCCTAACCCAACGTATGAGGCTTTAGCATCTTGTATTTTATGGTTTTAATCAGCATGAGCTATTTGAGAGTTTTGCCTATTAAGTAGTAGCATCGAATAAGTAAACCAACGAATAAAGGTTTAAGGAGTCAGTAACTGCCTATAAACTACAAGGCAGGCAGCTGTGGGGACAGACTAGCATTCAGGGCCAAATGCAGGTAGATGAAAGCCCTGAGCAGCTGCCATTTTCATTCCTAACAATGCCCTAGAGCCATTTTCCCCAAGGGCATTGTGGGAAGAGAAATGGCAGACCAGCAGCTCTGCTTTAAAGAAGGTGCTAAGGCTGTCCTCAGCGGTGTGCCCTCTGGGTCACCAGGGTCCCTGCAGCTGCCGGAGGAGGAGACATGGGGGACGTGGGCCTGCTAGCAGGCCGGGGCAGATTGGTCAGGGCTGCTATTTTAGCATTCACCACAAGCATCAAAATGCCTGAGGCCAGTTCTGCCTAAATCTGTATATCAATGCCTTCCAACTACTGGTGTACAGATCTGCTTCTGTCTCATATGGCTTCTGTATTATTGCCCAATAATTTTAAGAAGACTTTTCCCTCTCTTGCTAGCAAATCTAATTATTCAGTGACAGCAGTTGGCTGACTTGGGCACTGCACAACATGTCATTTTTCCCCTCCCAAATGCTTACCCAGAATCTCAGAAACTGTTAGAAATTGTTTTGAAACCTGGCATACTTTTCAGTCATGCTAATTTCTGCATGGGAGCCAAACCTGATTAGCCACAAAACCTCTTCGTGAAGTGGGAGAAATGAAATAAAGCTAAGTTTACTTTTACTGCACCTCTGCTACCTTTTTTGCCTTTCTTGAGCAGAATAAAAATCACAGCTTTCAAACTGACATACTTGTGGTCAATTTAAGCTGGAGGTGAGTAACCTCCAAGCGAAAGCATCAGGCGAACCACAACTGCCTTCTGCCCAAGTCAGGATAGCCAGTGGTGAAGGTGCATGGAAACTGTAGGACAAAACTTTTGGAGGGCTGCAAACTGCCCGCCCCCGATTTAAAAGTATAGGGAATTGACCCAAGGCAATTATTTGCAACTCTCTTCCTGTGGAGTTAATCCTCAATCTAGTTCCTGTTTATTTGAAGCCATGATTAAAATCTAAATTAAAGGGAAGGAAGAGAGGCTCAGCCCCCATGACTTTTATGAAATCCCTGCAGGCATTTTTTTAGAGGAAAAAACTAGGAATCATTCAATTAAAATTGAGCAGAATCATTCTGTTTATTGATTTGCAGCATTTTCATCCCAGTCTAAAGAAGTTCCCAATCCCCATCTCACCATCCAAAAAACATGGCAGAAAAAGAAATGGGATTGAGAAGGAAGAAAAAAATCAGTGCCTAGTTCTTATATGCCCTGTTTCTGACAGGTTCTGGCTCCACCCAGCAACTGGACATTTTGAAAACTGGCAACCCAACACAGTATCTTGCATTTGGAGCTCACATACACACATGCTCACTGTCTGGAATTGCAGGTCTCCTTGTTAGCGCATTTGGATGCCTTTGTGCAGTTTTGAGACTTGTGTACACTTAAACATCTTTTCAATTTCATTAAGAAATCCCTTGCTTTCTTTAGAGCATTGAGCTGAAGCTAGCTATGTGTTGTTGCTGTTTTACTGAAGCCCATTCTCTGTTCCACGGTTTCTTCCTTCAACTCTACTATTCTATGATTCTGTTTAACTTGCAGTCCTGTGTTGAACAGGACTGCAAGTTGGATTCAGTGGCCTTATAGGCCCCTTCCAGCGCTACTGTTCTGTGTTATTTCTGTGATTCTATGGACTGAATAGCTGTCAGAAGAGGGTTGTGTATCAGAAGGCATCCTCTATTTGTCTTGCCCAGTTCCAGTATAAGGACCATAAGACCTGTTGCCCATCAACACTTCACAGATCACATGGTTACAGAGGCTCTTTTGACATTTTATCTGCAATAGCACCCATCAGAACTATAGAGGCAAGCTGCTTTTAATCATAATACTGGCTTGGCTCTTCTGTATAGAGTATTCCTTTGAATTGAGGCCATAATGCATCTGCTGTGTCATTATTTCTTCACTTTCAAATGAATAGGTCTGAGATAAAAGAAACTAAGCACAAGGAAAGTGGGTTTCAAGAGAAATTAGAGAAAGATTCTGAACTCTTGATTGTTCACTGGAATGCCTTTCAGCTGTAATATTTCAGTGATGGAAAATTATTTGGAGGGGAAAAATCTGAGATGTGTGATAGACTGGGGCAAAATGCAGAAGCACATTATCCAAATGTTTATGGATCATTTTAGCTAATGGATTCAAAAGGATGTATAATTCTGCACTTGTCAACAAGGTAATTCAGCAAACATGTTAGGGCTGTGTAGTTCAATTCAGTCTAAGTCGTTTAGGGCTATGTTGTCTAAAGCAAATACATTTTCTCCAGAGTTATAGTAAAAAAAGAGTACTCAATGTATTAGCATATTTCTGAAGTTGATTTTGTGTACTTTGAAGGGAGAATATCAATTAGGATGCAATTTTATATAAATTTACCTGGATCAAGCCCCATTGAACTTAATGGTGCTTACATCAGGCTAGACAAGCACAAATTTGCACTGATCAGCTACTATCATAGCCAATTTTATGGGAATAAGCTGATTTCACTCAGTGGGATTACTACTGAGAACTCCCGTACAGAATTGTGCTCCTAGAGCTTCAGTTTTATTCATATAATCTGATTTTTCTTTAAATATCCCAAATTTTGTTCAAATGGGCAGATTTATTAATTTAAAACATTATATGCCACCCTTCATTGTATCAGATTTGAGGGAGGTAACAGTAAAACAAATACTAAAACTACAACAAGAAAACAGGAGAAAAAACTGATGAGAATGCTAGAAAGTGTAAGGCTTTTTCTGCCCTAAGACTGCAATTCTAGACATGTTTCTCTTGCTACATGCTGTCAATTCATCTCCAATGTATGGAGACCCTATTGACTCTCCAACATGTCCTTTCCTTGATAACCCTGCTCAGTTGCAAGGCTGTGGTTTATTTTATGGAACTGGACCATATTTTATTTGGTTCTCTTTGTCTTCTGTCTCCAACTTTTCCTAGCATGATATCTCTTGTAAGTCTTGCCCTTTCCTGATGTGCAACAACTTCAGGTTCATCTTTTTTGCTTTCAGGAAAGTTCTGGCTTGATAAAATCTAGGACCCACGTGTTTGTCTTTCCGTCAGTCTAGGGTATTCGTAAAGAACTCCTACTAGTAAGCCTCGTTGAATTCAGTGCAGCTTTCTTCTGAATGGACATCCATATAGGACCATGTTGTAAATCAAGGTTGCATTAAAATTCTTAGGGAAATAGAGATGTTTTGCCTCCATGATAGCATTGTTGGTACCAGACAGACCTTTTGATGGGAAGCATTCTAGGCATGGTACATCGCTGCTCAGAAAACACTGCACATAAACTTTGTTCTTTTGATAGAGAAAGTAGATGGAGAACAGCTTTGGCAGGTGATCTTAAAGATGTTACTAAAATGGATCTATGTTAAGATTGCCCATTGAGTTATACTGAATAACTTTCCTATTCAACTCTCTGGACAAAACCAGCTGATTTTAGGAAGCCTCAGAAAACTCAAATTTTGACTTGGTGTCCTAGGTGGCAATTGCATCCACTTTGTTATTTAAAGTTTAGTTCTGGCAACAACTTCTATTTTCATACTTCATTTGAAAGAGAAGTAGGGAGGGGCTGGGGGAAGCAATCAAACTGCCTTCTAGTTTGCTTGGTCTGAATATCAGCAAGTATCAGCCATCATGGCCCGTTGTCAAGCAGAAGAATTGCCATACAATCTGATTCCTTATAAAGGTAGGACCCTCCACCTACAAACTCTCAATCAAACAGTCCATGCTAACTGCACCACACAGGTGGAAAGATGAGCTTGCAAGGTGCAGCAGGAAATCGCAAGGCACAGCACAACAATGCAGCAAGGAAAGGCAATGCAACAAGGCAAAGAATCAGATCTAGCAAGGATCAGGTAATATGCAGCAGACGACTTGCACTACAGCAAACAGCAAGACCTCTGTTGGTGAGGCAGATAGCGAGGCAGGGTGTGGATGCAGCAAGGGCCAGACAAGATGGAGGAACGAAACCACAGCTAGCAGGAAGACCTACATAGCTGAGGCAGGCAGTAGAGGGAAAAGCTTGATCTTGATCCCTTAGCTGGTGCTGGTGCTGATCCCAACTGGTGCTAATCAGGAGCCTGAGAGTTCCAGCCAGGCCTGGCACCAACTCTGCAAATACTGTGGTGGTTCTTATTCTGGCCACCAGTTGGAGCCTAGTTCTGCCCAGTTCCTGACAGAGTGTTTCTGCTTATCTTACCAAACTGGCCTTTGCCATTCTGTACTGATTCAGTCATGGATGAGTATGAGTTTGCATCCCCAAGACCTGGATGGAAGAGCTGGGAGGAGTTAGTCTCTTCCAGCCATACCCAATAAGTTACTTAAAGCGGCATCAACAAAGGCAGATCAGTGGGGGAATAGAGGTCACTGTTATTTGCAAGAAGTCCTTCTCCCTCTTTGCACCTCTGCTGTGTCTCAGAATCAATTTGGAGTGTGTTTTACCTTTTGTTGGACACTTGGGAGAGAACTGGGGAAGGGGTGATATTGCTGCTGCTGATATACAGACCACCTTGCTAACCTGTCCTGCCTGAGCTGATGCAGGTAGTCTTAGGTTTGATAATAACGGCTACCAGGATGATTTTCATTCCCAAGCTCCTGAAGAATTAGAAACTGGCATTAAGGCTCAGGACATAGAAGAACCATATGAAATATAAATAGAAACCCAATTGACCAGGAGAACAGAACCCCACTGAAGGCCTTACAAGCTTCCACAGACTACTGTCAGACCTGAAGCAGCCCAAGTACTGAAGCAGAAGCTGGATGCAGTGCTGGGCATATGCTGTCCCAGAGCTGTGTCACAGAAGAAAGCCAGAAACTGAGCCTGGAGTGGCAGAAGACCTCATGCAAGCAGACCGATATATGCTTAGTGTCACAGATTGGGAGTAGAAGGAAAGGCTTGTATCAAAATCCCAAATTAATGCTTCCCCACAGCTGTTGATATTTGCAAGGCCTGCTCAGCATATGCCATCCTGGGCCACAAATGTGACTAATCACTTTACAAAGATGTGCTGCTCCAAACAGGCCAAAGCGAAACCCAAAAAGGAGAAAGAAATGTGTTTGTCATATATTGGTGAAGGGCCAGTGGTAACCCCATAGGCAAATCATGAAAAAGACTGACCTGGGTTGCATTCAGAAGGACTAAAATAAGTATGTGAATGAAGACTGTACTTAAGGGGTATGAACGTTAACATCCTGGTTCTTTCTTTGCAAACAGTCACGAAGTTCTGCCTTTGTTTTCAGAATCCCCAAAGAGCTTTCAGTCTAGAAGACCTGGAATAAACTTCCCTGTGATTAATGCAGGAGGGTCAGACATATGGGTGTGGATAAGAAATGGATCTGTTGCAAATATCAACTGCTATACAATGTGCCTCAATGTGTCTTTTGAAAATGCAAGTTGGCAAATTCCCTTCTAAAGCAGGAAGGACCATATGGGAGGAGGAGGCAGTCCTTAAAACAGAGGTGTGCATCCACAAACCCCTGGATCCTATCTGGATCTAATCTGACCTTCCCTCAATGGGCCCTCTTCTTTTCCCAGCATTTGATAGCTTCCTAGATGTTGCCCAGTCCCTCGTTCTATTGCTCTTCTCTCTAATAAGGTATTGGCCCCATGCAAGTCTCATTCACCAAGTCAAGTCTCGGTGAACAGGGCCACCTGAGAGCTTGGAGAACTACACACAGGAAGAGTGGACAGGTGAACTGAGGGTTTGGCAATTTATAAGGCAGTTCACATAATCTAGTAATGCATCACTAACAAAGAAAACACTAATGTGTATAAAAATTGCTCCTACCTTTTTATAGCCTTAGGTGCACACTTTTGGGGGCTGGACTATAATGTCAATGCAGCTACTATGCACCTCATCATATTAGGGAAGACTGTGACTAGGCTACCCATGTGCCTGCTCTGTCTGCTTCCCAGTTGCTAATTCTTAATTGGTGATTTATGATTCCCCACCCTTTCAGACTTAAACCAGCAGCTCTTGGACTGGACAGCCCTTGAAATAAGTAGAGCACCATCCTCTGCAGGACACATGGTCACTCTACAGCACTCTACAGCAAGTTAAGGTGTGGTGCCTTCCACACGGCTATGCTGCTTGGCCAACACCTAGGAGAATGAGCTTCACATACACTTGAGCATAGCATTACATATAAATTTACATAATTGCTTACAAACGAGATGCAAAAGAGCAATGAAACATTAAAAGTTTAGAATAGCTCTCTTATAATTGGAAACATTGTTCCCTTATGAATGAAATGGAAAACATGTTTCTTTTTAAACCTCAATCTGATTGGCCCCCAAAACAAGATTAAAAAAGCAGTTGGAAGTAAACCCAATTGAACTTACTGTGATGTATTTCTGAGCAGACATGTAGAAGACAGTGCAGCTTCATTATGAAGCAAAGCACACTTCCTTAAGAGTAAGGCCCACTGATTGCAGGTGGACTTACTTTTGAGTAATTACACATTGGTTTGTGCTGCAAGTAGCATTGGACAAATCTGCCAGTTTTGATTCCCCCCATATTCAATGTTTTAACTTCTCAAGTTTTTTCCTTTCCTGAATGTGAAGAACCCTGCATGTTTTGGGGAATTCTTGCCAAAACTGATCTGAGGCAAAACTGTCCTCTTCAAGAGCCAAATTCAGTTGGTACAGGTATTCCTTGCATAAAAGGGTGATGATGTACCTGCCTGTCATAGTTGTTAAAGATAAGGAACCTGTTGTTAAAGAGAGAGAAAGGGAGAGAGAGAGAGATGGGCACTCTGATTCAGCATATAGTGAAACACACAAGAAATGCAGACAAGAGTTTTCAAGAGCAACACAGTCATATAGAATAGCATCAGGAGGGACAGATATGTCCTTGCGTGTCTCTTCCATAGTCACATTTTCTCCACATTTGAGAACTTTGAAGATTTTGGAAAATTCTTATCAGAACCCAACTGAAACAAAATAATTCTCGCCCATCCCTAGGTGTAAACAGACAGATGACTTGCTCCATTCAGATGTTTGTTGACGACACCAAGCTGCTGCTAGAAAAGCAAGCGAAGCTTCAGCAGGCGTGCAGGACTATATTTTTCATTACGTGTACATTTATGATGTATTTGATCCCACCCCACAACAGCAGGTTTTAAATATGCCTGATACTTATGATAGAAAGGACAAAGCATTTTGGATGACTTTCTTCCTCTGTTCTCTGTCCACCATCCACACAAGTTAGTAACTGCCCCATTTTTATACCTGTGTATTATTAGCATAAGTAGGGAAGGAGAAAAGACAAAAAAATTGCTTTAATCTGGGCTGATGTGTGACTTTGCATAGCACTTTGAATGTTATTAAGTGTTTGAATTCCTTCCTGTGTCTTTTTTAGCCTCCATGACTGTCTTTCTCTTTCACTGACAGCCTCTGCAGGACCAAATTGACAGCTCTTTAAAGCAGCCTGACGAAAAGCAGCGTTAATTAAGTCATTGCCGGACTGTAATTGTGTTAAGAAGTAAAAATCTAATATGAGAAAAGGTTAGTGAGTCCTCTCTCGTGTCAGATTTTCTACTCTCTATGAATATTAATGCCCTTAATGAAGACAATCTTTGCCTCATCAAGCCGTTGCTCTGCATTCAGGTGCCAAATCTCTCTGCCATTGATTTGTTTTTAAAGAACAAATATGTCAGGGGAGAGTGACTGTCCTGTTTCTCGTCAACATCGTAGAGAATGCTTTTGTATTCCTGGAAAGAGTTTATAGATTTCTGTGTGTGTGCTTGCCTCGAACAAGCAGCTCATGAGATGGGAGGGACGGGGGGAGGAACCGGTGAGGGGCGTTGAAGACAATGCTTGCACAGGTAAACCACTTGGATCAGTTAAGGAGGACGCACTGCGAATGATTGTGCTGTTGGCTTTGGTGCTCACAGGGTGAAGGCCCCTAGAGTTCAATTGATGCGGCATGACTGATCTGCGAGAAGAGTCCAAGAGAATACAGAGCTGTGCAACGAAAGGACGATCATCTTTTGCTGATTACGCCTTCTTTTGTCAGGCTCACAATGCTAGGGAAGCTGATGAGTGATCACCTTTCCTAAATAAATGGAGGGCCTCAGGAACAGTCTTACAAGCAGTGTGTGTGTGTGTTGTGTGCACCTCCGTCGCTTTTTCTGCTCCATATTTCTCGGTCTGTTGGTTCTACCTCCCTTGCCAGTTCTCAGCAGCCACAACATTGCAGCGGCAAAGAGATCATTGTAGTGCATGATAATAGCATGAGTTGTCAGCCACAGATGTCCCTGGATCAAATCTTATGCAGCCCTAAACTGTGTAGGTGGTCTTAGGCAAATTTGCTCAGCCTCAGGTTTTGATCCACAGCACTAGGGTAATAGTGCTTGCTGATTTGACAGCATTGCTGGAAGGATAGCTAAAATAATGGATGCTGAAGTGTTCGATTATTATACTAATTGTCTCCGCAAGAGTATTATGAAGATACCAATATTACGTTAGTGTGCAATTACCATTTGTTTGCTTTTTCGAGTCCACTCTCATCAGCATGATGCACTTACCACATATTCAAGTCCAGAGTCCATGTATTTATTTATTTATGGAAGACATATATTCCATAAAAAGCTGTCAAGGAATAGATAAAAGTTTATGTTTTTTTTAATTCTATTAAATCTTGCAAGAAAGTAGGAGACTCACAATAGCAAAGTGATTCTTTACACATCTTCTCAGAAGTAACTCCTTCTGAATTCAGTGAAACCTATTCCTGAGTAAAGATGTAATGGACTGCAGCTGAAGATCAGTAAAAGAGTAATGACAATACAACATTTAAATATGAAGCTCCCTCTGTGGTGGCACTCTTTTGGAATAATCTCCCCAAAAGTTTATTTCCTCACATCTCCTGGCACCTGTGGTGTGATCTTTCCACCAATATCTTCTTTTCTCCCAGGCATTTAAAGACCCTTAATTCTAGATTATTATGGCAGTTTTTTCTATGTCTGCCTGTTTTGCATTATATTTTATTCTTTTAGATATTTTATTGTATTTGGTATTGTCAACCGTTCTGCAGCATTTGGGGTGTTTTAAAAATATGGTTCCAAATTAACATTCCAAGATCGACTTCCCCTTGTCCTAAAGGAGTCAACAGCCAAGCAAGCCAAGGGAATGCATTTCATGATTACCACCACCATCTCAAAAAAGTCTTGTTCCTGGACAGCACACAGCATTCCTACATTGCACAAATTCAGCTTCAGTTTAATTCTAATCTGGCTCCATTTGGTAGCATTTTCCATCCTGGATTGGATGGACAAAAGAGGTAGAATTGGCAGAAATCTGCATGTTGATAAAACTTTGGATGACCGTTTTAGCAGTTTCACGTAGAGGATAAAGAGCAGAGGAGACAAGGTGAGACTCCATAGCCTAAATGTTCCAGTAGAGTCTTTTGGAATCTGCCTACCCATGAAAGGGGGAAGGGAAGCTTCCAGACAGCAGCATCTTTAGCTGGAAGGATACCGTGATTGCTGGCCGTGAGAATGCACCCAAGTTGAAGGGAATCCTCAGGAACATCCTCTGTTTGTCAGTCCCTCAGCACACTTTCCTGCAAGGGGACCAAAGGCAATTTCATGTAAAGAGCCGTGCCAAAAAACACAAGGTATGGTTGCAGTTTGATTTCCAGGGCTGTTTCTGTTATCATGAGTGCCCATGCCTTGCCCAAAAGATGGTTCAGGATTTCCATAATTAGAGATCTTGAAATTATTAGTATTAATATTAGCATTCGTATTAATAATAATCTTAAAATACTCACAAGGATCCGCAGTTTGACTTGAACAGTGGCACAAGGGAAAAAGCAGGACTTGATTCTTTCTTGCTACTGATTAAAATTGCCTTCTTTGAAACTGCTGTGATCCCACAGTAGAAAAAGTACACATGCCTGTATTTTATTTCCACTACAAGACGCATCCATGCTATATTTTATGCTGTGTTGGTATAGGTCTTTTGGTTTTACATTGTGTTGGATTTTATTGCTTTATTTTCCTGTGTTTTTACTGTGCTATTATGTTTTGAATTGAACTGTATAACCCATGGGGAAGAAATCTATTGTATTGTATTAGGCCTCTAATAAATCTAATAAATAAATAAAAGTGGTAGTGACTTCAATAGGAAAACACTTCCCAATGTTTTAAGGTCTGATTGTTTTAATTGGGGTTTTATTGTTAGTTGACTTTTTAGGACACTGTGCTTTATTTTACTTTTTGAGGCATTAAACATCCAGAAAAGCTCATCAGCCATAATACAATTCATGAGATCTAAAGGTGGCCATTACATCCCCTGAGCCCTCCAACTATATCAAGCAAAAGTAGTATCTCAACTACTGTATGGATTTCAACTGGGGCCTTTCCTGAACACCCAAGTACTACAATGTGTCCAATCAAAATTTCTGAGGGCAATACTGGGTGTTCCTAGGGAAGTCTCCAATGCAAAGATAAGATTGGAGACTGGTCAGATCCAAATTGAAGCTAGGATCTGAGGGGCCATTCTTGCGCACTGGCTCAGATTGGTATCCTTTCCAGTCGGCCTTGTTCCACTAAGCCTGCAAGATGACTTCAAATCCAACTGGATTAAATCAATCGAGCAGAAAAAAGCCCTCTTGGGCCTTCCCCTTCAGACTGTACTAAATATGGGTTTTGAACAGGCAATGGAAACCATCAAGCAGTGCATTGCAGACATTGAAAGACAAAGCAATCTCAATAGAGCCCCTGAATTCTATCTTATGGAGGACTATAGACACATTGTAATAGCTGCACCCTATCTCGAACAGTTGGAGCTCCATAAACACAGAAGGGCTTTTTCCTTGGCTTGTCTTAATGGACTCCCCTCAGCAGTTTTGGGGGATGGTACAAAAAGATCCCCTGGTCAGAGCGCCTTTGCCCCTGTGGCATGGAACAGGTAGAAACTACAGAGCATGTCCTGCTGAGGTGCACATTCTACAGGGATATTTTCACTGCACTCATTTTCCCACTGACGAACTGCTTCCTGGGCTGCACAGAACAATAATATATTTATATACGGCTGTCTGACACTAACCCAACAATAACATACAGTGTCGCTAAATTCTTCGTGGCCGTGATGGGTGTCCGAAGACAGATCCTGGGGGAGTGTGGGTTTACCTAGTTGGACAAGGACAAAGTCTGGGATTGTCACCAATTTAAGATGACTGATATTGTGTTGAAGTATTTATTAATCTGAGTGGGGTTTTAATATAGATAATCTTTTATGGATTTTCTTTTTTAAATCTATGTATTTATTGAATGGAGCTGGTCTTTGACCAGAATAAAGTTTTTATCTATCTATCATTTTGTATTGTTAAACCATCCTGAGACTTCAGTAAGAGATGGTCTAGAAAAGTGTTGAATAAATAAAATAAGACTGGGACACAGGAAAGAATTTGAGCCCATTTTGCCCCTGTTCCAAATTTGGAATCCTCCCCAGTGGTTGCTTTCAAGTAAAAATTAAAGCAATGTGAGGCCCGGTCATGGCTCTTCCATCGTATATGTACTTAGGCCATATTGGTTGGCCCTTCTTTCACTGACTCCAGGACTCCAGATCATTTCAGTCACATTTTTAAATGCATTGAATCTTGCTTTGACAAATCTTGGACTTGGACTTTCTATCACCCTCTGATACTACTATTAATCTACCAATAAGAGGGTTGCTGGTCACATGATCTTTGGGGTGGCTCTTATACATCAAATACCTCATTGGTATCTTGTAGCTCTTTGGTATCCAGTGGCTTGAGCACATGTTAGTGGCAATACATATTAGCTTTGTCTGATAATACATGTTGCCTAATTTAGTTCTGTGAGGTTTTGTTTCATTTGCTTTGACAGTTTTGACTGCCGATAAAGAAGACATCTTGTTTTTGCCTCTCTTCCCAGACACAGGAAGTGCTAGGAAAGGTAAACAAGCATATGGAAGTCACCAATTTATTTTTTATTTTTTACTTTTTGCTGATCGGTAGACTTGCCTGAGCCGAAAAAAAAAAAAAAATCTTAAGGGTTGTCTTTGTATCAGACTGTAAGAGTTTTGTCCTTGCCTCTTTCAGACAGAAGCTTATTTTTATTATTATGAGACAAGTTGTTTTGCCATGAAAATTTGGCTCCCTTCAGGGCTTGCTTTGCTTTTTGCCCCCACCCTCCCAAATTTGGTCATGGAAGGAGAAGGTGGGCAGTAACAGTCAATTGCACTCAGGATGAAACACAAACATCTTGAATCACACACACCTGTCAGCATAGGGAAGGAATTCAATTTTCATTTGACTGGAAGAATCTCTTGGACTTTTTCTGAAAAGTTGTGTTTTTGCAGATTATGCGACCCTGGTATTGCTTTCTGCTAATTTTGGCCTACCTGTAATTGCTTCTGTGACCTGGTGCTATCTTTTCAAAACCTGTATTTTTGATAACCAGATATGAGATGCACTGATTCCATAAAGGAAGCCACAGCCTTGAGTTTTACAAGAACCAAACAGGGCTCTGAAGGACAGGACATTTTAGGGGCATTCACTCATGGTGTTGTCATAAGTTGGGGATGTTTGATGGCACGTAACTTTTGATGAATAAATAGATGTTCATGAAGACACCAGAATTTTCCTATGCACTCTTTTGTAAAGGCTAATAGATCTTCCCACTGTTCAGGAAAAAGCACATGCTTATCCTTATATTATTTGCTGGGAATGAAAGAGGCAATTGTTCTTGGTGTGCATTTCAAGGCCAGGGAGACACAGAGTCCTCAGATGAGGAGGACGAGCCCTGAGAAACAACCTCCAAATACCAGGATGGAGGAGCCAATAATACTGATCTCAAGGCTGTCCTCTTGGTGGACCCTGAGAATAGCTGCAGTCTGTGACTGCCAGGAGGGGGCATGTGACAGAAGCCAGGCAAGCCTGGTATGATCCTTGACCCCATGATGCAGCACTGGGAAAGAAGGGCTAGCCAACTAGAGGGGAGACATGAAGCTAAGAGGCTTGCCATTCCAGAAGGGCTCTCTCAGAGGGGTGGGATCCAGGGTTGCTCAAAAGAAAGGTCCTTGGAGGTCGTTTCTAGTTTGGGTTCAGTGAACTGCTCTGTACATGCTCAGAGTCTTTCTTTTCCAGTTATGCTTTACTGAAGGTGCACTGGAGAATGAGGAGTTTATGCCAAAGAACAGTCTCGCAAAGGAGGAAACCTAGTTCACAACAGCTTCGGAGCATGATGAAGATGCATTTACACAAATGGGCCCGTTCAAAATCCAGATTACAAAAGATTATTCATATGCTTCTCAGTCCTGTGAGCTGCTCAGTTCACATGTACGATGGTTTGGAAAGCTGAGATCCCATGCAATGTAATTAAATGCACATGGCTACATATGGACCCCTCACATGAGTTGCAGAGGTGAAAATGGAGTTTGGATTCAATGGCTATTAGAGTGCCATTACTGATCCAACACCATGGAAAGTAGTTTTCATGCTATCTTACATCACCTCCTATGCAACGCTGTTCAACAGAGTCAGCTCACACATTCAGCTGTCAATCATCATGTGGAGAGAAGTCATTATGTTCAGGCATGTGTGAAGCAGCACCAAAAAAATGCATCTCTCTAACTAAACTAGACTAAGCTAAACTCTTATTTTCATATAGAGTTACGTTCCATTTATAACACTGATGTCTTGCTTGAACTTGCTACTTGATAAGCATGCAGGCACATCTCCAACAGTGTGCCATATAGTCGCATAACCACCTACTGCTCATAATTGTGCAGGAGTTTCCATATGCACATGTTATTCTCCCCGCTCCCCATTTGAAACTGAAACTGGCAGTAACTCTTATGTGAGATCATCCACTTCAATGTATTTTTTCATGTGTATGAAGTGTTGAAGCAACGATGTGGCATAAAGGTTTCATTTTATTCCACTTAATTTTAATGTGCATGCATTTAATGTGAGAGGGAAAAGGAGAGTTTTGATCTGGGAGATGATGGGATTGATTGCCCTTTCAACTGAAGCCTGCCATTCCACCCCCTGCCCGAAAGACCCCCATAGAAGCAGAGTAAGCATCTCATGCTCTACCCTAAGGAAGTGCCTCAGCCATGACCTGGGGAGTGCACCTCTGAGGGTGAGCATGTACTGCGCACAATAAATAGGGTGTTCAATAACCAGACAGGAGAAATTTAAGAGGTGTGGAAATGAAGCTTGCTACAGGATTGACCTGACTCTTTCTCTCCAATTAATTTAATTGGGAGTTTTGGTTTACTTAGCGCTTTTTATCCATAGATCTAAAAGCACTTTATATGAGAATGTAAATGTCAATATCCTCATTCTGCAGATGGGAGAAGAGGGGGCAGAAGAGGTTAAATTAGTTGCCCAAGGTCAGCAAGTTTAGTGTCGGAGCCAGAAATGGATGGAAGGCGACACACACTCACACTCTCGTTCTGAAGTTTTCAAACTGTGCTCAGGGAAACACTCCTGGGCTCTCTCAGTGAGAAGACTATAACCAGAAGGCCTGTATCCCTGAACTCTCGTGTGCCCACTGCCACCAATCCTCCCTTCAATGATTGTTGGGTGCGCTACAGGATGCCCTTCATCCCGGGGAGACACAGTGCCTTGGGCAAATTGCATACATGCACCCTGGAACTCTTGTCCAGATGTGCAGAGCTTCCTCTCAAAACCCGAGATAGAATAGGGTCTCCAAAGCCATAAAGTGTGGAGAGCAGTAGTTGAGTGTGTCCTTTTCCTGGCTCCTTTGCTTCCCAAACCATCTGCACTAATAGCTCAGGCAATCAGCTGATGGGAGACAAACCTCTCCCACATGGCCCTCACTGTACTTTAAGAATCAGACATGAGATTCTTCTTTGGCAGAGTCCTCTTCTGGTCTGTACTTGGAGTCCAATGAGTGGTAACTCCTACTGCTTAAAGCTCGGGAGGATTGTTCCATGTTTACTGTTTCCCATACACCCGGCTCCCCTTAAGTTGTGAAAAATCTGGACTGCAACATCCATCAGCCCCAGCAAGCAAAGGAACAATGGGTGTTGCAGCACCTCCAGTGCCAGCTCTAGGCTTTGGACTGCTCTCCCTCAAGAATCCCACAAGAGGACCCCTCTCAGTGGGTCTACTGCTTCACTGCCATTACCACCAACTCCTGTTGGGCATCACAGTTCCCCTTTGCTAGCTCGACATGCAGTGAGCAGGCAGCCTGACGCCTTCTGCTCTGCTGCCCCACCACCACCACCACCACCACCACTGTCTGATGCCCGGAAGGAAGCAGCTGAACAAGGAGGTTGCATTGGTGAAGAGGAGGACCTGTGGGCTTGGAAGTCATCAGCACATGCCAAACGATGTGTCCCCTTGAAGCTGGCCCTGAATCTGTCAATGTCGGGAAAGTTTCGCTCATTTCCCTGTCCCTGCCTCAAGTGAAACAAACACACAGAAGATGTGATGGATGGATGCTACTTGTGTATCATCTTTCTGCACAAACCGCTATGGTGCTGCATAGAAAATTAAAAACAAAAAACAACATAACCTAGAAGGCATTTAAAGGGCCAATCACTAGAAGGCATTTAAAAGGCCAAACTGAAAAGACATGTCTTAACTCCTTGGAGGTTGAGGCCAGTTTTGGGAGCAATTCAGGAGAAAGCACATTCACACATGCCTCATAAAAGAGTATGTCAAAATGTTCTATCTCATTTCACTCCCTGGTGGACTAGTTTACTAACTGTAGTACACTTTTTACATATAAGAGCAGTGCCCATCTGAAGTCTGAAATAAAACATCCCTTTCTGCCACCTTAGGATTCGTCATCGAGCTCAGTCTACTCAAATCAGTAATGTTTTGGAGCTTGACTCCTATGTGGGGTCTTTTATATTGCACATTATATTTAAATGGAATAGTTATCATTTTGTTGTTGCTTGCTTTGCTGTGAATTGTTTTGCGTAATTTTTAGTGGAATAGCAGAATACATATAAGAAGATATAGCAGAGACAGATGAGGAGGAGCAGGAGCAGAAGGAAGGAAGGACGTCCGGAAGGACAGAAGGATGGAAGATGGACAGACAATAAAAGGTTCCACATTCTTATCCAGCCCATCACTGAATCCAGATAATGATTTAGGATGTGTATAACCCAATCAAGATGCCACAGGAAGATAGAGTGATGTGTTACTAGCATAGTGATGGCGCTTGGCTCCAAATCCCCTAATGCATCCAGATCAGCCTCGGAGTGGTCCTGGGGCTTCTCTCTCCTGGTTTTCATCTGCGGGGGATTCACCACGTCCATCCTCCACAGGCCGCACCCTCAGAAGAAGCAACTACAGAACACGAGCCCATTAACCCTGTCTCTTGCTCAGGGCAGGGAGTAGCTCCTATGCGCATGAACTATCCCACCACACTATGAATCTAAGCATGCGACCACAAACATACAGAAAATGGAAAAGGGGCACACCCCCTTTGGGGATAATTCTCCCAAAGGAGACTACCACCCTGCAGTAGGTCTGCTTATAAACCCCAGGAGGCTGCCGCTTGCCAGGCTAGGTGGATCCAATCTGCCTAATGGTGAATAAGCCAAAGTCCAGGATAAAATTGCTCGTGAGGCTGATGGTGGTCAGTTTGCAGCCAGGTCTTAAAGAAGCAGCAGATAGTCCTTCTGCCCCAAATACCACAATCTCAAGGTTTTACATCTAGGGTTGGGATGAACCTTCCTGGAATCTGCCCTTCCAAGCCTTTCCTTGGGCGCTTGGCCAGGTCTGAGCTAACCTGAGAAGAAGTCCATGGATGTTTGCAGGCCCCCAATAGCACAACCAGCAGGCTTCCTCCACATCAACTGCAGCTGCCCAAAAGGTGGCTGCAGCTGGCATGGAAGAAGAGCATTTTTTGCACAATGGTCACAGGGGCTGCTTTTCTGGTGAGCCCATCATGGCCAGCCTTCTTCAGCATCAGTTGGCATGCAAGATGGTACACTCACCAAGAACTCACACTCTGGGCCACTGAGAAGCGGACTGGAGCCCAGGCAACTGAGCCAAGGGAATCCAATGGATTTCCAACTCCATCTCTAATGACATCTCCATCACAGTGTCCCCCCCCTTGCAAAGAGGACAAGGCAGCAATGTGATCATTCTTCTCTCCATTTCATTCTCACAACAAACTCGTGAGTTAGTCCAAGGGCCAGTGACTGGCCCAAAGTCACCAGAGACCCTCATGGCCAAGTGTGGACCAGAACTCAGATCTCCTGCATCCCACTCCATCACTCTACTGCACCATACCAGCTCCACAGTGAGACATCTTTAAAGCAATGGTCCATAAATTCCTGGAAGACAGGTCTATCCGAGGCAAGCCCCAGTCAGAAGCCACTCTTGGATCAGAGACAGCATGCCTCTAAATACCAGCTGCTAGATGGCTGTTGTCACCATGGTCTGCATGGGCCGCTCATAAACAGTTGGCTGGTTATTGTGAGAAACAGGATGGCAGACGAGACAGGCCTTTGGTCTGATCCAGAAGAGCTCTTTTGTGCTTCTGGTCCTACAACCTCTAGAGCAATGGGAGGTTAGAGGTGCTCTGGCCTGATAGCATGTCTATCGACTCCTGGAAGAAGTTGAATTACATGCCAATCCCCTACTAAGTTCCCAGATAGTCTGCCATGCCCTATACAAATACCTTTGAGAAATTATTGGCTGCAGTCCCATACACAGGCTACTTAAATCCCATTGAAATAAATGGGATTTAAGCAGCTTGAATGGCTCTATGCAGGACTGCAGCCAAAGACAGCAGATGCAAGTTGACTTCCAGTCATGTGGTTGAAAATGCTGGCTCTGTTGTGCAATTAAGCAGGTGGGAGTTTTTTGTGTGTATATGAGAAACTGTCACTTCATTATCTCTCTCTCTGTCTCTCCTTTATGCTTAATATCTTATGTCCTGTTATCCAAGTTATTTTGTATTATATTTGTACCCACACCTTCCCCCAAAAAACTTTTAACCCCCCCCCCAAAACTTTCTTTGACCTAACAACAAGCCTGCCCAGGATTCAATGATGTGTTTTTGGGTGCTGTCCACAAAGTACCCCATGGGATATTTACCTGGTAGGGGTACAGCAAGTAACAATTCTTCAATTAGTGTTGTGTGGCTGAGAGTTGAGAATCCCCCACAGTTCCCCAGTATATCATTGCCCCAGAGAACTGTCACACATACTTATTGATGCAAGCTGATCTCTCTCTCTCTCTCTCTCTCTCTCTCTCTCTCCACCCCCCCACCCCAAAGGGGACTCTAAGATAAGTCCAGGTCATGATTCCTGCCAGGGCTACTAGATCTGCATCAGTTGCATGTTCATTGCTTATGGTAGGAGAAAGGTTCTCATGGCAACTCGTGGCACATGGCTGATGCTAGGCCTCTCTGAACAGCTTCTCACACAGGCAATGTGAAATCTTGCTAGAAGTTATACCTTTTACAATTTAACAGTAGTTTCTTATGCTTCATATAAATCTGGCTCTGAAATGTCCCCGCCCCCCACCCCAACCCTGCAGTTTGCGGCTAGCTAAGAGCACAAGAATGGCCCTGCTGGACTGACCCAAAGGTCCATCTAGTCCAGCATTCTGTTCACAGAATGGCCAACCAGCTTCCCACTGGAAAACCACAGGGAGGGCATGACTTCAAGCACAGCCAGCCACACCCCTGGCAGTTGGGGTGCATGGGCGTACTTCCTCTGATACTAGAGGCAGCACAGAGCCATCAGGATCAGTAGCATTTGGTAGTCTTCACCATGCCTTTGTCTCATCGCCCTTTAAAGCCATCCACATTGGTGGCTGCCACTTCACCCTGTGCTGGTGACCTGTATCATTTACCCATTTGCTGTGTGAAAAGTTCTTTCATTTTTCTGTCCCACCATTCGGCTTCACGGGATGATCCCAGGCTCTAGCATTATGGGAAAAGGAGAAAAAGGTCTCCCTCTCCACACCATGCATAATTTTGTACACCTCCATCAAGTCTTCTGTTACTCACCTTTTCATAGCTAAACTGTCCCAGATGTTGTAACCTTTCCTTTTGGGAATGTGGCTCCAGTTTCTTGATCATTTTTGCCTATGTGGCGCCAAGAGATCCATGACTGGCTCCCCCACTTCCTTTAAAAAATGTTTAGTAACAGAGAGTGGGGATCTGATTAGGCCCACAGAGTGGTGGGGGGGGTAGTTAAATCCTTCCCCTGAATTGTCTTCTGGTTAGAAATTATCAGGAAACTTGCAGAGAAAGAAAAATAGCTCCTTCTTTTGTTCAGCATGAATTTGCCTTCACCTACTTGGCATTTCTAAAATGTTAACACACACACACACAAGGGAAGGCGGGCAGTAGGAAACTGCCCATGGATTTCACTGCGTCAGTCTTAAGCTAAGTTTCTAACCCAATGCTTCCTAAACTGTTTGTTATGCAGTGTGATTGGAGCAGGAAGAGTTTATAATTCTCATAGAGACAAATAACTAATTTCAGTCATAGTGGGGCCTTGGTAACAGGCTGCTAGAGAATATTTTAGTGTACAACGGCCTCCAGCCCCCTTCAGAAGAGTACCAACAATGCCAACTCAGCACTAGTGGCCATGCTGGTCGGGAATGGTGGAAAGGGAAGAAGACACATGCTGGTCAGACCATGGATCCATTTCATCACGTAGTGGTCAACCTGCCTATGAGAACCCACAGCAGCACTCTCTCACTCATGTTTTCACCAGCTGTTATATACAGCAATACTGTCTGACAATGGAGTCACACAGAGCCATCATAACTACTAGCCCTTGAGAGCCCTGAATGGTAGCCCTGATTTCATACAATCTCCTTTTAAAGACATTTGCATGGATGGTCATCACTACATCTCACAGTAGTAAATTCCATAGTTGATCTATGCATCATGTGAAATAGTAGTAGTTCCTGCTGTCTGTCCAGAAGCTCCCACCAACCATTTTCATGGGATGATCTGGGGTTATGAGAGAATTGTAGTCCAACACATCCAGAGGGCACTGAATTGAGGAACTTTGGTACCCACCTGGATGAAGGTTTCCATCTACACACCCATCTCAAGAATAGAACAAGGCTTCCCACCATCCATAGATCCTCTCCACAGCAGATTCTCCATTCCCCTTTCACTGAGGCATCCTCATATATAGTATGTATTTGCCCGTGCATATAGCAAGTGGCTTATGGTTCCTGCAGCACACAGGACTAGCTTTCAGTTTTGTTTTGTTTTGTTTTGTTTTTTAACAGCTGTGCCCAGAAGTGGAATATTTAGGGATAAGAACAGAACATGAATTTTAACAATAAAAACAGAAAGGCCGCTTGGTATATAGCATTTGGGTAACCCTCTGGGATCAACTTCTAAAGATTACCATATGTTCTGTCCCTGGGAATATGAAAAATGATGTGAAAATATGCTTCGTGGAAAGACATTCTTTATGGCACAGGGAGAACTGTAAACTGAAATAAATACAATGCCTTCTGAGCTACTCAAGACACCAGTGACCTATCAATTTCACAATGTGCGTAAAAGAGAACGAGAAGGATGACAGGTCTTTCCCAGCAGTCGCTGATATACAGCAAGCAGCTCTAGTCCTGTTCCTGATTATTAACCAAGACTAATGTAGAGTTAACCGGGGGCTGGGAATGCTTGCTGCTAGTTGGGGAGGTCTCTTCTGCTCTCACCATTGTTTAAATATGAAAGGGGGCCCAGATATTCTCATGGCAGAAAGGCACAGTCGGAATGGTTGGAGGAATGGACCAAAGGCACTGCAAGGAAAGGTTGACAGGACTGAAGCTTTGTCCTTTAGGAACAACAAAGGTCGATGAAGAGAAGCCACAACAGAGCAGACCTGTGTGCAAATGGTCTCTCAAAATTCTCCATCCTATTTAGAGGCAAAGAGGTTGGAGGGTCTGTTTTACTGAATTTCTCTAAGGGACTGAGCCTTACCATTAGTGATTGTACATTAGTTTTTTTCTTTTTTCTAAAGGGTTTCCCTTCTCTTCCCTTCCCTTTCTTTTTTTCTCACTGCATTTTAGCCATATTTTTGAGTTTGTAGTATAATTATGAAGTGACTGAGGGACCTGTGTATGTTTTTATTGTACCACACATTTTCCACCCATTTGGATCTACTCTAGCTATCTACATCCATAATGGAAGTATTCTTCTATTGTATTTATGCCATCTTGTGAGGATCCCTAGGCAGTTTACTTAGCTAAATGGTATCTTCACAACAGCAATGCTGTACAGTGAGTTAGCTGAGAGGGGGTGACTGGTCCAAAGTTGCCTGGTGATCTTCATTATTGAATGGGGACTAGAATCCAGTCCAACAGTCTAACCACCCCACTCCATACTGGCTTTTCCATGAGTTATCTCATGATTTCACCCCTAGGCTTTAACGGAAGCGTGAGAATTCCAAGATGCTACAGGCTGCTAGAGAGATGAACGCACAATGGAAAAAAGTATACTTGGCCACCTCATACGTCAGGCTAGCAAAAGATCCACAAGCCCACCCACTGTTTTATATTTATGTATTTATTTATGTATGTGTTTATTTATTTATATCCCACTTCTTTTCCTTTCAAGAAACTCAAGGTGGATTTCAGAACTTGCCTCCTCCTTTCAATCTTATCCTCACTCAAACAACCCTGTGAGGTAAGTTAGGCTGAGAGTCTGGCCCAGAGTCCCCCACTGAGCTCCATGGTTGACTGGAGACTAGAGTCTCCTGAATGGTTAAGCCGTGTTAAGACTGTAGATTCAGGTCTGGCCTGAATTTCCCCTTCCATTGAAACACAAAGTTGGCATTCAGAACATGTGCGGGATGTTGATCACAGCACTTTCAGGTAGGAGGTGAACCTCAGTGCTGTGGATAACTGTTCTCTGCCCCGCTTCCCTTTAACTCAAGGAAAAGCTAAACCTCTTCTCCAAGATGGCTGTGATCAGAAGCCTGGTTGCTGTTCCCTTCAAAGAGAGAAATGGCATGTCCTTAAAGGCCAGGGTGGCTGCTCCCATGGGCCTCATGAATGTTCCCACCCCCAAGATGAGGTATGAAGAGTCCAGAGAGAGGCAGTCTCATAAACTGCTTCATGTTATGGAATCCCCTCACCCTTGAAGTTCACCAGTACAGATTTCGAAACAACAGTGCGCAAAACCGAACTACAGAAAGGTTTTACCAAGGGGTGACTTACCGTCAGGTAAACCTGCCATCTGATATGCGCCACTAAGTGATGAGGAACAGCAACGTCATTGCCCACTCTTCAGGACAATGTGTGAACACTGAATGTGAAGCTGTGAATATGCGGTAAAAACACTTGTCAGGGGATTACAGAAATTGAACATACAGCATCACTTAATAAATACTAACTTACCAGAGTGCATGTGTGACCTCCCGGTGACCTAGTCATTTATCTTGTCCTGACAGAACATAGTAAAGATATTATTTATGTCACAATATAGGAAGAACCCCACTGGAAGAGGTCAATTTTTATTTAAATGCCTGATCACATCGAAAGTCTTCATATTGTATTTCATACTGTCTCCTACATGTGACCACTTGTGAGTGGTAACTTCCCTTGATAGGCATATTAGGAACTGGAACACCAGTCATGTGTGACATTTCTCTAATATGGAAGAGAACTGTACTTCTATTTCACATCCCTGAACTTGTGATTGGGTATGAATGTGCGGTAAAAGCCTTGGAGTTTGAGCAAAATGTGGGAAAAGGAGGCATTCAGGGAGGATATAGCTGTCAACAGCTATTACTCATGATAGCAACATGCCACCTCCAGGTTTCTGAGGCAGTATCCTTTTGAGCAAACATAGGAGACAGTTATTGCCCTCACTCATGTCATGTTTGGGAGCTTCTCAAAGGCGTCTGAATGACTTCTTTGGGACAGAAGATTCTGGACTAGTGGTTGTGTGGGGTCAGACCATGGAGACTGCTCCCCGGGCTAGTTCAGAAAAAAGACACAATTTTTGTTTTCCAGGAGAGGGACCATAGGTCAGTGGTGGACCAGTATATCAAGGGAGGTCCACAGCTTATTGACAGAATGCATGTTTAACATGTAGGAGTCCCTGGCTTCTCCACAAAACTGCTGCCAGTGAAAGGAGACCAAAGCAGTCTAGATGGACAGGAATTTTGGCCTTGGCTGAAGCAGTTCCTATATTTCTATTAGGTCATTGGTGAGCTCAGTCTGGGAACATAGAGAGTGACTACCCATTAAATGTGAACTGGATGGACAGGTAGTGTGACCTGATATAAATCAGCTTCCTATATTCCTGCATCTCATATTTCTGTGAGAAAGTAACTGCCTGACCTTGGATTTGATGACACCCCAAAGTTGTGCTTGCAATACTCCAAAGCAATCTCCTAAATTTACAGAAAGAAAGAAACAAAATATGAAAGGGAGAAATAGAAGAAAGACTGCTGTTCACGTTAGATTTTGTAAAACCATTCAGTTTTATGCAAAGCCTAATATCTAAGCCTAAACTAAGTAGACAGTGATCCTTTAACACCCTGCCTTTTAATACATTCCACCAGTCCATTGTTTAAGGAAACTTGGGTGTCTTATTCTTTCACCTTCCAGAGTCCTTGGTGGCTAATTCCTCTGGAATACATAAACCTGCAAAATATATAGGTTTTCCCCACCTCTTCTTTTGAGGGAAGATGATAGTACAGGATCCTTTTGACTCTTTAATACACATTTACACACTGCCCAAGAAATTCCTCTTTCAATTTCTATTAAATCTCTATTCATACTCCTTTCCCTGGGATCAAACTCTGCTGAGGAGTCTAGTTTAAGCTGTTCACCATCTTAAAGAAGAAGATCTATTAATTTAATCATTTCTATGAATCAGTTCTAAATGATCTCGGCAGAGAAAATGTGTTAGCCATTTAAATCCCATCATTACGTATTATATAATAATTACGACTAATTTCTTCTTTGGCTGGGCCTCCATATTGCTTAGCATACCTAATGTATTCAGTGCAGCCACTTTCCAAACTCTTTTTCCTGACTTTTGTAGTTCAGGCCTGCCATTTGCTCATGTACCTAGGCCAAGGTCTCAAAATAGTAATTCCTGAAACATTTGCGCATAAGCCCTTGCCTGTCTGAAGTTCACAAATGCTGTGATAGTTTTGGCACTTTATTTAACAGGGCAGGAGTATTAGTATTGGCAGAGCTGGTATTTGCAACTATACATGCAGGCTATAATCTCTTGCATTTGAGCGCATAACCTACAGCTATGCACAAATGGCCTCTCAAAACCCTTCACTGTATTTATGAATAAACTGGGCAAACTGTTTCACCAAATTTCTCCGGGCAAAGGAGAAATTCTTAACAGTGACTTCTATTTAGGGATCCTGTTTGGCAAAGATTGTAGCACCACTTTCTTTTATTTCCTTATAAGAAGTGTGTGCACATGTGTGTGCTTGTGTGTGTGCTGTCTCTGCAAGTGGCAGTGGTGCTGGCAGGCTGGTTTCCATTTTGGATCCACTGCAGTGCAGGTGCGCCTGAAAGAGCACTCTGTTTTTCACCTAGGAAGAGTGGAAGCTCTTGCTAAATCTGTCCTCCCATGTCCTGAAAGTTTTGTTCCCTAAATAAAAGAGGACTCTATTCTTTGTCATAATTTTCAGGGCATTTGATATATTTCCTTCCTTCCTTGCTTCCTTCCTTCTTTTTCTTTCAGCCTACCTAATCAGTGCAACAGGGAAGGCTACCTGATGTCCATGAAGCCCACTGTGTCCCTGGAAACCTTTCTTCAGTCCCAGCATTTTTTGGTTAATACATTTGCTTACTGGCACTGGGGTCATTTCAAAACAAAATGTGTGCATGCATACATTTCTATACCACCCGACCGGCAAACACAGATAATAGATGGATGGAAAGAAGGCTGGTGGGGGTGGTATGTGTGCGAGAGAGATGGGGAGATGGAAAGAATCTATCATCCGTAATCACGGATGGATATCAGTGAAAAAGAGAAGGGGAGAGGATGAGATGGCAGGCAGACACAGGGGAGAGATAGGTTTCTGCTGCTGCTGGAAAATGTGGGTTCAAAGGGGGCTCAGTCTTCTCCCACTTTGTATTTGGTGTTTTGGGCAGGTTACGTGAGTGCTGGAACTAGTCAGGTACTTCACAAAAAAGAAGACACATGAGAACAACCATGTGCAGGCAAGACACCTGTGCTGATTGATACATACAGCGACAATTGTAGAAAGACTTTCTGTGAATAGCAGTGCAATGTATTTCCATATATTGGGAGAAGATGGCATCTGGGTGACCTGATGGTGGTCTGCTGTTCAGGACCTAGTTGTTGCTGGACAACTTCAAGGGTTCCTGCTCTCCTGGCTTTTTTTTTTGGGGGGGGGGTTCTTCATCTTTAAACCAGACTTGGAGTGGACAGCCTTTCTGGCGGAGGACACCTTGCAACAGAGTACTGTTCTCCAACAGCCCTTGAAACAGAGAACTATCCTCCATAAAGTAGGGCACATGCCTCTCTAAATCAGAAGCTCAACTGCAGTCTTATACCAGATGCCAACTGTTTAGAAACCAGAGAGTTTCAGGGTTCTGATATATCCTTTGCAAAAGAATGGTGAAGTGGGTGTTGGAAAATTGCTGAAGTGGGAATAAGAAAAGGTTAAAGCACACACAACAAACAGAGTATTTTGAAAGGGTAGAACTGTCTCCTTTTATTAATTATCTGCCTTCTTTACCAAGAGAAATGCTAGTTGATACTATCTATATTTTTGTGGATGGATGATTATTTTTACATGTTTTGTATATGTTTCATTAACCTAAGATATACTTTATTATCTAAGTTACATTTATTTTTGTTGTGTTTTAATTTGAAGTAATGATTTCGACTAAACAAGAAATATGTGGTTCCTAATAATACTTAAAAAGAACAACCGCATGAAAAGAGGTCTCTAGTGGTTCTGATAGATCTGGTTATCCCTAGTGGTTCTCCTACATGAAACTTTTTGGTGGAGTCACACTGGGGAAGGACCATCCCTTGGAGAAGATAGACTTGTTATGTGCGTGTCCAGACTCTATCCTGACTTTCAGTTCAGAATATTGAAATTCCAGGACCGAGCAAGACGTCTACCCAAGGCATTGGACAAAAGAGATCATGCACAAATCTACCTACTGTGAAGTCATCTGCAGAGGTCCTCCTTTGATTTCCCCTCCCTGTTGAAGAGTTCTTGAGGGTAGGACTGTTGATCTTAGGTCTATCCAAGGGTTTAATTAAATTTTGGAGAAGCTCTTGGGACTGTATTCTAGTGTTGGGGAGAGAAGGTTCTGAAGATGATGGGGGTGGGATCCAACACAAAATCCAGGAACCAAACCCAACTGGGAATTGGAGAATGGAGGAGAGTGCAGGGGAAGAGAACTGGGACTGAAATCTCAGGCAGGTCAGTTTGGAGTGGTGGGCTTAAGATTTGACACACCAGATATAGGTATTGCCTTCAAGGTGTGCCTTTTCTGTGGTGACACTCCAGTTTTGGAGCATCCTTCTAAGATCTGTGCTCCAGGGGAAGATGGATTAATGTCAGATGCTAGTGAAAAGAACTGCATTTACTCAGGCCTTTTAGTTCAAAATCTTTTTGGATGAAAATTGGGCCAAAGCATCAATGACACTTTGTACCTGTGAAACTTCAACATGAATTGGGCTGTGGGCAAAGCTTAAAAGGAACCCTCCCCACCCCCAACCCCACCCCCACCATCAGGCAATCCAGGGAAGCCCTCCCCATCTTTCAGAATGGACAACCTTTGGCCATCAGGCTGACTCATCCTGCCCCCAACCAAATTGGTCAAGGTGAGAGAGCAGCTTCTCAGCCCATGAAAAGATCAGCAAAACTAAAGTCGAAGTTTCAGCTGAGCTTCAATTTTGACTCCCCCACTCCCACGCTTACTGCTTTTAGAGTCTGTTTTAGCAACCTGTTCCTTTGTTCTGAGAATCTTTAATGCTGTTTTGAGTGATATGTCCCATTTTTATTGATGAATTGCTTTAATTGCCTTAATACTGATTTTTTTGCCATCTTGAATTGTATTGATGATCAGGGAGAGCATACACTTATTAAATAAATAAATGCAATGCTGGTGCGATGGTCCTGAAAAAAGTTATACCCCCATGGAGAGATTTAAAGCATGATGGCCAACATAATGGACATAATGAATGCTGGAAATATACTTCTTCCATCTCATTTCCTGCAGCCCTTGAGAGACAGAGACATGTTTGGTGTGTGTGTGTTTTTTTAATTAAATGAACACCATTTAAGGGGTCACAGGCTTCTCTACAACTTCCAACACTGTGTCACTCAGCTTTATATATCAGATGAAGGGTGGGCAGAATCACTCTTGATGTAACGTGACCGAACTCAGCAAAAGTTCCAAAGGGATCTTGGGCCCCAGGTCCTTACTTCCCCTTCTAAGGTCCTACTTCCAAGCTTACACATCACAGCACATGAACTAAGCCCCGCAGGCCTTGTTGTGTAATAAAAATTAGCATTCCTTTCTCGAATTTAAAGCTCACTCGATCCAGGGGCTGAGCCTAATATTAATTTGTGCAGCATTCTTGAAGCTTTGGATCTGATCTGTCAAGTTTGCAAGCCTGGTCCCATTCCACATTTCTTGCCCTTCCAGCCACCCAGCACCTCCAGTGTCACACCCTGTCAGAATTAGAAACTTTTGACAGATCTGTAATCATCCTGTGCTCATCAGCATGGTAGATGTTAGTCACTTCATTTCCACAGCCTAACGGTTAATATGCCTTAATTTCTCTCACTTTGTGAATATTTAATTCCTCCCTTTTCAACATCATTTTTAGGTTGTGTGAATCATTTTCAAAGCCTCTTTTGCGATTCTCCCTCCACAATCATCTGCATATTTTATGAAATGGCACAGTTGAATCTCTGAGGGCTCTTGATAAAAATGAAACCGGCAGTCTGCTCATTAGTTGTTTACCTGGAGCTGTATGAATCCCCTAGAATGGCGGGCTCCCGTTTCGATTTGAATTAGGCTATTCTGATGCATAAGAATAGAAAACCTTCCCTGAATAGATCCATTTTTTCCCTTTCTTTTCCCAATTAATAGATTTTAAAAATGTGTTCTTTTGACCAGCTTAAGCAATGCTAGCACCTCAGCATCCAAACATTTCATTCTTCAAGCCGAAGGCTATGGTCTTCAACAAATTAGCATGAATGAGGAATTAGACAAAATGCTTGAAAAGTCATTTTTGAAGGGCAGTGGGTGGGGAGGGGAGAAATAATCATGGAAAGTTGGCTTGATAATTTTTCTAGATATATTTTCTTAGATGCAGCTACCACTGGCTGTTGCAGGAGTTTTCCAGACTGCTCGACCATCTCCAGTTGCTGCATCTGAAGAACAGATCTATGCAGGTGAAGCAATATATAATTTTCACTTAATTGAAGGGAATCAGAAAGCTGACTCACACAGCTCTCTGTGTACACACACAGAGTACCCATGTAGACTCTGAATCAGGGACAGCATGTTTTCAGTACATTAATGGCTCCCAGCTTTAGATGGCTGGGTGCTCTGAGAACGGATCAGCTTTCTTGAGGTATTCAGTCTTTGCAACCTTCTGCTATGGACTGACCTAATTTGAACATTCTAGTCTAACCCACTGGTCAGAACATAGTTATTCACTAGATTGTGATGCTGTTGTGAGCTTTAATATGTGTGGATGTGTGAGAGAGAGAGACTGTGTGGATATAAATATTTGCTTTAAAATGTTTCTTGAGAGATACTGGGTTGAGAAATGCATATTAAAGTGCACATTTCAATGCAAATTGTTGCGTGTTTGTTTCTTTTTTACAACCACAAGCTAATATGGAAACAGGTTAGAAAGATTTAAAGGTGTATACATGTGAAACTAACAAGGACTGCAAATAGATTGCTTTTCCCAGACATAACTAGGCCACTGAGAACTCTTCTTAGCCCAGCCTTTCCAAACTAGGTGGCCACTAAAGTTTTGACCAATGGTTCAGTGCTGAGAGTCGTGGTTTAAAACATCTGGAGAACATCAAGTTGGAAAGGCTTCTATAGTCCCTATTTTCCTACCTAAACCATAGATACCATTCTGAACTACCTCTGGGGGGCATATAGATAATTGATAGTCAGCATTTGGTTCTGGGAGCTGTGTTGTGGGTAAATTCAGAAAAAAACTGAAACTAATTTCTCACACATCTCTAATATTTTAGATTACAGCCATATCTCAGTGACAGAGCACTTGCTTTGCATGTTTGGGATCCCTGCTTCTGTCTCTGCCATCTTCACTTAAAAGGATCTCCACTAATAGGGCTGGATATGCCCTCTGCTGGAAACCTGGAAGTCAAAGTCGACAGCAGATGGACTTAGTAAGGACAAGTGCTGTATGCTTGTGCATACCTTCAGTCGTGGTCACAACTGCTTCTGAGAACACATGCTGGCTTCTGAAGCATTTTTAAAGCACTGATATATGATTACTATTGTATATAATGTACAGAAAGGCCACTTTTAATTCAGATGATCATTCCTATAAATGTGGCTATTTAATTTGAATGATCTGGTGGGCACACATTAACCTTTTTCTGCAGCCCGACGTGCTTTTAAAGATTCTCATTATCTTCTGCCAATCGCAGTCTTTACCCAAGGGAAACATAGTACCTGATTCTTCTCTTGGGGATGTGGCCTCTATCCTATTAGAAAACAGAGGGCATTCTATGTTCAAGAGTAAAAATGTATTTAAGAGAATATAATTGGGGATTGGAATGATTTCACTTTGTACATGTAAGAATGTGCATGAGCATCTTTAAGTGTGTCTTGAAAGGAAGAACTTACAAGAAGTAATACCCAGGAAGAACTGGGTATACTTTTCATCGGAATGGAGCTTCAAATCCGAACTGATACTTAGGGTGCAGTCCTATGGCCTCCTGACATTGCATGGAAAGACTAAGAATAGGTCACAGAAAAGCAATCTGAAGCCAGAGAGCCAGAACTGTGACCATGGAGAATACACCCCACCTCATGGCCAGTGGCCGCCAGGCTCTGAAAATAGGAAATCATCTTTGGAACTGCCAAAGGCACAGAAAGGAGGGGAGTGAGGCACCAGCGATGCCTCAGCCCGTTTTTCTTTGTGAGGATGGAAAAGGTTTTAGGCAGTCGCCACTCTCTCCTTCCCACCTTCATAATCTTCCAAGTTCGTATGGTTATGGGCAGCCACATTGGATGGTGCTCTAATGCTGAAGGGTAAAGAAAATAGAGGAGTAACGGCACAAGCGCATGACAGCAAGTAATGCACGTGAAGGAAGATGAAATGACCTAGAACTTGTATTTGGTCTTAGATGATCAAACCGGTCAGTCCTAGAGGAGATCAACCCTGACTGCTCTTTAGAAGGCCAGATACTGAAGATGAAACTCAAATCCTTTGGCCACCTAATGAGAAGGAAGGACTCCCTGGAGAAGAGCCTAATGCTGGGAACAATAGATGGCAAAAGAAGAAGGGGACGGCAGAGGATGAGGTGGCTAGATGGAGTCACTG
>NW_025336481.1:15363104-15383927 GCF_004798865.1 Varanus komodoensis | reverse complement strand
AGGTGGCTAGATGGAGTCACTGAAGCAGTTGGTGTGAGCTTGAGTGGACTCTGGGAGATGGTGGAGGACAGGAAGGCCTGGAGTAATGTTGTCCATGGGGTCGTGACGCGTCGGACACGACTTCGCGACTAACAACAACAACAACCTAAAATAATGTGTTCTTCTCCAAGAATGTGTCCAGTTCCAACCTGTTCTCCTTTCCTAGGGTGAAAAGGCTACATGCTGTGACTTGGGATAGGCCTTTGTAGTTATGGTACCATAGCTTTATATTCATCTTCCCAGACTGGCTTTCTTGGTACCAAGCTTGAACCCATTTAGCATCAAATGAAGTCTTTTCAGGTGTTTTCTACTGGTTTTATACTGAGATTTTTGGCATTTCTGCAGGGTTCAATCATGTTTTATGGAATTTATCATTTACTTTTCTATTAAATGTTGCTGTTCTGAAGAGTGGCATACGCTGCTGTTTTTTGTTGTTTTCTGTTGGATCCAGATTCACACTGGTTTAACTAGACTGGCAGAAATGACCTCTCTGCCCGCTTCTGCCCATAGCAGCCCCCTCCAGTGCCCTGGAAAATTTTACGCAGAGAGTCCAGAGAACCTGCTGAAATGGATAACCTTTTGTGTGCTGAAAGGAGGTGAGAAGCAGGTACCAAAAGGTTGAATGGACTTAGGTCCCACAAGTAGAGATCCTGGATCCAACACATTGAAGGAGGAGCAGGAAATATGGTTCCAGATAAAAGAGGAGGGAATCCATTCATTTGAGTTTGACTTGATAGTGATGGGTGGTGGTGGTAATGATGACGAGTCCCAACCCAATGAGTACTCTTTTGCTCACAATTCAGAATCTAGCTTGTGATATGCCTCATTCTACAGATGTATTGCCTTTCCTTTGGTTCCTACAACAATGGAACCAATGACCTAGGGAGCTTGTGGGCTCTCCCACACATTCAGGATGCCACTGGACGGCCATCTGAGAGGGATGATTTAACTTGGAATCCTGCACTGAGCAGGGGGTTGGACCTGATGGTCCTCTGGTGCCTTCCAACTCTAGTATTTTCTGATTCCTTCCAATATCTGAACAAAAGCTAGATCAACTGCATCTGCTTGCATTCATGCCTCATGACACTTGTCTTTCCCTGTCTCCTCCTTCTTTTACCTTCCCACCAGGGCCAGCATCAGCACTGGGCATCCTTGAACAGTTCCCAGTGACCGAATATCCTGACATGGTCCACTGCTCATGCCTGCCGTGGGCCCTCTTTCTTGTGCTTAAATCCAGCCCAGAGTGCCACACCTGGGCCAGGTCACTAATTTAATTCCCCCCAACATGTCCCTCATGTAGCACTGGGGCATTGTGCAAAATTAAAACACCCAGTTGACCCCAGCTGCCTGGCAGTGCTGAAACCATTGCTCAGAACAAGCCATTGGTCTGCACTGGCACCAGGGAATTCCAACAAGTCCCACTAAAGGCAAAGCATACCTATCATCCCATCATCTCCTACCTTTCCAAACAATTAAATTTTAGACTGTACACTTACTGGAGCAAAGGAATCTGTCACCCTGGCTTTCCCTCAGCACATTTGGTTCAGAATTCTCAGTAAAAGGCCATAAAAATGGATGGTGTCATAGAAATTAAAAAGTTGCTGCTGCTGCTGTTGTTGTTGCTATCAACATCATCCTCCTCCTCATCATCATCATCCAAACATGGGGAAATTAATTAAAAGAATTTGGCCTTGACTTTAAAAGGAAGATTTTTCTCAAGCTTTTTACTTTCTGCCGCCGTTAGAAGAAAAGAAAAAATAATAGAAATTTCCCTTCATCTAGTTTCCCAATTACTTAAAATACGCGCGCACGCACGCACGCACACACACACACACGCATTAAAGTAGGCTTGATGTGGAAAGCAGACTCAGTGGTTTGCAATGTGGTATTTTTTCCCCTTGCTAAGCAGACCAGAGACCTGACATTTGATGTTGTTTGTTTGAAATGATAAACTTAATCATGAGTGAAATGTTAGGAAGTGACAGGGCTGGACGTGGTAAGGTCACTTCACATTTGAGCCAAGTACAACACAGCTTTCCCCTTAATTGCATTGCCAGGTTTTGCTGTCCGGAGAATCCAGGCATTTTGCAAATAGGGAACTGAATCTGTCTTTGCGATAATTAAACCACAGACCTCTGTAAAGATTGCCAAACCTGCCATATGGTAGTTTTATGACCAAGACTGCTGTTATCTCTGGAGAAAGCAAATGTCCTAATCTCATTTTAGTTATCTGTGATCAGAACCCATATTTCTAGAGGGTAAAATGCAGTCACTCCAATTGTCGTATGGCATTCTAAAGCAATGACATATTATTCATGGCTGTACATTAATACAAAGGGGGAAGAAGAAAGTTCTATCGTAATAATAACAGCAGCAGCATCAATTTTATTCTGCCTTTTTTTTCTTTTGGAAAGATCTCAATCTGTTTGACATGGTCCACCTCTTCATCTCCATCCCATCCTCAAAACAGCCATGTGAGGTAGATTAGGCTGAAAGTCAATGACTGGCCCAGAGTCACCCAACCAGCTTTCTGAATGAACAGACACTAGGACCTGGATCCTTGGATACCATTTCAACACTCTGCCCACTACATCACACAGGATCTCAATAAGACTCGGAAATGATGCGTTCGCATACCATAAAAGCAGAATTTGTTGGATTCCTGAGCCCATCGGACAACAGCCTCCGAATAAGATGTGTCAAGTGAGTTGTAAAAGGACCTATTTGGCAACCAGCAGGCAAGACTAATCCACTTCTGCTGTCCTGCAGTATGTTTCCAGATAACCTGGAGGTATCTGAGCAACTCTAGCTTGTTCATTCATCTTAGAACTGATTCTGGGATCAGGGTAAAATCTGGCCATGATCTCTGGCCAGATTTTAGAAATGACAGGACTGTGTCACATCTTTAGCCCTTGTATGGGTTGGATCAGCATTAGACATATTTAGAGGAGACCTTCTGAAATCAGTGGGACTTAAGCGGCTTATGACTAACTTAAGCCTCATCCATTTCTATGGGTCTGTTATAAGTACAACTCAAGGCACGGTGCAAGTTTAGTCACAAAGCAAGGCCCACAACTCCTAGCATACCCAGCCAGCTATGACATGCTGGGAGTTGTTGGCCTCTTTCTGCATAAGATTGCAAAACACTCTACATCCAACTCAGTGCCAGACACACATGCACTAATACTGTAGATTACAGAGAAGGGAAGCTTATGTGGCAAGGCTACAGGAACCTCTGTGCCTACCCGTAAGTGAAGAGTCTGGGACCAAGACTTTGGAAATGAACAATGCATGTGTAGCCATGCCTCCTCCACTCTCCTCTTTACCAGCAATTTGGTTCTACTTTTACTTGCCTTTTTGTTCTTAGGGTCATGTTACTGCCGTAATTCCTTTTCTCCTTCAACCCCCTGCCCAATCTTAAAATTTATGAAGGCCATTATGAATTTTAGCCCCATCCTCTAATGTTTAGGGCTCCACAAGGATCTCCTTATCATAGTTCCTAAGTGTCATGTTACTCCAGAAGCTTGGCCAGATGTAGTCAGGGCCACCAATTTGGATGGTTTTAAAAGATTAGATAAATTCATAGAGGATAAGGCTATCAACAACTGCTGTTTATGATGGGTATGCGTTACCTCTGCTGTCAGAGTCTATTTGCCTCTCAAGAGACCTTGCTGGGAAACATGAATAGGCAACAGCTTTAGAATCCAAGTCCTGCTTCTGGGTTTCTCACAGGCCTTTGTACCCACTGTGGGAAGAGAATGCTGGGCTGTCTCTGATCTAATCCAGCACAGCTTTTTTTCTGCCATGTTTTATGTCCCTCAGTCCCACATATATCACCATTAATGGTGATTATGCAATGGGCATGGGAATCATTATGTAAAAATACTCTGTATGTGCTCAGAGGTACCATCTTTTAACCCCAGATTCAAAGACTGAGTATTGATTCTAAAATGGCTCTGGGGCTGATAATCACTGGGTGAAAAGGAGTACTGCATCGCTCACAGATCCTTGGTAAACCCATGACCTTCAGTGTATTTAACTGCTATGCAGCTATTGTTATCAAGATATCTCAGGTCTGTGGGTCTCTCTCTCTCTCTCTCTCTCTTTTTCTCTCTTTTAAACAGCAAAATTCTAGTTATATAAACTAGATAAAGCAGTCTGCTATAAATCACCTGGGTTGTCCCTTGATATTTTGAAAACTGATGAGGCTGCCGATTCCTGCTTCTTACTTTGTATGCAAATGATGAATTATAGATGGGGAAATAGGAAAAAAAAAGCAGGTTTTTACTCATTTACTGGATTGAAAAGGACTGGATTAGTGAGTGAACACTAGTACCCTTGGACTATTTATTGTGACATTGCTCAGAAATATTCAGACTCCCAAAGCTTTCAAATCACCGGGGACGTTGTTAGCCTTCTTCAGGAATTATTAAAATGTACAGAAATGTATGAGCCTCGCTTTATAATAATTAATCAGGAGCTGTTGATTAATAAAGCTCATTTTTTTTCATCGCGATGATTCAGAGTATTATCCAAAGGACAGTGTCCTTGTCATATTGATTAAGAAACTAGGCTTTGCAGGAAAGGAAAGTGCACAAATAGCCCTGCTTCATCCTTCCTTCACTTTACTCCACCTCCCATCCTGCTACCTCCCCAATAAAATAAATATTGAATGAGAATATTAACTCGTTAACCTTGACAACAATTTGTAATTTTCATAAGGGGGAAAAATCTTGCATATTCAGCAAATAAATCGCTGTGGGGATTTCTGGGAAACAAATTGGAGGGAATGAAGAATGCTGCCATATGAATTCTGTCATTTTTATGGGCTGTTGTGATTAATTTGTTTGTTTAGGTCCCTCAATTAAGGCCACAAATACAGTAAAGTGTCAGAAGCAAGCTAACTGGCATTGCTAGTACAATCAACTGGGGTGACTTCTAAGGTCACTGAAAGTTGACTTTTCCCGCTCTTTCCTCAGTTCTAAGTCCAAACTTATCTCTTGCATTCCAAGTCAAGGGAATTACATAAGCCCCTCCTCCATGAAACCATTGCTTCAGACTTCATGGTGAAAATCATGTCGATAAGGACAAATGCCAAGTCCTCCACCTAGGAAAAAGAAACAAAATACATCGATACAAGATGGGGAATACGTTGCTCAACAGAACTAAAAAAAGAAAAGATCTTGGAGTAATTGTGGACAATAGTCTAAATATGAGCCCACAATGCGATGCAGCTGCCAAAAGGGCAATTGTTATTTTGGGATGCATTAACAGAAGTATCTCCAAATCACGAGAAGTAGTAGTTCCTCTATATTCCTCAATCAGACCTCATCTGGAATACTGTGACCAGTTCTGGGTACCAACATTTAAGAAAGATGCAGAAAAATTAGAAAGGAGCCAGAGGAGGGCAACAAAAGTGATCCAAGGTTTGGAAACACTGCTCTATAAGGAGAGACTGAAAGAACTCGGCATGTTCAGCCTTGAGAAGAGAAGATTGGGGAGTGTGGGGGGGGATGGTATCACTTTATAAGTACCTCAAAGGCTGTCACAAAGAAGAAGGTCAAGATCTCTGCTTGCTGATACCAGAGTGTAGGACACAGAACAATCCATTCAAGTTGCAACAACCCAGATTCAGGCTGGACATCAAAAAAAGCTTCCTCATAGTCTGAGCTATAAAACAGTGGAATGCTGGCTAGAGAGGTGGTGAGCTGTCCCCACTAGAGCCATTCAAAAAGAAACTGGACAGCCATCTGAGTGGGATGGTGTAATGTGGTGTCCTGCAACAGCAGGGGGTTGGGGCTGATGGCTTTAATGGCCCCTTCCAACTCTACTGTTCTATGATTCTATGTCAAAATGTGGTCTTCCCAACAGACTAACTTATGTTGGTGGATCTTGTAACAGTCCCTCTCTCCCTTAAAGAAATCAACTTGATGGTCTCTTGTTGCTGTGGCTAGGGGTGGAATTTACCCTGCAAGAAGACTTGACTTCAAACAATACTGACTTTGGTGGTGAGTGGTGGAAAGGCTTAATGGGTGGGTAGTGGCAAGGGAAATTCATAATGCAGAGTGGGTGGGAACTTACATTTTGAGTTTTCTAACAAACTGGTCCTCAACTGGAGGATCATGAACCAAAAGTGAGTTGCAACTTGGAGCCAAGGGTGTTGTCTTATAAGGACCCTTGCTTTATCTAGTCAAACACTATTGAAGGAGGCTGTCCAGGGTTTCAGAAGCATTGCCAGTTCTACACGGAGAAGTCAGAGATGGAACATGGGGCCCTCTTAATGGAAAATATGTGGTTTCTCACACAGCAATAACCCCTCCTCATAAACTTTAGTTTAGTTTCCCCAGGCACCATCACTCGCCATCACTTGAAGAAAGAAAAGGGGAAACAGAAAGCAGAAAATAGAGGGAGAGTAAGGTAGAAAGATGGATAAGAAGAGAAAAGGAGAGAAGGAGAGAGAGAAAGCTAGTTTGAAGGGGTCCTTCGTTGTACAATTTAATGCAGAGTGTCTTAATATTAGCTGCTGATGATATAACTTTAACTATCATGAATATCATTGATAACTTGTAAATATGATGAATTTGTGCTTCTGTGCTAGAACTTTCCTGAAGGGAAACTGAGACCCAGGGCCTGTGGATCCCAGATAATACTCAGATGTGGTGGGTGATATCAGGAGCAGGTCTCAGTCTAACCTACCCCTTCTCCCACTCCCCCACACTGTTTATAATACTAACAATGCATATATTTGAATTAAGGCTTCCCCTGGTCCCATGATCCAGAATCTACAAGGCCACAGATACTCCATATTTCAATAAATACACAATTTCCAAGTCTGGTTGCCACATGGGGAAGGAGTCTGAGAAATGGGGCATCTATTCCTGACCTTACATATATATAGATTCTGAGGGGCAGGTTTCATTAGCAAAGCCCATGATTATTTATTCAAACTGTTCATGGATATTTTAATCCTTTCTGGAAATTTTTGGTTGATCTGCTCATTCTAACACCCATTTCCTATCCACTATATTAATCAACCTCCTCTTGGTTTCACACCTTAACTTGGTGAGGGTGTTTAAGAGTGTAATAGAAGCTGGGACCAATGTGACCAGGAGGCCAGACTGTCTCATTAGACTGGTGTCTGAACAGGGGTACCCAAGGTCAAAGCTGAGACACCAGACCAAGATGCATCCACCCTCTTCAGGAGTAATAGTCATATCAACAGAAAATGGATTTCTCTAATGGTGACGAGGGCAAAGAAACTCCTGAAATGCAGGTACTGAGCAATAGTGGTACCTGAGGATGGCATGTCATGAGCAGAGCCGGATAGAGCCAGGGGTCAGACTAGATGGCCTGGGAGCCCCTTCTGACTCGCTCTATTTCTTTGTTTCTATGACATGGGCTGAGGATCTTTCATAGACAATGACAGTGATGCTCTAGATAAATCTGGTTAGTACTGCACAGAAGAAGGCAATGTTAAACCACTTCTGAATACTTCCTACCTTGACACTCTATGATGAATCAGTCCAAAATGTAACAAAAGGTAATGCAAGAAGATGAGACTTCAGATAAATAGACAGTGAATGAGCTACCGAGGAAGAGCAAAAGGCAAGTATAAAAAGTGTTGTCGCTAATAATGCAACTAAATCAAAATTGGAAGAAAGTCTAGTTGCTGACAGACACAAAGAATGAAAGGGTTAAACATTGCAGTACTTGATATGTGCAAACTATAGTGGACCAGAATGGGAAATTTTCAGTGAGAAAAACTCAGAGGAAATGGGGTGAGTCACACTGATGAGTCAATCAATCTCACATTAATTGGAGAAATAGCACAGACAGTAATCAGGTATAATGCAAAGTTTGGCTGAATCATATCAATCAGAATTCTTGGAAAACCTATCAACATAACCATCATTCAAGTCTAGGCTCCAAAGAGAGTTACTGAAGAAGAAACTGAAAATTTTTATGCAGATGCATAGAAAGAAATTAAGAACACACCAATACAATCACAGTTGACTGGAACACAAAAGTTTTCCCAGTGTTATGGGAAAATTTAGCCTATGTGTTGAAACAAAGTAGATTAGGAACTCATGGGATTCTGTGACGCCAACCATCTGTTTATCACAAATGCATAATTCAACCAACATGAAGAAAACAAAAATCAGGACCACAGAAAAATTACACAACATTACTGTGGAGAAATTGTGAAAGTTCATAAATTCAAACATAGACTGTAACCAAGAAATTTAAAGAAAATTGATCCTTGGAATGGCAACAGTGAAGGATCTAGAAAGGATCCTCAAGTGTAAGGATGTTTCACTGGAGACCAAGGCCAAGATCATCCACACTCCTGAATTCCTGATCACTGCGCACGAGTGTGAAAGGCTGACAGTGACGAAAGATGACAGGAAGAAAATTGAGGCTTTCAAAACATGGTGCAGGAGGAGAGCTTTGTGAACACCTGGACCAATGGAAAGACAAACGCGTGGGTCCTAGATCAAATTAATTCAGAACTTTCCCTGGAATCAAAAAAAACAAAAGCAAAGCTGTCATACTTTGGGCACATCATGAGAAACCGTGATTCACTGGAGGACACAATAATGCTAGGGAAAGTGGAAGGAAGAAGAAAACCAGGAAGGGCAAATACGAGATGAATCTGTTCCATAAAGGAAGCCACAGTCTCAGGTTTATAAGAACTGAGCTGGGTTGTGAAGGACATTTTGGAGGACACTCATTCAAGGGTCACCATAAGTCAGAGATGAGTTAACAGCAAGTAACAACAGCACATCTATAAATCTGTTGTGAGAAGCCAGACCCATTTTGTCCCTAAGTAAAAACATGACATTGTTTGAACTGTACTGTGCGGCTCAAGTAAAGCTTTTTCTTTCATAAAGCATGTTAAGATGTAACCTTTCAGTTCAGGGCAAGCAAAAGAACGGCAATTAAAGGAACTTGTTACCTTATTTACCCAACCTTATTCTAAGTAGTATTGCAGCTAAGATAAATACCCCTGAACCTTTCTAAATAGTTTAATGGACTAAATTTTATTTCATTAAGAATGGTTGACTCTGTACCAACAATTGGACTTGTAGTTATCTTATCAGAGCAATACACAGGACTATGCATATCTTAGGTAGATTACTTTACATGGCTCTCTTTCAAAGATTTCTTTTGCTCATATCCTTGGCAGAGCTGACTCATTTACTGGATGAATGAACATCTGTTCCAGATGTTACCATCCATAAAGTAGTTGTGATGCACAATGCCGTGTAGAGCTAGCTTTGTAGCAGCTGGTCACACCCAAGAATAAGTGTGGCAAGTGATGTGCAGTATCTTTACCAGAAGACATGCCCCCCCCCCCGCCAACTCTGGATTAAAGCCAAGGAGAGAGCAGAGAAGAGGATGGTCATGATCATAGATCAACATGGGAGAAGGACTCTGTTCCTATTCAGAAGGTAAGTCCAAAAGTGTCTGTCCTATCTCCACCCAAACCTATTTTCTTCAAACCAAGACAAGTGGACTGAAGCAATTCCATCATGGTGACCTATCTGGGACCGATCATCAAAATCAATAAATAGCTATTATAGTAACTAGATACCTCTGATAAAGGACCCTTCAATATTTGACTGGTAGGGCTGAATATCCAGGAGTATGTGGGTTATCAGAGATTATAACCTTTGAAACATTATATTATGTTCATTATGCCAAATCTGGTGGTGGAGCACATTTGGCAGCTGGGGACACCAACCACTCCAAGCCCTTGGAAGGATGTTGCTACCATGGTGAGCAGCACTTTAACCTCGGCTGTGAGGATATGACAGTACAAATAAAGTGGTGAAGATAAGCAGTAAGTGTTAAAGAATTGCTGGAGTAAGAGAGTGCCAGACAAAATGGCTAGCCAGCTTGTGGGCTCCTGCTCCCAGGTTTAGCCCACTAGCTATGAACAATGACATTTTAGACTCCTCTTAAGAATCCTATCATTGCATTCCCAAGAGATTAGCAAAACAGGCATTTTGTCAAGGTACAGCTGTGTTTCTCTAAGTGGTTATCTGGAGCTGATACTATTGAATAATGCCATAATTCCATTATGTCTGTTAGATCATAACTTGTCTTCCGGGCTTGGGTGAAAACAATGCACATTCTGCAAGCAATTTCCAAATTATCTACCCCTTTAGACGTATTCAGTCATACCTCAAATGGTTGAAGAGAACATGGGAGAAGGCCCATGCCCTGAGGGCAATGAACACTCCATGAAGCTGGCAAATCAAACAGCTCTGGAGGGAGCCATTGTGACAACCAAGCCCCTTTCTATGCCTCTCGCAGCACAAAATAGTTGCAGTAGTGATGTCTGGGGACACAAGCACGCCCACTGATGTCATCTAGTTCATAGAGAGCCTGTTTGGCTTGCACATGCTCCCACGCACCATGTTCCCCATTCTGGCATAGACATCTATGTCAGTTGTGGGGACACCAACAATTCTGGACACTTTGCCCAACAAGTGGTGATGAATTCTGTAACTGAAGTCTGGACCAGTTTCACAACTTCAGTGATGCACTGCTGCTGTTGAGTCTGTATAGAGTAAGAGAGCTAATACAACACAACCTGTTTGTTATGCATGTGGCCCTTGTCTACTTAAGCACATTATCATTCATATGAGGAGATGAAAGATGTAATGCAATTGCTCAAAATCAAAATTTTAAAAGCATCTTTTTGACTACTAAAATGTATGTCTTGATGGAGAAGTGAAAGGAAAATTAAATAAAGTGTTTTTAATACTTTAAGGAACATGTGGGCACTGCTAAGTAAATGACAGAAATGGAAAACAAGAAAATGTACAGAGTTTAGCAGTAAGACTGACTGCCAAGAAGCTGTAGGTTAGGGTTGACTTGAGCCTTTCAAAAGATGATGCTTGCCTTCACTGATGCTAGAACCAGTCCCCTGCATGTGCACGCACACACACACACAGGGTCAAATCCTGGCATTACTTCAAATATGTGTCTGGTGGCAATGATTTTTCCCCTTGCTTATTTTGGAGGAGGCACAGAGCCCCCCAAATTGTACTGAGACCTGCCATGAGAGGAAGGTAGAGGGTTAACTTCCAGATGCAGGCCCCTGCATGTAAAATGGGGAAATATGTATTCCTTCTGAAGAGGCATGTTTGTTTCCCCAAGAGGTCACCTTGCAAGAAGCTCCTGCTCAAAGGAATAACCCCAAGATGAGCTGGGAGGAGGAAGCAAGGAACTGGAAGGACAGAAATGATGGGTTTTTGCTGACTAACTGGGAAGGATATGAGGTTGTTGTTTAGTTGCTGATATCTTCAGTATCTGGCCTTCTAAAGAGCAGTCAGGGTTGATCTCCAAGGGACTCGCAGGAGTCTCCTCCAGCACCACAATTCAAAGGCCTCAATTCTTCAGCACTCAGCCTTCCTTATGGTCCAAGGGGATGAGGTAGCTAACTGCAAAAGCAGATAAACACCAATTACTGTTCTCTGGAGCTGATACTATTGAATAATGCCATGGAACATATAAAGAAACGAGAGCCTGAAACTCAGTGCTCTCAGACCTTTAGTTCTGATTGCTTTGCATGCCATGCAATAAAGTGCTTGCAGACCACTGATATCCGTGGCTACCCAAGACCTGTGGCTAAGGAATGAATGAAAAGGGCCACTCCAGCCTCTCACAACAGTTAGACAAAGTCGTGCTTGTTCCGGTCCTTATTCAGCTTTCAAAGAGTGATGAAGACTCTGGTGCATACTGAGTGTGGACTACTGGCAACATGTTTCCCACTCCACACTAGGGATGCTGGTTCTGAGCACCATTTTCAAATCTCCTCCATCCTCAAACTAGGATCTTTATGTCTACTGATCCCTTCGTTTAGCAACTGGACTCACATTCTGAGTAACTCAGGAGCACACAGGCAAGCTTTTTTCTACACCACCCCTTTTTTGCGCACAGTTCACATGTAACACAAAGTCACCATGAGTTAATTTCTCCAGAGGGATACTTGTTGCTCAGGGGATGCCAATTTAAACATCAGGGTACAGGAGGGGCACCCAGAAGTTTCTCATTACATGTGAATCTATCAAGGATGGGGATTGACAATCCACTCCAAACCTATCTATGTTGTAAGCCGCCCCGAGGCTTCGGCGAATGGGGCGGCATAAAAATGTTTTAATAAATAATAAATAATAAATAACAATCCACCCTCACCAGGTTTGCACATAATGAGAAACTGATGTGCCACCGGCATGGCTTGAATCTTCAGAATGGCAGCTGCCTTCACAAGAAGCCTCATGGAGAAATTCACCCACAGTTTTGGGGTGAACCGGGCCATGGATTCAGGGTTGTAGGTTGTCCCTTTGCTATTCCTTTCCATACATGCCCCAATTCTCAAGCTTTTTTTCTTTTGTCAGTTCCCACCATGACCCCCTATCCTCAAAGCTATTTCATTCAAATTCAAATCATGCCTATGAAACTGTCTTACCAACCCTTTAAGAGACCCCTGAATGTATTGGTCAACATTACAGAGGTAATTCTCATTCAGCCAGATCTGGTGTGCTGATTTCTAACTGAAGTCCATAAGGCCTGAGGAGGTTTTTGAATTGATGGTGTTTTCAAACTTTTGTATGTAACACTTACAGGAAGTTATTAAAATCAGGCAACAGGGGACAGACTCAAAGATGCAGTCATTCATCTGTGTTGTGTTACACAGGGTGAGGCCAACAAGAGCCCCTGTTAAAGCCTTTGTTTTTCCAAGTGTTAATAGCAACCATTTTTTATTATTATTTTATTCAGGTCTGCAATCCTATTACTGGTGGCAGTGGAACATAATCAAGTACTACCTGCAGGATAAGTCAAAAGATTAAATTAAGCTGGGATTTAAATCCCCACTAAACACAGGAGCAAGGAAATATCACATTTTTGTTTTTGTTGGACCCTAGCCTTAGATAATTCTTTTCCTTTGTAAAGGCTTCCCTAGAATACACAATATTGTTATTTGCTTTGACCAATTCAATAAAAGGCAGCACAAGAAGAACAAGGGCCATTTGTACTAATTGCTATGCAGAAATTGGCCTCTTGCTTGCTGCTCCTAAGTTTACTGAAATCCTAGGCCATGGTTCTGACCCTTGACCACTGTCGGGATGTTCTCCAGCTGCCTTTGCTCTGCCTGCTGTTTTACACTGTGTCTTCCAAGAAACTGATAACCTTCTGCGCTGCTTGCTCTCCCTGCTTACCTAATTGCGTTCCCCCACATGAGACCTTCAATCACCAAAGGATCTTCCATTTTATGGAAAGTCTGTGCTGAAGGGACAGAGAAGAGGAAATGCATTTTTAAAAAGTACAAAAACAATACCAGTTTTCATTTGCATGTGCTGATGTTTATGTAGACCCATTTGTTCAGAATTAATTGTAATGCAAACAGGAATGCAGGACACCTCACCTTCAATCTATGTGCATGGCTCTGTCTGTAGTCCAGGGGCTGTTGATGGAAAGCATCAGGGCCCTGCTCTTTCTTCCAATGGTTCTTCCTCTTTAAAGTAGACATGGCCATCTATCTTCAGATAGATGACACCTGCAAAATAGAGCACAGTCCTTGGGTAGCTTTCCTGTAGAGGACTGTCACATATATGTATGTAGGTACATGAGGACACATGGCCACCTTACTGAAGACTCAGACACGAGTTAAGGGAGGAAAGAGTTCTGGATGGAATAACACTTGGTTTAAGAGAAACCATTCTAGGTCTGTTTAGGAACCTCAAGTTTATACTGAGTTCTGAGCATAGGGCTCAATTTCAGTGTGTGTGCACACATCCGTGCTTGGAGAGGTTGATTGTACATACATACATACATACATACATACATACAGTTTTAACAAGACCTGTGGATGCTCTGTATGTGGAAGATTCCAGGTTGATTCCCTGGCATTTCCAGTCTTGTGGATCATCAGGAGCTATTGAGAAAGACCTGTGAAAGGACTTGTATTTTGAAGATGGGGTGGACAGAATTTTGCCTTGCACGGGTCTTTCTTTCTTCTTTCTTTTGTTCTTTCTTTCATTCTTTCTTCCTTTTCCATAAAGATTCATTAATCAAAGCTGGCCACAAAATGGCAACATGGAGATGAGGGCAGTCATAAAACAGTGGAGTGAGTATGGAAGCATACTCACAAATATCTGCTGCATCCTATGATAAGCCATGTGCTAAGGTAACCTGATACAATTCACATCTGAATTACTACTGAGGTTTGATTCATTTGGTGTATAACAAGTGACAGCTAAACATAAACCTTCATCTGTGAGATTGGCTTACTATTTTTTTTTTTTTTTTGCAAAAGAGTATGTATGTCTTTCAAGATTTTTCTTTCTTTTGGCAGAACTTCACTCAAACAGCAGGTTATATAGGGACAAGGTCCACAGCTTGGGAGTGCTCCTCGACCCAGAGCTTTCATTGGAAGCTCAGGTGACAGCGGTGGTGAGGAGCGCTTTCCTTCAGCTTCGGCTGATCCATCAGCTGTGCCCCTACCTGGAGTACGACTGCCTGGCGACAGTGACACACGCGCTGGTGACTTCCCGCCTTGACTTCTGTAATGCACTCTACATGGGGCTACCCTTGAAGACGGTCTGGATACTTCAATTGGTTCAAAATAGAGCTGCCAGGCTGCTGACGGGGACTGGGCATTATGTTCACATGACTCCAGTCCTCCGTCAGCTTCACTGGCTTCCCATTGAAGTCCGGGCCCAATTCACGGTGTTGGTGATGACCTATAAAGCCCTAAATGGCTTGGGTCCTGGTTACCTGAAGGAACGCTTACATCCATATATGCCCGCCCGCCCCTTGAGATCTGCGGGAGAGGCCCTTCTCCGGGAACCCTCTGTGAAAGAAATTAGGAGGGTAGGTACTCGGAGGAGGGCTTTCTCTGCGGTGGCGCCCAGTCTATGGAATGCGCTCCCCAGAGAGGTCCGCCTGGCGCCGTTGTTATTTGTTTTTTGGCGCCAGGCAAAGACTTTTTTATTCAAATGTCATTTTAATTGCTAATATTATTTGCTTATTTTATTCTTTGGCCAGGGCGACTTATTTTATATTGTTAATTCGTTTTATATTTTTAGTGTATTATATTTTAATTGATGTTTTGTGAGCCGCCCCGAGGCTTTGGCGAATGGGGTGGCATAGAAATTTTCTAAATAAATAAATATATATCTACATGTTTTGGACACTGTAGCCCTCAGCTGACTGGTATAAATACCTGGTAAAATGCATAGCTATAGTTTATGGTTTATTCATTTACTGCATTTTAAACTGCCTTTTAACCAAAGTTTGGGGAGGGCTGCCCATTCCAGACCCAGAAAGGGTTTTTCCCGGCCTTGGTAGCAACTTGTACTTAATCCAGTGATTTCTAAGCCATGTGCCAGGTCATGCTATTCTGCTGCAAGATGGGCTGAAATGCTCCATTGCCTGGTATGCATCTCACAGCTTCCTGTTGCTTTGAGCAAGGAAGCCCGATGCGACCCTGATCCTTCTTTCTCTGCCAATATTTGGGCAAGTGACATCCACAAAGAATGGGAAAAATTATTTATTTATTTATTTAAAACATTTCTATGCCGCCCCATTGCAGTAAGCCTCGGGGCGGCTCACAACATCAAAAAAGTCATCCATACATTAAAACCCCCCAATACAATAAACCCCCCAGTACCACAAAACCTCAATAAAACCTCAATAAAACCTCAGTGCATTCTTGGCTAAAAAATAAAAAAACCTAGTTAAATAAACAAACAATTAAAATAAGTTTTAAATAAAAAGGTCTTAGCCTGGTGCCGAAAAGCAAATAACGACGGCGCCACTGCAGAGAAGGCCCTCCTCCAGGTACTCACCCTCCTGATGTCATTCACAGATGGTTCCCGGAGAAGGGCATCTGCTGCTGGCTCAAGGGGTGGGAGGGCATATATGGGAGCAAGCGTTCCTTTAAGTATCCAGGTCCCAAGCCGTTCAGGGCTTTACAGGTCATAACCAACACCTTGAATCAGGCCCAGACTTCAATCGGGAGCCAGTGGAGCTGATGGAGAACTGGGGTTATGTGAGAACAATGCCCAGACCCGTCAGCAACCTGGCAGCTCTATTCTGCACCAATTGAAGTTTCCGGACTGTCTTCAAGGGTAGCCCCACGTAGAGCATGTTACAGAAATCTAATCGGGAAGTTACCAGCATGTGTGTCACTGTCGCCAGGCAGTCATTCTCTAGGAAGGGACGCAGCTGATGGATCAGCCGAAGCTTCTCATCACCGCCATCACCTGGGCTTCCAGAGACAGCTCCGGGTCAAGGAGCACTCCTAAGCTGTGAACCCTGTCCCTCAGAGGGAGTGCAACCCCATTTAGGACAAGGCCCAAGTCCCCCATCCCAAGGTCCGAGCCGCCCACCAACAGGACCTCCATCTTGTCTGGATTCAGCTTCAGTTTATTGGCCCTCATCCAGCCCATTACCTCGACCAGGCACTGGTTCAGCACAGCCACTGCCTCACCTGGATTGGTAGAAAACGAGAGGTAGAGCTGGGTATCATCAGTGTACTGATGATTCCGCAGCCCACACCTCCTGATGACCTCTCCCAGCAGTTTCAAGTAGATGTTGAATAGCAAGGGGGACAAAATGGACCCCTGCGGAACTCCATGGCATAGCTGCCATGGTGCAGAGCCACAGTCCCCCAGCACCACCTTCTGGAATCGGTTATTGAGGTAGGAGCGGAACCACTGCAATGCAGTGCCTCTGACCCCCAATCCCGCCAGCCTATTCAGAAGGATACCATGGTCGATGGTATCGAAAGCCGCTGAGAGGTCCAGGAGAACTAACAGGGATGCACTCCCCCTGTCTCTCTCCCTGCACAGGGTGACCAAGGCAGATTCAGTGCCATACCCGGATCTGAAGCCAGACTGAAATGGGTCCAGATAATCAGTTTTATCCAAGAGTGCTTGGAGTTGTCCCGCCACCACCAAAATGATGTGTAAGTATTTATTTACAGCTGAGAAATGTGGGGACCTCTAATGTGAGGACAATTCTGCTATTACACAGAGAGCAATAACTGGACTAGCCCAAATTCCACTATGACAAATCTAGACAGCATACTAAAAAGAAGAGACATCACGCTGCCGACAAAAGTTCGCATAGTCAAGGCTATGGTTTTCCCAGTTGCAATGTATGGCTGTGAAAGCTGGACCATAAGGAAGGCTGAGCGCTGAAGGATTGAGGACTTTGAATTGTGGTGCTGGAGGAGACTCCTGCGAGTCCCTTGGATCGCAAGGCGATCAAACTGGTCAGTCCTAGAGGAGATCAACCCTGACTGCTCTTTAGAAGGCCAGATACTGAAGATGTAACTCAAATACTTTGGCCACTTAATGAAAAGGAAGGACTCACTGGAGAAGAGCCTGATGCTGGGAACAATAGATGGCAAAGGAAGAAGGGGACAGCAGAGAATGAGGTGGATAGATGGGGTCACTTAAGTAGTAGTCGGTGTGAGTTTAAGTGGACTTCGGGGGATGGTGGAGGACAGGTAGGCCTGGAGGAGTGTTGTTCATGGGGACGCGATGGGTCGGACGTCACTGCAACTAGCAAGCAAGCAAGTCCAAACTCCAGGAGTGGGGAAGCTCAGGCACACAGTCTGAATCTATTTTTCCTGGGGTCTTAATCTGGATTAAATGGCTACATCCCTGGACCTAGCAACTTTCTGCAAATCTCCTGTGATTTGCTGGTGTCCCCATATTTGCACAATTTACCCTGGTTCTAAAACACGTCTCCTCTGAGACTGGCAGCAACTGCTTTAAACTATGATATGATGTATTGAGGGATGTTGTTTGAGGTCCTTTTGTTTTTGGCTGTCCCCATCACAGGAATGCAACTTCTGAGAGATGTCTTCCAAATTTAATTTGGCTGTTGAGCTGAAAGAGCTTCCCTGCTTTTGCCAGCATTACAAGACTATTTCAGCAACTGAGTGAGAACAAAGTATTCCACCAAGTGTAATCTGGAGCAATGTAGTACCCCGAGTTCCAGGTTTGGGAAACACGACTCTCATGGAATCCTTATGGAACAGAGAACTTCCCCTTTGGCTATACAGAAGGGAAGACAGAGATGAAGTCCCTTCTTGCTGAACAGATTATTTGAAAAGTAGGACAGTGCCAAAATGGCAGCTACCACGCAGAATAGTGCTCATGTGGAGATCTTGCTTCCAGACAAGTACTGTTATTTACGTAAGCATTCATAGCTTATCCTTTGTTTCAGTCACACCTGGGACTAGTCAAAGGGGTGGAGGAGAGGAAGCCAAATCAAAGGTGCTCTCTGGGTAAATTCATACATGATGAGTCATTGGCATTTATTAGTCGCTTACAGTAAAATAATTTTCTAAGGGTTATACAAAATAATGTAAATTTGTAATTAAATCATGTATGTTATTACTGTATATTCAAGTTAAGATTACCTTTCTGGGAATGTTTTTGGTGACTGTCTAACTGGCAGTGGTACAGAGGTCGAAAGAGTGAGGGGTCCAAGACTTAATTTATTTTTAATTTTTAATTATTTATTTTTTTGTATCCCATCTTTTTTCTTTTCAAGGAATTCAAGGAGGCTTTCATCATTCTCCTCCTGCTGCTCTCAATCTTACCATCACAACAGCCCTGTGAGGTAGGTTTGGCTGGGAGTCTGAGACTGGCCCAAAGTCACCCAGGGAGCTGCATGGGTGAGTGGAGACTAGAACCCAGGTCTCCTGAGTCCCATTCAACCACTGCATCATATCAGCTTTTATACACTGGACCTCTGAAATACAAGTATTGGTCACCACCAGGAAGGAATCTACTGATCAGAGTAGCACCAGGTAGACCAGGGGACAGGAAATCTCTTAAGTATTCTGGTCCTGAGTTGTTAAAGGATTGGAAGCAAATGCAAAAAACTTGTTGCACCTTGGCCCTGCAGCATAAATGCAGGCAGTTCTTTCACCTTAACTGCTATTTACTGGTGAAAACCCGAATCCTTTTCCTGGTACCAACCTGGCGATGGCAGTTTGTACCAACCACAGCTTTCTGACTAACCTCAAGGGAAGCCCCATATTGCAATAATCAAATCAATGCCCAGGAATCCAACTCCCCTGTCCACCTCTGGCCACAGGGGTGCCTTACCATCAGAGCTGGTAAAAGGCACTGGTAGCCACAGAAGACCTTTCTCCCTCTCCAATAATAGCTCCCCAACCAGTCCTTAGCCCGTGCACCTCCTTCTTGGGGGGGGGGGGGAGTTTCAGCCGTTTGGGGAAGTCCACTGCCTGCCTTCCAGAGCAGCAGCCTAAAGATTTTTGCAACAGCTTGTTCTGAATAGAAGGGTGCTGAGAGATCCATGGGCCTGCCTGAAAGCACTTCCTGAAAGACTTCCTATTAGCTTCAGTAGAAGGAGCTAAATTAATCCGCACATTTCTCTCGGCACCAGTGTGGATGAATTGGAGTGAATGAATGAATGAATGAATGAATGAATGATTAGGAGGGGGGAAGAGGGCTGGTACCAGAACACCATGAATGTATCAGAGACTACACAGAATGCCAGACCAGGGCAACAGTGTGCAGGTAAGGGGTGTCCTTAGGTTTCAGGTATGATATGATGCATCATTCACCTGGTTTGTGTCTTGCCCTCACCCCTTCTCTTGAAGGAGGTCTTGGATATCACATGAAGCCTGCCTTGTTTTTACATTTCTGCCAGCATTTCGATTCAGTCTTTAAAAAATCCTCACAATCTACTGTCTCAACTGCTTTAAAAAATCTTTCCAGAGGGCAAGGTAAATTTCCCTGTAGCCCAAGGAGGAAATATTGCAAATACAGAAGCAATATTTCCATGGTGTATCTGGAAAGATTGTTAAGGACAATCACCCTAGTATGTCTGGTTGCATATTCTCTGATTTGGATTGCTGTGAGTATCACCAGAAAGGTACCAGCCATTGAGTATGTTTAATCCTGAGGAAACTCTAATTTTTCAGGATTTATATCCCCTAATATTCCCTAAATATCCATTCTAGACTTCAGTTTGCTTATTTATTCCACCACTCCTGCATAGATTCTGATTATTTTTATATAGAGATTCACTCTAAATGTGCATACTTAAGGTTTCATTATTTATCTTCTCAAAATTAAAAAAAAAAAGATGCACAGCAGCACAGATGGGGAAATTGGAAGGTTCCGTGCTGATAAGATTTCATAGGAATAAACTGATTTGTTTTGCTCAACTTCTCTCAATTATGATCATCATCATAATCATCATCATCATTATTATTTGAGGAATTGTTCATTGACAAACTAACAATTGCACAAAACTGCAGGTGGGCAAAAATAAACATAACATTAATTTCAAACTGTGATGCTTGAGCTAGCGTGACTCCCCCTCCCCGACTCTTGGAAGTTACATCTAATCATTCCCATTAAGAGGTATTTTTGTAGGAAGTTCTTACAATGGTCAGTTGGGTTGCATCCTGATTCCATCACAGGAGCTGACTCTGGTAAATGGCAATCCTGTTACCCTAAACTCGAGTGTGCTTTTGTGAGTCTTTTCATTATCTAGGACACAAGTGGGGTTGCCCCTATCTCACACCATATAACCTGCTTGCCCATCCTGAGATGTCATGTGACTGTGTTATTGTTTTTTATTGTTAAATAAAAGAGAAACTTAATTTAAATACAGAAACATAATTTTCCCCAGATGGCTAATATGAAAAGTACATTTTCTCCAAATATAGTTAGTAATGGTTGCAATCCTCTGCAATAGCAAGGTTGGTTTTTT
>NW_025336481.1:15287878-15363004 GCF_004798865.1 Varanus komodoensis | reverse complement strand
ATTGTGCAAACCTAGGAAGGGTGAGTAGATGCCATAATTAATAAACCACCCAGTGCCCATGATCTGGTTTAGGGTTATGAATGGTTTGTGAAACCTACCAGCAACTCACCCACTGTGGGTTCAGATTACATGGCAACTGTACTTGTGGCTTGAATATTCAAAATGGCTGGCCATCCATGCTACATGCCACTGTGACTTAGAGGTGCCATGGTGGACTGCTTGATGATGCAAACAACCCCAGAGTCTTGTGATAAACATTCTGTTCTGGTGTCGCAACCCGTTTCAGTTATTTGGACCATCAACCATGTTTTGAAATAACAGTGAAATGGGGGCGGGAATTTTATACTGCTGGAGTTGTCCATAGCATCATGTGAGGGTTTTCTGCATCTTTGGAAAAACCCCTGACTTCCCGAGGTAACGGGTTACGTCACTGTATTGCTCTAACAGTCTGATGTTCCCTCAGAATCTGGCTTCCTATAACTTGATCCCATTATTCTGTGTCCTGCACTTCAGCCCAACAGAGAAGGGATCCTGGCTTTCTTCTATGTGTCAGACTTTCCAAGCATTTGAAATATTCTCCCTCGGCATTCAATTTCCAGGTTGAACATGCCCATTTCTTCCATTATCTTCTCATAGGGCTTTTTTTTTACTGTCCTCTGATTATCTTTGTTAATCTCCTTTGAACCTCTTCCTGCTGTTTACATCCTTCTTGAAGTGCAGCACTCAGAAATGGATGCAATACTCAAGGAGAGGCCTAACTAGTGCCAAAGAGGGGAACCACTTCCTCAAGTGATTTGGACACTATACTTCTGTTAATAAAGTCCCAAATAGCTTTCTCTCCTCTCCTCTCCTCTCCTCTCCTCTCCTCCCCTCCCCTCCCCTCCCCTCCCCTCCCCCTTCTCCTTTCTGCCACATCACATTGTTGGCTCACTGGCTCACATTCAGCTTGTGATCTACAAAAATTCCAAGACCCTTCTCACTTGTCGTAGTGTTGAGCCAATTATATCCCATCTTGTAACTGTGGATTTGCTTCCTTTTCCTAAGTGTAGAACCCGACAGTTGTCCCTACTGAGTCACATTCTGCTTCATTCTGCCCAGCACTCCAGCCTATCAAGGCTACGTTGAATTTTTCTTCTGTCTTCTAGGGTATTAGATATCCCACCCAATTTTGTGTCATCTACAAATCTGATCAGCATTTGCTGCACCTCCTTCTCTAGAAGATTGATGATGATGTGAAGCAATAATCCTAGAACTGAGCCCTGTGGTACCCCCTCATTCTGTCTCTGTGGTCTGAAAAGGTCCAACTGATAAGTACTTTCTGAGTCCCATTCTGTAGCTAACTGTGGATTCACCAAATGGGTCTTCCATCTAGTCAAACTTTAGCTAGTTTGCTGACCGGAATATAATGGGGCATGCTATCAAAAGCTTTACTGAAATCAAGATATATTACATCTACAGCATTCCCACCGTCCACAAGAGAGGTAACCTGATCAAAATCGGGGATTAGATTAGTCTGGCAAGATTTGTTCTTGATAAATCTATGTTGCATTCTAAATAATAACAGCATTCTCTTCAAAATATTTACAGATTAGCTTCTTTATTAAGTGTTCCATAACTGTGAAAGATTGTATATACCTTGGCCCAGTCATCAATTCAAAGGGAGACTGCAGCCAGGACATTCAAAGAAGACTGAGATGTGGACAGGCTGCAAGGAAGGAACTAGAAAAGATCATCCGAAGTAAGGATGTCTCATGGGAGATTGAGGCCAAGGCCATCCAAACTATCATATTCCCAATCACGATGTATGGGTATGAAAGCCAGACAGCGAAGAAAGCTGACAGGAAGAAAAATTATGCATTCAAACACGATGCTGGAGGAGAGCTTTGAGAATACCCTCCAATATCAAATAAAGCCAGGGCTTTCCCTAGAACCAAAAGTGACAGATCTGAGGCTATTACACTTTGGACACATTATGAGAAGGCAAGACTCACTGGAGAAGACAACCATGCTAGGGAAAGTCAAAGGGAGACCAGATATTTATTTTATTCATTTATTTAAAACTTTTATATGCCATCACCACATGCCTCAGCATCTCAGGATGGTTCACAACATACAATTAAAAACAATAAACAATAACAAAATCCATAAATTATATAAAAACAAAAACAAAAAACAGAAGCATCTGTTAATGATAAAATATTAATTTTTAAAATAGCAATTAAATAAAAAGGTTTTAACCTGGTGCTGAAAAGAATATAAACTCGGCACCAGGTGCTCCTCTCCAGGGAGTGCATTCCATAATCTGGGTGCCACCGCAGAGAAGGCCCTTCTCCAGGTAGTTGTTCTTTTTATCTCCTTTAAAGAGGGCCCCAGAGCAAAGCCTCCCCCGCAGATCTTAAGGGGCATGAGGGCATGTAAGGAAAGAGGCGCTCCTTCAGGTATCCTGATCCCAAGCCATTCAGGACTTTATAGGTTAAAACCAGCACCTTGAATTGGGCCCAGACTTCAACTGGGAGCCAGTGGAGCTGGTAGAGGACCGGCGTTATGTGACAGTAACAGTCAATCCCCATCAGCAGCCTGGGAACTCTATCCTGTACCAGCTGAAGTATTCGGACCATTTTCAAGGGCAGCTCCACATAGAGCGTGTTGCAGTAGTCCAAGCGGGAAGTTACCAGAGCATGTATCACTGTTGCTAGGGAGTGCCCATCCAGTTAAGGATGTGGCTGATGGATCAGTCGAAGTAGGAAAGCACTCCTTGTCACCCCCACCACCTGGAACTCCAGTGACAGCTCTGGGTCAAGGAGTACCCCCAATCTGCAGACCCTGTCTTTTAGAGGGAGAGCTACCTTATCCAGAACTGGGTCAAAATCAACTACCTGGAGAACCGCACCACCCACCAACAGGACTTCTGTCTTATCTGGATTGAGGCTCAGTTTATTGGTTCTCATCCAGCCCATTACCTCGGCCAGGCATCAGTTCAGTACAGCCATCGCCTCACCTGGAGCAGGTGTAAATGAGAGGTAGAGCTGGGTGTCATCAGCATACTGATGACTCCACAGCCCAAACCTCCTGATGACCTCTCCCAGCGGTTTCATGTAGATGTTAATGGACCCCTGCGGTACTCCATGGCATAGCTGCCATGGCACAGAGCCGTAGTCCCCCAGCACGACCATCTGGAATCGGCCATTGAGATAGGAGTGGAACCACTGCAAAGCAGTGCCTCTGACCCCCAATCCCACCAGCCTATCCAGAAGGACACCATGGTCAATGGTATCGAAAGCCACTGAGAGGTCCAGGAGAACCAACAGGGACGCACTCCCCTGTCTCCCTCCCTGCACAGTTCATCGTACAGGGCGACGAAGGCAGATTCAGTACCATAACCGGGTTTGAAGCCAGACTGAAATGGGTCCAGATAATCAGTTTCATCCAAGAGTGCCTGGAGTTGTCCTTCCACCATCTGCTCTAACACCTTGCCCAAAGATGGAATATTGGCCACCGGTCTAAAGTTGGTGGCCACCTCTGGGTCCAGGGGTGCCCTCTTCAGGACAGGCTGGATAACCGCCTCCTTCAAGGTATGAAATGGAGTGACTCCACAGAGGAAGCCACAGCCTTGAACTTAGAAATGCTGAGCAGCGCTGTCAAGGACAGCACATTTTGGAAGACTTCCACTCATGGGGTCACCATAATGAGAAAAGACTTGATGTCACATAAGAACAACATTTCCTTTGCTCCCCCTTTTGCCCATTTTGAAGATAGGGATAGGATTAGCCCTCCTCCAGTCATCTGGCAATTCCATAATTCCATAATAGACTTTGGTTCTCAGAGATATTCTGCAAGTTCCTTCATTTCATTATGGATAACAATTTTGAAATATGCATGCTTATGTATGCATTGGTGCAAACAAGTTTTATGTAGAGGAGTATCCACCTTTGTTTTGTGATTCCCCAGTGGTCACCCTCACAGCTGCTCCTTTATCCCATGAGGCCTAGGAAATGGGCCCCTTTGCACTGGTCATCGTCATCAGGCTAATGATCAATAATGCATACCATCCATTTGCTCTTTCATGGCTCTGCTGATGATTTTGAAACAAATGTTGAGGCAATCATAGAATCAGGTCAGACTAGAGTTTTCTTTTGCAAACCTAGGAGAAAGGGGAAAAAAAGCGAAACTAACAAGCTTGCATCCACTTGAAGTTGTAAACAATAATTTTCCCCAGTACAATTGAAAGATACCGGAACGATCAGCCATGATTAAGACTTTGACAAGCTGACATTTTTGTAACAAGCATCTTGCCAGAATTTATTAGCATATTGGGCCTAACAAACTTTCCTTTGCTTGATGGTTGCCCTGGCTCAGCAGTTCTCTCCATAGTTTGATGAGGAGAATGTTTTCTAGCATATCATGCATGGAGGTACCCAGAGCAATAATTAGACTAATATTGTAAACCATAAAGGAATAAATGAAATGCAGTAATGTGCAGATATTATTAAATAGAAATAGGAAACCTAAATAATTAATTCTTAAAATCACCCAGAGAAGACTATAGCTTTAGCATGCCTCGTGCGCACGGTCACAGAAATTAGATTAACTTGACAAGCCTATCTCAAATGGAACAGGGATTCTTCAGTGCCTTTATTTAATAGACCTTGAATGGGTTATAAAGTACTGTTTTATTACACTGTCCTCAAAATTTGAGTGAAAAGGATGTTAAATCCAGACCCCACAGAGGGGTTTGTACATCATACATTTGCTAAGTAAGTAATAATAAGAGCAAGAACCTTTTTTAAAGGATTCTAAGTGTCTACTTCCCCCTATCTTCTTCATAACATTAAGGATAATTTACTTTGTGCAATGATTTTATTTATTTATCTGATGCATTTATACCATGTACTTTATGGGCACTGAACCTCTTTCAGCTTGAGGATCAGATGCAGTTTCAGGAAAACTCTCAGGGTTTATCTCAGAATACCACAAACACCAAGATGTTTTAGTGTAAAGCTTCAGGTAACTAACAGGGTGAACCTATAGCTTCTACATAGCATAGGAGGGCAGGTGGATAGGAAACTTTGGATTGATGGGTTCAAAGACAGAAATAGAGCGCTGACTTTGAAGCTGGGAAGCTGTACCTGGACCCCCCTGCTCTTCAACTGGGAAGGAAAGAACTGTGCCAGCTGCTTTTCTGAGCATCAAAAAATAATTTTGGAGAAGGGTATGGTACTCTCAGCACTACAGCCTTCTTTTTTTAAGTATTTTTTTATTATTTTCTACAAAATAAAAAAAAACAAACTAAAAAACATCAATCATCAGAAACATCAGACCTACTGGATCAGCCCCCTATTATTTTATAGCAATCCGCAGACAAATTCAAATCTAGGCATAGTCCCGTATCTCTAGCCAATAATAAAAAGAGTTCCAAGTTAGATAGAAGTATGTATCCTCTTTCTCCTTCAGAGACAAAGTCAGTCTGCCCATTTCAGCACAGTCCAGAATCTTTCTTAAAATCAGTTAATCAGGGGGTGGTTCTTCAATCCTCCAATGGTGGGCAAATACAATCCTTGCCTCAGTAATTACATGTAGAATCACATACATTGCTTGTTTATCAACATCATCAGGTACAATGCCTAGTAAGAGGACTTCAGGTTTAAATATTAAAGATTTTTGTAACATTTCCTCAAGCCATTTATGTATTTTAGCCCAATGTTTTTTTGCCTTATCACAAGTCCACCACATATGATAAAAAGTACCCAGTTTATGTTTGCATTTTCAACATCCATTTGACATATTTGGAAACATCTTTGCTAGTCTATTTGGCGATAGGTACCATCTATAAAACATTTTATAAAGACTTTCTTTATATGAGGTTGGTAAAGTTACCTTGATATTTCTTTCCCACAACTTTCGCCATTTCTGTAACTCAATATTATATCCAAAATTTTGTGCCCATGTTATCATAGTTTCCTTAACTTGTTCATCTTCCATTCTCATATCCAAAAGAAAATTATACAGTCTTTTAATCATTTGCTCATCTGATTTTAAGATCACTTGGTCAAATGTTGTTAACTCCTTATAACAATCCCACGTTTTATAATCTTTAACTTATCTTAAATATGTTAAAGATTAAAGGTTCAAATACAAAGATTGTATTTGAACCTTATGCCACCAAGAGATATTAATACCCTGCTCTTGTAATTCTTGGTTTGGGTTCAGTCCTCCATCATTATCCAAAATGTCATCATATCTCATAGCACTACGGCCTTCTGCCTTCACTGTTGGAAGCTCCACAGCTGGACCCTGAAACTGACTGTGTGGCTGATTCACAGACTAGGTGACACGGAGAGGCAGGGATTGCTTCCCCTGCTTCCCTCACTCTGAACAGGATGCTTAGAAGCCTCCAAATTTGGATGCTTATGAGCACCAAGGATGCGGTCCACTGAATTGCCTTTGGAATTCTAACTTAGGCTCACTTGTATGGATGTTTAGTCAGAAAAGAGCCCTGCAGTTCTCAGCATGCCAGTCAGGACACTTTAAAATGGGGCAGGGGGGTGCACAAAAAGTGAGCGGCCAGCAGCTGGACTTGGGGAAAGGCAGGGAAGCAAGGTAAGGGGGTGCGATCAGTTGCAGAACCCTGGAAGGCCATGTGCAGCCGCTCAGCCTAGGGTCCCACACCCCTGCTTTACTCCGGTGCTGTACACTGAAGCCGGAGCATCTTGCCTAAATTCAGTCAAAACATGATGTTGATAATGAGGAAGAGGAGGAAGATAATTCCAAAACCCATAAGATTTGGCAGCATCCACTTTGGGATCCTTTCCTGATGCTGGAAGGAGATCCACGTGAAGATAAACTCCCCTGGGAAGAAGTTGGGTCTGTCACCCGGTGGAGTGCTCAGCCCCTGTGCTTTTGGGAAGCTGCCTGTTCCAGCTGCAATCCCCCAGGAGAACGTTCATGGGAAGAGCATTCCAGAGCTGCGACCTCACAAGCAGGGAGGACCTCTTACATGCAAAGCATGTGCTACATCACTCCTACTTTCCCTGAATCCCACTTTTCCTTTTTCCACCATCAGACACATCCTTCTGAACCCTCCTCTGCTGCTTGGAAGATCCAGAAGCAGAATGAAAGGGATATCTTATTCTGCCTCTCCATCCCCTCATTTTTTCTTCAGTTCCTCTTCTCTGCTCCTTTCTAATCTTTGACTGGCTGGAAAAATGGATGTTTGCAACACCGCTGACTGGGCTGGCAGTGTATTGGACTCCGCCATACTCTCAGTGGCAGTGTTGGGGTGCAACAGGGTAAAAATAGAATCAGGACTGGGTTGGAAAGAGCCCAGACCTCACAACTGGGTTAGAAAGTGATCAGCCAATTTCAAAGTTTAGGGAAACCATTTGGATTTTTAAGAGCCCAGTTCTAGGGTGCGTTTGTCCATCACTTTACCTTTTAAAGACCTGTAGAATTTGCTTGGAGATGCAGCACAATGTACACCGTGCAGCTTTTCTTTCGCTTATTGCTGACCTCTCATCATCACGCTGAAAGTACTTGTCATATTCTGTTTCATTCTGAGTCTATCATACATTATGGCCAAGCTACCTTACAACTGCAACACCATCAGCAGTACTAAGAATTGATTAATGTGGTCATATTTCATTCTGTATGGATACATCCTGATGGATATGTGTTGTATGATTAGGACTATTACCTAAAGCCACTGAATTTTATCAATCTACATATCTTAAGCCTAAACAAAGGACTGCAGCTGCTGATGCTCTTGCAAGGTGGACATCTCAGGGCCAGTTCTGATATTTGCAGTGGGGCTTTGGGCAAGGCCTTCTCAGCAGCAGGTTTGGCACCAGGGCTCAGCATCACTGGGCATCTTCTGTGGCCCATACACCAGCAGGGCCCCGATCAGAACCAGGGGGCTCTGACAGGTTACAAGGGAGCTGGTTCAAGTTATATACTCTTCCTCTTTGGGCATGGAGGCTCCCATTCCACTCCCATTCCACTTCTACTTCAGCAATAGTCCTCCCACAGTTGCAGCTGCTAGAGATGCATGACATTTAACATCACATCAATTGTATTTTGATCCATTTTTCCATGCTCAGTTGGAAAAATGGATCAAAAGATTAAAAAAAAAAGATTCAAAACAAAGTGACAGATGTGACTGGATAGGAAGTTTTTTTTGTCTATGATCAATTGGTTGGCAGTGATGATGAAGTTTTGCCATTCTCTGTTTGCATGCTGCTTATGATCTGCCAGCTATGGAAATTCTTGGAATTGCAATATTTGTTAGTATTTAGGTTTGCCTGTGCTCTTTTATGGCTTCAGCATCTGCTTTACTATTGGAAACACTTATTGAGACTGATCAGGCAAACTGAGCTATGATCCATGTGTATAGATATAATAGCATATCGTCTCTGAAATAGGAAAGAAATATGAAAGAAATATGGAACTGGCTTCTCCCTTTTTCCTAATCAAGGAAGGGCCAACTTGGTGTAGGTTTCTGGTGCATCTTTGGATCTCAGGTTGCATGTTGTTCAGCAAAAGCCTTTCTTTTTGTCTACTGGATGCTACAACATTTTAATGAGCATTTGTTTGAGTTGGCTAATTGTTGGAAGTTTGATACAGCTCAAGCTTCTTTTAAGTACATTCTTTGCAATGTCCCCAAATGCCCCTTTTTGGGAATTTTGTTTTGGAATTCTGCTTAATATTTACTGATGTGCATGCACTCTTAAATTAACTACCTGCTTCCTGGAAATGGATTCACCATGTCCCTTTGACAGCTAAAAGACTGATATTACAACACTGGAAAGATAAAAGCTATAATGCAGAGGACTGAAGACCTTACAATACTTTTAACATTTGAAAAAGTGGTGTATAGATGCCACCTGCAAATTGATAGCTACTTCAATTTTTAGTCTGCTTTTGTTGAAATTTATGCACAGTTCTGAGAACTGCATGTCCGTGTGTAGCCACTCTGTATAGCCACTTTTTCCTTCACTGAGATTTTACATTCAAAAGAGAGAGAGAGAGAGAAAGAGAGAGCAAGAATGAAAGATCTGCTCCATTACCATGAAGGCTTCCCAGATATGGTGGCTTATTTTTTCATTTATAAATAATAAAATGAGAGAAAGAACCAACACGGCTTCTTCAAGGGAAGTCTGGTCTTACTAACTTTTGGAGTTCTTAAGAATATCAATACACATGTGTGTGGGGTAGTCTAACAGACAACGGCTGCATTCGCACATAACAGCCAGTGTGAAATAGTGGTTCAGAGCATGGGTCTGGGACTCAGGCATTCTGGGTCCTAGTCCCCACTTGACCATGGAGCCAGACTTGTGGCCAGTCACAGACTCTCAGCCCACAGGGTTGCTGTTGTGGGCATAAGATGGAGAGCATGAGGAGAATGATGTAAGCCACTTTGAGTTTGTTATAGAAAAAAGTGGTATATCATCATCATCATCAGCAGCAGCAGCAGCAGCAGCAGCAGCAAGTTAAACCATGCTGTGTCATAACTGCATGGGATGATATCTTACCTTGGGGCCACAGTTCAGACAGGCGTGCAGGTTCCATGCATAAATAGTTTCCATCCTCCTCCATTTTTCCTTCTAATGGCAGCTGGTATCACATCAACTGAAAACCAATCCCAAGACACAGTGCACCTGCCCACGTTGCCTGCCTCTCCCTCATTGGCCCACACGGTCCCTTGGGCATGGCCTCAGCCAGGTGCTGCTGGAAGGTTTTCTTAAGCTGGTCTGAAGACGCAGCTGCCTACTCACGAGAGTGGCACAGTCGCTCCGGGGCAGCACTGCAGGAACATTCCCTGTGCTGCGGCTCTCTGTGCCAACGTGGAAGCACACCCGCCTGCATAGGCGGCCGCCGGGCACATGGAGAGCACTCGCACAGGCATCCATGCCATGGATGGAGGCAGTGCGTCCTGTCTGGAAGTGTTTACTGAGGGAACGCATATGGGCACCAATTCCCGGCTGGCCACTAGGTATGTGTTGGTGCCACAGCTGTGGCGAGGGGATGAGTAGTGGATGGGGACCTTGCTGACAGTTCCAAGGAATGTTGGGGACAAGACAGGAGTGGATCAGAGGGCAGGAGACCTGGAATTTCTGGAGCAAGTGCCCAGTTGGCAATGCCTGCTCAGCCTTTGCGCTTCTCCTGTGTGGCACCTCTTGATCGAGGTGAGAGCATTTTGCAAGAATGGGGGACTGAAATGGAGACATTTGTATGCCTCTTTCATAATGCCAAACTGTGGGGAGGAGGAGTGTCATCCAGAGAAGTTGAATGGTGAAGAATGAAGTCAGAGAAAGGAAGCATTTCTTCACATGGCATTAATTAATTCATTCATTCATTCATTTTAGTTCCATCTCAGGTTTCTATCACTGTGGAACTCAAGGTGGCTCTGTGTGGTTCCCGGGTGGTCTCCCCTCCAATCCCAGGCCAGCCCCAGACCTGGTTAGCTTCCACATGATGGATGCTTCATGTGCCTTCAGGCCATGGAATTTGCTGCCACCATATGCTGTGATGTTTGCCAACTGAGACAGTGTGAAAGGGAGATCAGACAAATTCATGGAAGACAAGACCATGAATGACTGCAAGTCGTGATGGATATTTGCTGTTTGCAGGATCAGAGACCTTTGTACCCGAGTTGCTGAGGAATATGAGCAGGAGGAGCATTGGCATTTGTGACCTGCTGTGGGCTTCGCATGGACATCTGGCTGGTCAGTGGGTGAGCAGCATGCTGGGACTGCGCTGAGTTGTGGTCTTATCCAGGACAGCTTTTATGCTCTCATTCAATAGGAAGCACTTCAAGTGGTATTTGATAAGACTTGGAACATTTATCTTTCACATTTTGAAAGGACTGTATAGGGTGGCTGATAGATAAGTTGCCATAATCTGCAGGGAAGACAGTGCAATAAGAAGCAACAGATCAACAAGGGTTGAAATGAAACAAATGAAACTCGTTAAGAAACAAAACTGTCAGGAAAGATGGAAATAGATTCAAATTTGCCTAATGAAGCAGTAGATTTTTCAAAGACTGGGAAAGTTAGACCCTAAAGAGATGAGAAACCCTTTGTAGTTCCCCACCTGCCACCTTCTTTTTTTTCAGTAGGTTGATATTTTTGAGACCACTAAATATTGTGTTGTATATCTGTGTCTCATTGTCTTCTGTCACCTAAGTAACACCTCCTTTACTGCTGCCAAAATGGCTACTCGGCTGCTGGGTCAGACCAATTATTTCTTAAATGGTTTGCATTCACCTACACTTCAAATGTGTGGCATTGAGAAACAAAAATAACAGCACCTCATTCTCACTCTGTTCCCAAGATCCATTATGCTAGCAACACATCCGTCTGCTCAATTAAAGACCCAATGACTACAAAGCAACTGTATATCATTTGTATTACCTTTCCACGACAGACACTTTATTCACAAATATCTGACTCCAAAAGGTCCTTTTCTGCTTAGCTAGGTGCTTTATCCTAGCTTGCATTTAATTTCCGCCCCTAAAGTCAACAATACGCTTGAAGTAGGATTTCCATGCCTTGCATATATCTGTATTTGAGGCTATTTATTTATTTATTTTGCAGGAGTATTAGTTTTTCTTCCTTTTCCTTTACAGCCCCTTCATTCAACATTATTTGTCAGATGCCTTCTTTCTAATGTCAGGAAGGTCCTTGAAATATGAGGTCTGGAGAGTGTTTAAGTATCTTTCCAATGGTTCTTTGTTGGATTCAGCATATTTTAAAAGGATGAAATGTTACCCAATATACCGAAGAAATATAGCTTAATGTGGCAAAGACCCCTAGAAGCACTTTGAAGAAAAGCTTTTATTTAAAGCTTTCAAAAATTATATCCAGGTTTGAAACCAGGCTAGGCGGCCTGTGCAAACTCAATTAGCAATTTACCATTCTTGATCTTTCTTATTCCTGATGGTTTGGGTATCCCTAAGGTCACCCTTATTTCAGTATAGGGGATTTGGGGAGGAGGGCAGGAAGGGAAATAGGATGTCCCCTGTGCAAAGTGCTTTCACTATTTCCCCTGCAGAAAATCTAACTTCATCACAATCTATCTATGCCACTTTGACATATCTGCTTAGTGATAATGAAATCAACATATGACTTGACCATTGCTCCAAATGAAAAAGAAGTATCCCTCGAGATGATTGGATGAAATGAATCCAAGGAGTGGAATATGATACAGTCTCAGATGTGTTTTTGTTTCTTAAAATGGCTGCTTTCCTTTGCATTACAGTATTCCGAATGGTCTGAGCTGTTCTGGTTGCCTGATCTCATCTCAGTGGAAGTGCAGAAAAAGCAAAGTGTTTTATTAAAAGAGTTATATCCTTTTTTAAATTAAAAGAATGAATATATATCACATTAGATACTCAAGCTGGTTACACAGGTTGATAATAAAACAGTGATTAAAGGAAGGGAGAACATTAGAACAAACTAAAAATAAAAAACATCCATTCCAAAATAAGTGCAGTGATGCAAAGCCAGGAGGTGTACAGAAGCTGCAGGTCCATACACATAATGGAAGAACCCGTCACAGAGCTTTAGGAAGGGCAGTCCTCAGCTGAGTGGCTTCACACGATCGGATGCTTTAACATGGATACTTCTGCTCTGGAAATAAGATAATCATGATGCATGTGTTCCACAGATTTTAATCAATCTACTGTGATCAACGCTAAGCCTGGATCCAACCCCTTATGAGTCAGGAAGTATGTTGAGAAGAAAATGAAACTTCCTGGACTAAAAAAGCACAACTGTAAAGAATTAACCAGTAATCCATATTAATTTCTCAGTTTGGGATTGGGGGAAAGCCTTCTGTTTTATCCAGACTGCTTCTGCTGATACAATTAATTCTTAGTACAGAAAATGAATGCGAAGTTGAAAAAGAAAGATATTTTAGAAATAATCTTATAGTGGAAAGAAACAATAGAACTGTGCAGACAGATTAAGGCTTAATGTCACAACAGCTTATGGTATGAACAAAATGTGTCCTTGCATGATTTTGTTTAACAAGTGACATCCAACAGGGGAGGCAAGAACTATAGGGCGTTCTGACATGAAAAATGTGACTTTGCTGTTTGAATATTTACTTGAGCTCCCAACTAGCAGGAAATGAGGCATGAAATGTATTGTCAAACATACAGAGTTCCGAATATAATGCATTACTTTAAGTTGAGTGCTGCTTTTAGGAAATCCAGCAAAGTTCTCTCAACTATATATGTAGATATATGTGTCAGGGCCCAAATGATGGTGGAACCATCATAGCTCCACACAGTCCAAAGCTTTTCTATAGTCCATAAAGCATGGACTGATCCTCTGAAATTCTTTGGTTTGTTCTAGTAGCCAGCATTTCTTTGCAATATTGAGTGCATCTTCCTTTTCAGAGTCCAGCTTGGATATCAGGTATTTCTCACTCCAAATAAGGAAAATTCTTTGTTGCAACATCTTGAGCATCATTTTGCTTGCATGGGAAATCAGTGCAATGGTTCTATAGTTTCGGCAGTCTTTTGAAAATCCTTTCTGGGGGATTGGAATGTATATTGAACATTTCCAATATGTGACCCATTGCTTTGCTTTTAAAATTAATGACACATTCTTGTTAGAATTTGGACCAAGTCAGTCTCTGCATCTTGGAATAGTTCTCTTGGAATCCTACCTACTCCTGGTGCTTTATTCCTTCCCTGGTGCTTTATTCCTTCAGAGCAGCTTTCAGTTCATTTTCTAATATTGCGAGTCTTCCTCATAGGCGTCCTCTTTGAAGGAGTGTGTTATCCTTCAATCCCCTTTGTATTGTTCTTCTGTACCACATTCTCTTAATTTTACCCTGGTCAGACAGTATGTTCCCTCTTGGCTTTTCAGCTTTCTTGCTCTAAGTTTGGCTTTCTATTTTATTTGTTGGGTCATTTGGAAATGGTCTCCTATTTTTTCCCCTTTGTTGTGCTCTACTTTTTCTCTGCAGTGGCCATTGCACTAGTTCTTCTTGTATGTGTATTAGAGTAGCCCAGAGATTACATTCAGGATTCAGAGCCTCTTTCTGCCACCTTTAACAATTGCCTCTTCCCCATCCTTAGCAACTGTACGTGTTTTTTCTGACATGAATTAACAGTTCATGGCCACTACCACAATCTGCTCCTGCTCCTGGTTTGGCAGTGAAAGTACAGATTCTCCACCTGCTACATCCACTTACATAGTGTCTTTGATTTCTGCACGGGCCATTTGGTGATGTTCACATGACCCATCATTGGTTCAGTTGCCAGAAGCATGCATTTGCAGTCTTTATTTATTTATTTATTTATTTATTTATTTGAAACATTTTTATGCTGCCCGCATCGCAACGAAGCCTCAGGGCAGCTCACAACAGAAACAAAATACATAAATACATAAATAATTACAATGTAACAATAAAAAATTATTTAAACCCCCCCCCCCCCGGTGCATCTCGGCTAAAAAATTAAAATCCTATAAATACAAATAATTTAACAATTAAAGTAAGTTTTAAATAAAAAGGACTCAGCCTGGCGCCGAAAAACAAATAACGATGGTGCCAGGCGGACCTCTCTGGGGAGTGCATTCCATAGGTGGGGCACTACCGCAGAGAAAGCCCTCCTCTGAGTACTCACCCTCCTAATTTCCTTCACGGAGGGTTCCCAGAGAAGGGCATCTGTTGCTGATCTCAAGGGGCGGGAGGGCATATATAAGCAGACTGTTGGCTTCCATGAGTTGTTCTCCTGCTGCATTTCTGCTCCTGGGCCAAATTGTTCCCCAACACTGGATTCTGCTGTGTTTCCTACTTTTGTGTTCCTGTCACTTATCATTATGAGCATGTCTCGCTCTGGTGTGCTCTTAATTTCCTCTTGGGTACTTGCATAAATGGTTTTGATTTCTTCTTCTTCTTCAGTATCTGTTGTCGGAGCAGGCTCTTGAATGATGATTCTGTTGGTAGGTTTTCTGAGAATCCTGATTCTCTGATGGTTTGCTTGGACTTTGCATTATAGTCCCTTCCTGCCTGTGCCACGTCTTGCTTCTGAACCATTCTGCTTGTTCTGAGTTTGTCATTTCAAGAGTAAAACGCTTCGTGATTGTTTGACTGAAAATGCCCCATTCCAGTCCAGTTCAGTGTGTTCACTGCAATGTTTAACCATTCTATTTCTTGCTTTATGGTTTGCAGTTTGCCTTGACTCATACTTCCATTTTTGATGTTCCCAATGTATATGTGCAACATTGGAACTTCCTTTTGTCTTTGTGCTTCCCAGCCACTAGTCTTCCTTATTGCTTTGAATCATTCATGACAACACTAATTGTAATTGTCCTTTGCTCTTCCCCAGTAGCTGTTTGATTGGTTTCTGACCTAAGAATCTCATCTTCTGGCACCATTTTGAGTTTTTCAACTGGAGAACTAAAAATTCAAAGAAGTGTGAATTTGAAATGACAACTGAATTTCAGGTCATGTATTGTTTTGAAACTGTGAAATTAGCATCAAATGTGAACCAAATCCCACTCCCAACTTTTTGAGCTGTTGTACAATGATGATCTTTGTGATGTCCAAGTGGATGCTGCTTGCATTCAGAGAAATTCTGTAGCTTTGCAACTGATCAGTTTTCTGGTGCTCTTGCCTGCTTCTCCATGCTTGGTGTATACATTTTTGAATAAACATATGTGCAGGATAATGATATATTGCTGCAGCCCTAGCAAAGTATATACCTGTGTGGTGACTGAAGAGCACACAGGTGGAAATCTCAGAAAGACTGCTGGGGGGGGGGGGAGCTCCCATGCCCACAGCTGTGGCTGCACCATGCCATTCATTTCCCCCACTTTCCTGGCAGTGATCATAGTCCTGTCCAAAGCTAATTTTCCAAGGGAAACTATCCATGCTGCTTTACCGTGAATGCAATTCAGGAGATGGTCTATTTCCTTGCTGATGGCTCCCTACTCTTGATTTAATGTGCAAGCAGTGGCAGCTGGTTTTATGGAGGTTTAGCTTGGAATCTTACTTTGTCTTGACCTGTGGGCCTGAGTCTCAGATCTTTTTGGTACCTAAACTACCCTGCCACAGTCACTGTGGCACACCACTAATAAATTTCAGCCCAATCTTACCCTTGACAAAACCGCTGGAACATGCCTACGTAAACGCATATGCACGCATACACTCCGGATAGATACAGACTTGAAAAATTGCAAGCCTTGCAACCACGACGTCTTCTGAAAAGAAAAAAGAAAAGAAAAATTTCTTATAACAGCCTTCTGTTGCACAGAAAAAAAATGCAATGACCCACTGTAATAACAGGAGTAACAGCTTCACACACTTATCAAAAGAAAGGGAAAAAAGTTCCCACGCAACTCTTGCTGGTTGATATCTGTTGGGCAAAGTAGAAGAAAATTAACTTTACTAACAAAATAGGTGAGTATACTTTTTTTTTCTGGCTCACATACAGATTTGCACACAAAATGAGGAATTCCAGGAGGACAATCAGCAACCAAACTGCAGCATGGGCTAAGCAAAACAACAACAACAACAACAACAATGGTGTGACACCAAAAGAAATGGCCCTCCCCAGGCCTGCAATGGAGCAGTCCTTCTTCACTGCCTGCCTGACCGTCCCACTCCATCCACAAGACTTCAAAGTGGCCCATGCAGCCCTACCTTCACCCACTGGGACTCCCTGTAGCTCCATGTGAACTGGGTAGATGCTGCTGAGCCATACCTCTCCTCCTCCTTCAAACCTTTTCCCATATCAGGAGGATGGCTGGTATGGTAGCCCTCCAGCCCAATTCTTCTCCATGTTTCCCTGGCTGCCAAAACGTTTCTGCACTTGGGTGGCGCACACAGATGCAGAATAGAAGACAAGGAAGCAGGTGCCCAAAGCAGAAGGGAATTTGCAGGTGCCATGTAGAAGAAGGAGATGCATGCTGGCTTGCCGCTTCCTCCCTTCTCCCCACGGGACTAGGGCAGGGCTGCTCATGGCCTGTGCTTGCAGAGAAAGGCGGGTGCAAGGTTTCAGCCCCACGCCAATGCTAAACCCTGGTTTAAGAGCGGCTAAACTGTTGGCTACAGATGTGTTATCTCTGTGGTGGCATAATAATGGTGAAAACAGAAATGTTTCAGACTGTACTCCATAAAACATATTTAAGTGAAATTGCAAGTGAATCTTACCAAGTCCTGTTTCCAGTGATTAAGCCGGGAATGGATGCCCTGTCAGACTTGAAACCGATGGCAAAAAAATAATCTTGGTTATTACTTTGATCACCTTCAGCTATTCTATAACTCTTAGCCATGGAGGAAATCCAAATAGCAAGTCTCAAATAGCTTCCAAGATGTAATGTGTGAATGCAGACTAACAATGAATTTGGGGACAGAACTGCAGTGATCAAGTTTATGAGCCCCCACTGTGTCTGCACATCTGTTCAAAACCATTTCTTATTGCTTTAAAAAATGTGTATCTTTGTCTAAAGCGAACTGCACTAACAGCAGAAATAAACTATTAAAAGCAGAAATAATTTTCTTCCTATGACCTCTACAGACAGATTAATATTTGTGTATATATATTACAAAAATGCCTATCAGGATATTTTTTGCACCCAATTTTGTTCATTATTTGTCAAAGGTAGTACTATAAGAACCTCTGGCATTGGTCACCTGCTCTCAAATCCAGACAGATATGTACAAATCAGGCCACCTCTTACGTTCAGATCAAAGCTACAATTGCAGCAACTTTCATTTTCAGACTGCTTGTATTATTTCAGCTGGCAAAGCCTGCACAGAAATTAATAATAGCTTTCCCATCTGCAAATAAAAGTGTGGCACTTTAAATTTTTGGCAGCAAACTGGCATTTTGTCATTTAATCATTTCAGATCATTACACTGCAATATGCAATGTAATGATATGACACTCCTAGATGACAAACACTGGATACCTCCTGTACTGGAAGAAATAATGTAATAGGAAGGAAATTATATACTTAAGGCTGCCAGAGTTTCACTCCCACAAGTTGGGATTAAGATGTTGTGTGTGAGAACAGTTGCAATGGGAAAAAAAGAGGAGAATCTCACCTACAAATGACCTCAGTAGCCCTTGAAGTATTCACAACCTTCAAAACTAGGCCAATCGTAGCAGTGTGCTTGGGCAAGCAGTGCAGTTCATGAGGAATGCATGTTTCCTGCACAAACACAGTGAGCATGGCCGAGAAGCTGATGGATTCTCAGCTCCATGGTAGAAAACAGCACGTAACCCTGGACTCATGTGTTGCTCCAGCCACAAATGGCTCCTTCTTAAGATGGGAAGAGCGCTCGATTTTAGTCTCCTTGAGATTGTCAGGGTTTTGATGTCAAGCTTGTTCTGTCCTCTTCCTCTCTAAGCTTGTGAATTGTGTGTGTGCATGCATGCATATGTCTCTGTGTGCATTTTTCTCAATGTGTACATTTCCCTGCACTTTTTGAACTGTATACCCTTTTTCTCTGTTAGCTTGTATGGCTGAAATACCTCTAGTAATATATTTCCCCCTGCTTTGTGCACACCCATGCACACATGTGTGTGTGAGTGTGCGCACATTAGAAACAGGAGGCCTGGGCCAGCCAAAAAACAATCCATCAGACTTGGAGTGGCTACAACTGGATCTAAGAACAGAGCTGAGGATCTTCTTTAAATCGCTGTTATGAAGACAGATGGTTTTATAGTGGATTTGGTAGCCCTGCTGCTTCTGGGATCTTTTCATGATCCTTGCCTTCTCCTCCTGTCTGTTCTTTAACTAGACCTTGGATGTGAGTGGTTATTGTTGCTCCTGCTGGGATCCTGGGCAGGATAGGGAAGACTCCAGAGCTGGGGCAGGCATCCTGGCAAGCAAACACTGAGCACCTTTGCAAGTGTGGCTGTATCTTGGAGGGGACTGCTCCTTGTGGTTTCTCAGCCTCACATTGGACAGAGCAAGGGGCTGCGAAGCGCTGGAGGAACCTGTTGCGTCTCTTCTGCTGCTGCTTGGAGGTGGTCTCAGCAGGTGTGGGATCCAGTCACTAATCTGCCTTAAAATGTCACACATGCCAGTCCATTTGTGGTGGTTGAAACAGGACATATTGCCACTAGTAATGGTGCAACAGAGCCGGGGGATCACACTGCTGAAAAGTGGAGCCCTTTTAATTAGCAAGGATGATAATGTCATCAGTCACTCACATACCCATAACATAGAAAGATAGAAAATGTAGAAATAGAGTGAGTCAGAAGGGGTCTCCTGGGCCATCCAGTCTGACCCTCAGCTCCACTTGGCCCCGCTCATGACATGCCTACCATGTGCATCTACAGGCTTCCCTGTTCTTTTTCCCTGTAAGCTAGAAAAATGGTCACTGTGGGGCATATCATCAAGCTATCCTTGTAACTGAAATATTTTTGGGTGGCTTGGTCTTAAATGGGGAATGAAGACCGATGGGCTTTACCTGCTGCAGTTGGAGATCAACTGCTAGAACTGGCTTGCTGGCATTGGCCACGTTTGCCTGATCACAGAAGGTGTTACAAGCCACAGTGAGTTATTTTCCTTGCCACGCCTGCCAAGTGCAAGCCACTGGAGTGTTTCGTCACTATCACTGGCATAAGTTGCTGTGCCATCCAGAACCAGCTGGCACGGCTGATGGAATAAGCAGGGACCGTCAAGTAAGACTGGGTGCTTACTCAGGGTCACATGACATGAGTTATGCTTCAGTAAGCCAGGGGTGGCTAAACTGAGGCATCTTGGGTGATCAGGTCAGGCAGAGCATCCTTTAAAGCCGATCTCCCTGCAGTTGCTGCTGGGAAAAGAGACTCCTGGAACATATGCTTTCTGGAGACATGTCGTGCCTCCCATGTTTTCCTTTCTCATGGCATAGCACGGGTGTCTAAGCAAAGCTCACTGTTCTGTGAGTGTTAGCACACCTTAAGAAATTGGCTATTATGCAAGGAACAGCTGTTCTTTTGGTGCTGGTAGGTGGCCTATTTTGTCCTCACACAAGGATCAACAGAAGCACTTTCAATCTGGGGCAGTTTTGGTAGTGTAGTTTTGTCATGATGAGTGCCTGCACTTCCAAAGTTCCCACTCTGTCCCATGCCATGCTCCCAATCCTTTTATTTATTTATTTATTTATTTATTTATTTAAAACATTTCTATGCTGCCCCCATCACAACAAAGCCTTGGGGTGGCTCACAATACACACACACACACACACACATTTAAAACCCCCCTGTGCATTCTTGGCTAATTTAAAATCCTAATAAATACAATAATTTAGCAATTCAAATAAGTTTTAAATAAAAAGGTCTTAGCCTGGCACCGAAAAACAAATAATGACGGTGCCAGGCAGCGCCGTCTATGTATTGATTCTATACAGTCCACCCAGGGCTGTCTTAACGCATGGGCCTGATGGGCACTTGCCTGTGGGCCCCATACTAATCTGTGTATGTTAACCCTTCATTTTTACATTTTTATTCCTGTGAGTAGTTGTAGGGGCTCCAGTACACTGCTTTGCCCAGGGCCCATAATGCTGTTAAGATGGCCCACCCAAATATCATGCCTGTCCCATCAGAACCAGCCAAGATTGTCAATGGGAAGGAAACACGGGAGCTGTAATCCAAAACCTCTGGAGAAGGATTAAGAGCATCTGAAAAAGAATTCCAGGTGTGTGCACTAGCTCAGAATGAGCAAGTAAAGTACAAGGGGGTACCCCAAAACCCCCAGTAATTATCTTCTGGAGGGTACAGGCTTGTAGTACAGACTTCCCCAACTAGGTGAGTGTTCTAGGAACCCCATCAGCATCAGTGTATCCAGCTGGGTCGTCGTGAGAGGCTGCGTTCAGCTTCAGTGAGATTTTTTTGGACTTTTAACACATTTGCAAATTTTGTGACGGCTGATTTATATGAACAACGGTGGCGGTGAAATTTTGATCAGCTGAGTGTTTAGCCGGCTTTGACCAAAAATGGCATGACCCTTGTGCACCCTCCTTATTCATCCAATTTCACTCCATGTGACTTTTTTTTTTTTTTGGTTTCCCCAGGTGAAAAAAGTTTTGAAAGGGAAACATTTTGCTGATGTGAAAGAGGTGAAACAAAAAATGGCAGAATCACTAAAAGGCATCAAAATCGACAAGTTCAAAACCTGTTTTGAGCAGTGGAATGACATCTCGATAGTTGTTTTGCATCAAGTAGAGAACACTTTCAAGGTGACTGAAGTCTGAACATGTAAAAATTAATGCACTTTTTAAATAAATAAATTCCTTTTGGAGGGGGTACTCCCTCATATATCTGCCTAACAAATTGCTGATGATGTCAGAACTGTGCCTGCTGCTAGGATCTAATAAGGATCCCATAAGACAAGATCAGCAGACTGTCTTTGGCTCCATCAGTTCCAAAAAGGCCACATTAAGACAAAGGAAAAATGGGATTGGGCCCACATTAAGACATTGAATTCTGTAGATGTTTCTGGGGAATTCTACTGTATATTCATTGTGCTGTCAAAGGGGAACTTTAGGGAAATATCAAGAGATTATAACTCTGAAGAGCATTGCTCTTTAAATATTGTCTTAACTGATTGTTTCATTTTGGCATGAATTTAAACATGATCAATTGATTGGGGAGCTTACTAAATCCACATTCCAAAAAGAAACACAGGTTAAATGGAAATACTGATCAGTACAGGTTAGTCCTCACTTTAAAAAATAAAAGCCAGCAGTGTTTCCCTTCTGGAAGCTTCCCAATCTTTTCTGCCTTACCAAACAGAAAAAGTAAGTGTAAAGGCATTTGTTTTTACATGAGTTATTTTTGCCTTTTCTATTCACCAAAGCATAGCTCTATCGCATTTCCACTATTCAAACAATTTCTTTTGTTCGGCTGCTGGGCTGCTGCTATCAAGAACACGTTGTAGAAACAACCCTTATGAACAAATTCCTAAAGTGACAACAAATTTCTCTCTGCCGTTGTGAGAGAAGTGGAAGCCACAGGCCACCTGTTAATGGCTTCTTTATTATTCCGTCGGAACAGCTCGGTAACAGGAAATAGAATTCTACCCAGGGGGTAAGAAAAAGAGCTCACATGGATTTAAAGTGTAGCTTCTCAGAGAGCACCTTCACACATCAGATTTACAGCCTTCTTTTCTTTCTCTTTCTTGCATATTCCCTGTCCGTAATGGGAGCCTGTATAACATTGTCTAGAATCCACCTATAATCTGCTTTTGTTTAAACATTTTGATGTTTAAAGTGGATATTTATTTAAATATGCTTATTTATCTAAGTTCTGAGGTAGTTCACAATTATACACGGGCATATCATATCATACAGATGATTTTTATTTATATTTTAAAACCCAATGCAGCACAGAGCTCCACAGTATAATAACAACAGCTCAGTCATCTGAAGCAATGTTCAATCATATTGCTAACAGCATTCTTGCAAGCTGATTTGAATCAAAGGACGATCTACCTCGTTCCCAGAAGGTAAGTATTCAGATGCCACGACAGTCTCCTTGGAAAGGCCATAACAGGGCCCTTTCTCTTGTTGACATCAGCTCCATCTTGGATGGAGCAGGCATGTAGAGGAGTGCCTCACTAGGAACTTAGGACAACATTGCCAAAAAAGAAAACAAAGGGGGACACACATTTGAACAATATTTAAATAATTGCTAGAACATAGAGTAAAATAGGCCACATCCTTACATAGTGGCAAAGAGTATGACCACATCATTGATGCCCCTTCTCATTCAGCTGTCCAGGAGCTACTGTTGCTGGGCAACTTCAAGGTCTTTGCTGTGCTCCCTTGTTATGCTTCCTTACCTTTACACCATTCAAGGTGTTGGTGATGACCTGTAAAGCCCTAAACAGCTTGGGTCCTGCTTACCTGAAGGAGCGCTTACATCCATATATGCCCGGCTGCCCCTTGAGATCGGCGGGAGAGGCCCTTCTCCGGGAACCCTCCGTGAAAGAAATTAGGAGGGTAGGTACTCGGAGGAGGGCTTTCTCTGTGGTGGCACCTAAGTTATGGAATGCGCTCCCCAGAGAGGTCTGCCTAGTGCCGTCGTTATTTGTTTTTCAGCGCCAGGCGAAGACCTTTTTATTTAAGCGGCATTTTAACTGTTAATATTATTGGATTTTATCTGGCCAGGGCGGCTTATTTTATATTGGTATTTTTGTATTTTTAACCTAATGTTTATATTTTTAATTTAATATTATAATTATTTTTTAACTTATTGTTGTAAGCCGCCCCAAGGCTTTGGCGAATGGGGCAGCATAAAAATGTTTTAATAAATAATAAATAATAAATTTTGACTGGACAACCCTTCAAAGAGAGGACAACTTCAAATAGAGAACTGCTTTCTCCAAAGTAAGAAGCAAAGCCACCCTAGATTATCTTAAAATAAGAGGAAGTTGGTATGATAAAACACACTCCTGCAGCGTTGTGTATTCTTTCAATCCAGCCTGCAGTGTGGTGATAAAAACCACAGGTAACAATGTGGGTTTTGTGCAAGCATTTCTCTCAGATTCAGACCTACCCCAGCCTTGCAACAGTGAGAAACTGTGTTTTTAAAGGATATGCTTTATTGCAATGCTATGAATATAATGTTTGGAATTTCCAGTTCTGGCAAACAAGAAATGGCAGGGACAGGAACGTGTAGTTAGGGAGCTATTATCTTCAATGAGGTATAGAATATCACCTATACCAGGGTAGCCCAACATGGCACCTGCAAAAGGATCCCCAATGTAGAGTTCACAGGCACCCACAAAAACATTTTCCTGTCTTCTGAGTGAGCCTAGATGGATTTGCACATATCCCTGGCAATGACTACATAGGAAATACATACAGCTTTTTAGCAATTATACATAGGCTTCAACAAAAGCAGACTAAATAACTAAGTTCAAAGGCCTTTATGCCACTCATTCAAACATTGAAAGTGTTGAAAGGTCCTCAATCTATTGCAGTATTGGAGATGAACATTTAGTTTTCCAATGTTGTAATATCAGCCTGTTTGCTGTCCAAAGGGCTCAGAGAATCTGTTTATGCTGACCATTTTTCTTCATGAAGCAGGTAAGTCATTTGAAAGAACATAGATATTAAAGACTGTTCCAATGCAAAATTTATCAGTGTAATAACCTTCCCCTCAAAAGAAACAAATGCTGTTCATTGCCCAAACATAAAGCATTAGCTGTATTGTATTGCCAGTAATTAACTTAATTAGACAATCCTTTAATGAAGAGATTTGCAGTATCCAATACACATAATTGTTTTTGCTGTAAGACAACAACAAACACAACAGGTGAATGCCACTGGAGAGCCACTGATTAGGTATTTTGTGGTGATGCCCACAGCAATTTTTCAAATTCCCAAATATGCCTATGGGACCAAAATGGTTGGAGCGCCCTGATTTATGCATTAATTTGTTCACTTTTCCTGAGAGCTGCTTTGGTCCTCATTTGGAAAGTACCATGCAGAATAAAATTTTGCTGATAAAAGAAGATCCTATTCAGACCCTCCCTCCATCAGGTGTGACGTACCAGTAGTTTTTCCATCAGATTGTAGGGAAGAAAAGAAGAGGGGCACCCCATCAGCTCTGCTTGAGAGACCGTCAAATTCTGGTTCTCCCATTCCTTGAGTGGTTTCTGCTCAACTAGTTGTTATAACGGTTTTGTAGCTATGGGCCTGAGTTTTATTTCCTCTTTCCTTTCTCCCTTTTCCCTTTACTAATGTCATGACTCTTATATAGCTATTTTTAATTTGTAATTATAAAACAGAAACAATGGAGGACAACAGGGACAACAACATGAAGAACCCAGCAATGTATTCACAATCATTTCGACTGAGTATATTTTTGAACTGTGCAAGCTGCTCTGGAAAGCCCCTTTTTATTTTTATTTTTAAATAATTATCCAGATACATATTTGGTGATAGAAAAAAGAGTAAATCAAAGAACTGATGGCAGTGAGGTGGAGAAGAAATCTAGGGAAACAGTTTATAGACTGGATTGTTCTTTTGCAATAGGTTATGATGCAATGGGATAGCAGCTGATGCAGCCTTGTTTTTATTTATTTATTTGGAGTTTTTGTATGCCATCCCATTCGCATAAGCCTCGGGACGACTTCCATACAATAAATAAACATAAAGATAGTATACATAAAAATTTTTCCACCTAACTCCCCACATACCTGATCATATGACTGGCTCATTGGTTTCCCTAATTTAAAGAAACAACACCTGTCCATTTAGTCTCAGGGACCAGTCTTTCCCAGGGCAGTGGGTGTGAGCTGCATGTGCTCAGAAGTAGATGAAATGCTCAGTGGAGGAAAGTGTTGAAAAATGTAAGGTTTTTTGTAAAGAACAAAATAAAATCTGACTGGTAAGAGTCATTTTGGATCAGCCTTGCTTAAATGTTCATAGAAGTGGTGAAATATGTATAAAGCTCCTAACTAATCAAAGCTCACTCCTCACTCCTCACCAGAAAGTACCTCTTTTTACTGCAGATGCGAATCAGAAACTAGAAGGAGTCCCAGTTTATCCAGAGCTACTTTGTTAGCACGGCTGAAAATAAAAATGTCACATTCAGTAAATCTTGGGAAGTCTGCTCCTTTAAGGCAACTCAAATCTGCCTCACTTTTGCATTCATGGCAGAAACACCCAGCACAATTCTCTCCAATTTGATATCAATAATCCCACATAGAAAAGAAATCATAACTCTTAACTATTATTTGAGATGACATCCACCTTTTAACTTTAAGCTGCATTCTTTAAATATTTCTAAACTTTTCCTCTTCCTTCCAAATGCCTTGATGTGAATTTGCCTGTCATCCTGGGGTGTACACAAAGAGAGACGCAGACACGGAGCACAAAGATATCAGGAAGTGGTTTTCCTAGCAACAGTAATCATCGGAGAGATCCCAGAACATCCTCCCTATTCATGCCGCATTTTGTGTTTTGAATAGCACTGACAGGTGAAGTGGATTCATAGTATTTAATACAAAAAGAAAAAAAATGCTGTGGATTGCTATTGCACAAAAGCAAAAATATCCACACTGTTCATGAAGAGATGAATTCACTGGGTGGGTTTTTCCATCTCATAATGTTTTGGATTATTCACTAAGACACAATGCCAAAGGCAAATACTCTAATTTATCAACCAAATAAATAATCTAACTGGTGTGGAGGAAGAAAAGGGGTTTAAATGTGTCTATTTATATAATGATCACCTAAATTCTAATTGGTCTGTAGTTCTGTACAGGAATTTGAACATTTTTTGAAGCCTAAGGTATGTGGAGTAGGGCAGAAACGATTTTGGAAAATCTTGATTTATTTGAATGATCTATCACAGTGAATTCCAGGGAGACCCTTATTCAAGGTCCCTTGATTAAAGAAGATCAGGAATGGAGCAGAAACTCTGTGGATACATCTTGTGTACCAAAGCAACTGGAAGAGCATTTGGGGAACATTTTCAGGTCCATGTTTCAGTTCAGCTTCACCCAGAACTGTGGAGAAGCCCCAAGAGTACTAATCCATGTTCTGTTTAAAGGGAGCTGATTCCAGAATCAAGGAAAGGGTGACTAGCATGTGACAGGATCCGGAAACCAAGCCATACAAGGAAGAGCGGAAAACTGGGAATGTATGACTTGGAAAAGAGGCTGTTATAGGGAGAATGGGCAAATATTGCCGCAGTTGAAACATGAAGAGTGAGTATGATCTGAATGAAAGTGGCACTAGGCAATCAATGAGCGGGCCTGCTGGAGCCAGAGACCCCTTCTGACTCACGCTGTTCTAATGATGCCATCTAAAGACATGGTATAAAGCACAAGGGAGCATGCTACACAGATCGCTGGTACAGCCAGGCCACAAGACATTTCCTGAACCATTTTTCTGAGAATTTATTCCCCAACTCCCCCTCTAGGAAAATTTCAACTCACCCTCCTGGAAAATATTTAGCAAAATGCCCCCATCCCTATTCTTGCTGTCCATGCAGAAGTTAGAGAATTTGGGTTGCGACAGTGGGTACAGGTTTTAATACTGATTGATATTATTTCCGTTTTTTTCAAGGAAGAAGACTACATGATCCTTTCCTTTCTGAGTCACGTCTCCCTTTATCTGCCCTGTGAATTGATCATAGTGATTTACTCAACATTGAGCTAAGGTGGGATTTGTCACAGGAAAATCCCTTTGCACACCTTCCCCCACTTACATGTGTCTACTTTTGGGCTGCCCCTTCACTGTTGGAAAATGTTCTTCCTTCCCCCACTCCAAATTCATTACCTGCCAAATATAACCGAGAATTTTGGGTGGCTGCTTTCATTCAGCCCTAGTCATGCTAGGCAATCCTAGGCACAAAACACTGGAAAAAGCCTTGCTGGAGGTAAATGAGAAAAAGGCAGGTGCTTATGCAGGAGAAGGGGAATTTCACCAAAAGGTTTCACCTGTTTTGGCTCAAGTACTGCAGATAAGAGTCAGGTTTGAGATGCCCCTCTCTTCCCTTTCTGGAGTGGACTGTAGAAAATATTCAGTATATTCTACTTTCGAAGGGAGGGGAATTCAGCAACCTTCTAGCCAGAGGCAATTTTAGAGCTGGACTGCAGGTGCAAATCTTTCCCTTGGTGCCCCACATTTCTGTGGGGCCCTATCCCCCCCCCCCCCTGTCCTTGGTCAGTTGCTGAAATAAAGCTACAAGGGTCCTGGTGATCCCTTTTGCTCCTGATCCATCGGGGTCAGCTGGCTTTTCATCCCCATCTGCCCCCCATCCATCTTTGTCTGAAAATTTGTATCAAAATCATTGATCTCCACTCTCTCTTATTCCTACACCCCATTATACAAACAGGTATGTATGTATGTATTTATTTATTAAAAGCATTTCTATCCTGTCCTTTGCTTGGGTCTCAGAACTGTAATACAACAATAAAACACAGCATCAAACAACTAATAACCCCCCCCCCTTTAAAACCATCATCAGATCTTAAAATAAAAGTTTTAAAATAAATCTTTGGGAAAATAAAAAGGTCCCTACCAGATGGGGTCCCTTAAAAGACATGAACACACACACACGGAAACATGAATGCATCTGTACATTAGCATATGCAGGTTTATTTATTTATTTATTAAAACATGTTTATGCCGCCCCATTCGCCGAAGCCTCGGGGAGGCTCACATATTTAAGTTAAAATAATTATAATATAAATTAAAATATAAATATAAAATTAAAATACAGCAGTACAGTATAAAATAAGCCGCCCTGGCCAGATAAAACCAATAATGTTAACAGTTAAAATGCCGCTTGAATAAAAAGGTCTTCGCCTGGCGCCGAAAAACAAATAACGACGGCGCCAGGCGGACCTCTCTGGGGAGCGCGTTCCATAACTTAGGCGCCACCGCAGAGAAAGCCCTCCTCCGAGTAACCACCCTCCTGATTTCTTTCATGGAGGGTTCCCGGAGAAGGGCCTTTATGCTTTTTGTTTGTATGTGCATGCGTGCTGTGGGCTCAAGCCCCGAATCTTTTCAGTACTGAGAGTTGCCCATGCTTCCAGCAGGGATATTCTCCCTTTCTTCCAAACAGCAGCCTAAGAGAACTTTTGGCAGACTGCAAATGTATGTTTTTAACATTGCTGCCGCTCAACTTTTTTTTTATTTTTGCTGATTCTTAGGAATGTATTTATCTGGTCTCAAAGCTACTTGGTGGCTTAAAGTGGTTAGGCCGAAACAAGATACTCTATAGGGTTTTAATCTAGTATAAGATTATCTCATAAATGTGGAAATCACTGCTGTTCCCAGAATGGTATCTGTGCTAAACTAGCAACATTTTCTCTTTTATCTTTTGCATTTGGAAAGGCAAAGTTGAAGTTCTATAGGATTAATAAGCCTTGGTTATAGCAAGCTCCCAGTGGGCAATGACTTGGAAGTTAGACATGATAAAGCCTGCATCTGTTGGGATCCATCAGTTATATATGCTAAAACATGCATAAGCAGTAGGGTGGCCACTTTGCCGAAAAAGAGGAAATGCATCACCAAAAGAAAAGGGGAAAGATGACATCATTTTGCATATTTTAATTTATATGTACAGACAAAAATCTAGAAATAATGACTAGAATTTAAATAGAAACATAGTACATCTTACCATAGTGGGGAGGACTGACCTTTGGGAATCATATTAGTTGCTGGTTTTTGAGCTGTATCAATTGGCGATATCGCTAGGAATTTTGAATATGGTTTTGGGTGCAATCCTATAAAGTGCTGAGGTTCCTATGTCCTGCTGGGCTGAATCTGACAGGGCAAGAGCGGGGCTGAGATCACCTTCCATCTTTGGTCATTTTTCCTAGATGGGTTTTTCAGCCTGGGACAATCTCTCAGGGACCATTTATCTATTGCTATTGACAGGGAGAATTTATGTCTACGTTCCATCTTTCTGGGCTTTCAGTTGTTTGACTGTTCTGGTTGATTTGATAAGTCATGTGTTTCCTAGCCCCTAAAAGAGGCCTTCCAAATAAATGTGGGTCAAAACACATTGGAATAAAATATTTATTTTCCAGGAGAAAACCATTTCTTGTCATGCATTTGTCCTGGATCTTTTCTAGTTTCATTTTAGGTTGTTGGGTTTTTTTTTTACTTCAGATCATCTGTGTGTATAGTCAGCCATCCATCCAGATGTTGCTCAGCTTGTCCATTGGGAGGTATAAAAATGGAATACATAAATAAATTGTTGATAAGCAACTTCGACTCACCTCCTCTCACTTCCTATACTGTTGCTTTCTCATCTTTAAATTGGGCTTTGATGAATGTTTGAACTTGGAGTCCTGCAGTGAGCAGGGCGTTGGGCCAGATGGATTGATTCACCCCTCCCAACTGTACTATTCTATGATCTGGGAACGGCCCTTCAAACAGAGCATCCTCCAGCATCCCATGAAGTACAGGACAGTCCTGTAAAGCGTGGTATGTAGGAGCAGGTTTTCTGCTTGTGGGTAATGTGGAAATTCAATCTTGCTCTTTGCTTTTACTTTCAGAGGCCTGTTATCTCTGTCCTCATATTGTTTTGCGTTCCCTATCTGTGATTATTCTACTTCTCCAGTGTTGCACCATTGCCATCACAAGTGTCCTACTCCTTAAGTCTGAAACACTATACTCTCCCAGGCTCTAAGATCTTCTGGGGAGGCCCTTCTCTTGGTCCCACCACCTTCATAGGAATGCTTGGAAGGAATGTGGGACAGGGCCCTCTCAGTGGTTGCCCTGACTCTGAAATTCCTTTCTAAGGAGGCTAGGTGGGAACCTTCTCTTTTAGGTGACTGAAAGCAGGTGGAAACACTTTTTTTCTTGCAGGCTTTAGAGAATGCCCCTTGAAGGTGTGTTGAATGCGTTTTAGTCTTCACATTGTTTGTAGTGTCTTTGATCTTGATATTTGTTCAATTTTTGATGTTTTAATTGTATGCATTTTAATGTTGCAAGCCACCTTGACTCCCAATCACTGGGAATGGGCAAGATATAAACATAATTCTAATGGTAATAACAATGACCATGACAACAACATCAACTGATTCTCTTCCCCCGGCTTTCCTTTATGTCTAGGAATCTTCAAGGAACACCTGCCTGACGCTGTTTCTAGTGCTATCCAGGCACTCAGCTCAACACCTGAGGACATGATGCCTGCAGGCGGCCACATGCGTGCACAGGCCTTCACACCCCTCGGGCGAGTCCTGCTGCCATCACTGGCCAGCGTGCATCAGGTGAAGGTCTGAAAGTGGGTCATCAGGCCTCGAACTGGGGAGATTCTCAGGGCCCAAACTAAATGTAGCCTTGAATGTGCATCTCGCCACTTACGAGGCATGTCTTCTTTTCATTTTTGTCTACAGTATGTACAGGGAGACTGATTCAGATTTTCAGTGTGGTCTCCCCCACTCCCCAAGTAGTCACAATTGGGTCACAATCTGGATCAGGAGACCCTCTGCCTGCTTTAGATTAAAAGTGTAAAAAGAAGACATTGTAACTAGACGTATATTTAAGCCAGGTCTAGTGAACAATTGCTTGCTCGCATGCAGGCTAAATTGGGAAGGGGAATTGTGTGTGCAGCGGTTGGTCACCACCACTCAGCCTAGCCTACCTTGCAGGCTTGTTGTGAGGATAAAATGGGAAGGGGGGCAATTGTACACGACTTCATGTCCTCACAGGAATAGTGCAATATCAATGCACTATTACTATCAAATTAGTAAAACTTCTAGTAAATAGAAGGTTTATTTAAAGCTGGATTCATATACAATGGATGAATACTGAATTGTATAAAACTCTTAATAATGACCCCAGGAGATTACATCTAGATGACAATGTCAGTGCTGAGTTTTATTTAGATTAACAAATTCCACACCCAACTCAAAAGCCAACTTGACTGAAAACACAAGCTGCCCTCGTACAGCAATATCCCATAAATATTCTGCTACTTCAAGACGTTGGCTGACTCATACAAGGGCTTCTTCTGCCAAAAGATGTCAGATAGCATCTTGTGGAAAGCATCAGTGCCAATGTTCTTGCTTCCAAGTTCCCACTGATATCTTCTGCCTGGTATCATCCACCATCCTTCTTTTTTTCCTTTGGCATTGTCACTATCAGTAGACCTCCTGCAACATTTCCTATCCCCTGGGAAGGAAAAATTGTGAACATGTTCATGTCTCACAGAAGGTCTTTGTCCAAGCCCCAGATTTACAGTGCCTGGATGGGAGGGAGGTGAAAAATTCTGAATTGGTTCAAATGCACTTTCCAGCAAACTCCTCGCAGAATGGCTCTTGTCCATGTCCCAGCGCTGTTTCCCTGTAACGTCTGACTCAGGAGAGATAGTGCATTCTTTGACCTGGTGGCTGGATGTGGTTGTGAGTTGGATGAGAACCAACAAATCAAATGAATCCTGTCAAGATAAAGGCTTTGCAGGTGGGTGGTTCTCACATATGGGAATTGTGGAGTTTGCTTGTACAAGATGAGGTTGCAGGTGTGTAGTTCTCAGGTGCTCCTGAGTTCATCACTGTCATTAGAATCCCAAAGTGGCTTCTTTGATGAGTAGTGACTGTTACCAATGCAGGCTGGCATGTCAACTACATCCTTTCCTGGACAGGGATAGACTGACCATGTTTAAATTACTGTAAAATGTTTCCTGTGGGGCTTGGTCCAGAAGCTGCAGCTGTCCAGCATCTAGTAGCCAGCATGTTGAGAGAAGCACAAGACTGTGCACATATTACTTTGGTGTTAAAACAACTGCACTGTCTACCCAAGTCCCATGTCTCATTGTTAGCATGCAAGGTTCTGAACAGTTTGGGACCAGGTTTCCTGGGAGATCACCTTCCCCAGTACAGACCTGTGCAAACCTTTCATTGGAGGAGGTCTTGCTGGTTCTACCATGGCCTGAAGACTACCATTTTGCAGGAACCACAACTGGACCTTCTGTGCAGTGATGCTCAATTTATGGAATGCCCTTTCTCCATAAGGCACCCACTTTAACATGCTTTAGGTGCCACTTTATAGTAGCTGGATAGGAGGGAGATGAAACAGCTGACTCAGGAGTCCCAAGCAAAGGGAGGCAGCCAGTTAGTTCCTTAAATTTATGGAGAACGTGTATTAATGGGTATATTTGAAATGCAAGTGTGGAATCCTTCCCTTTGCCATCATTTTCTTTTTATTGTTGTAAACTATTATTGTGCAATGATGTGTTGTACAATATATTCTTTTTTTTTCTCCCTGAACCCTCTCTTTTGTTCCCCTCCCCGCATTTTGTTGTTGATTTCTTCTGTTTGGTATTACATTTGCAAATAAAAATGTACAAAGATTTACATTTACATGAAAATCTGCACATGGTTTTGTGTACACTTTATGAAGAGTATGGTTAAGTTATTAAGTGCACAACCTGATGCATGTTTAGACAGGAAAAAAATCTTAAAATAGACATTGTTGTATGACGTTTCTGCTAATCCACACTTTCTAAGCTTTTTCCCCCTATGAAAATGCACTTTTCATGTTATTTTCATGAATATATGCATTTTTATATGCATATCTTGGCTGGGAAAAGTCCCTTGCAAAATATGAAGTGCATATTTCAAAGCGTAACTGAGTTTCAGTTCATGCATTAGTTCAAAAGTGTGAAATTAGGTAAGTTCACATTAAAATGTGAACCAAACCAATTTCTTCCCCTCCTGCTAATCATATGGGTTCCTGTAATATTCCACTGGCAGGAAGAATCAGGTACAAAAGAAATAGGAAGCACAGTGATGAAGTGAGCATTCTTACCTATGCAAAAATAACACAGGAAAGTACTGTTAAAGGCATTAAGAGTGCAATCCACTGCATCTTTAGACAGAAAAAGCCCTACAACAGGCACACCGACTCGGGGATACTGAAAGCTGTAGGAGTTTCTTCTGTCTAAAAGTGCATAGCATTTCACCCCCTAAGATGTCATTTATTCAAAATTTCACATGCACTTATTTCACATCTTCATGTTTTTGAGGATAAAATTACTTGATTTTATGCTGTTTTGCATGCTGCTCCTAATGCAGTAAGTAGTGGGGCATCCACACATTGTCAGGGTCAGTTTCCAAGGCCGGCGAGGTAGACAAGATACTTGGAACTGCCTGGCCTCTGACTTGCTCTCTCAACCCATGCCCATCCTTGCTTACTTGAACTAGCCAGATGGCTGCCGAATGGATCCAAGAAGTAGTGAATGTATCTATGAAGAGCCAGTGTAGTGTAGCAGTTCAGAGCATGCGTGTTCTGAGTTCTAGTCCCCACCCAGCCATGGAACCAACTGGGTGACTTTGGGCCAGTCTCAACTCTCAGCTCAACCCATCTCACAGGGCAGCTGTTGAGGGGAAATGATTGACAGCAGCCCAGGAAAATGATGTAAGCTGCTTTGAGTTCTTTAAAGGAAAGAGGTTGAATTCCAGACTACATGGCCTGGGAGGCCCCTTCTGACTTGCTCAGTTTCTATGTTTTAAATACACTTTGTATAGTAGTGTAGTACTTGCTGCCTGAACATTTAACGTTTTTAATTTTCTTGTAAGGTTCTTGCAGATTTTTTCAAAGTATTGGAATGCAATATAGACATATTAAATAAGCAAATTAAATAACATAAATCACTGTCCATACCAAATTGGAGATTTCAGAAACAGGAAGTCCATTGAATGAGACATGTTGGGTATTTATCCTTCTGTGCCTGAAATATAAGTCTCTTGGCAATTGTACAGGCTTCAAAGATGCAGTTTTGCTTCTTGGCTATCTTTAGTATGAATTAATTCTAATGTTCAGAATGAACTTAATTTAAGAATAGAAAATGAGTAAGGGAGAGAAAGCAGAATGGAAGGATTCATCTATCCCTACATACAATCCTTTTTTCTGGTACCTTTCCCTGCAAAGATGCTATGTTGCCTTTTCCAAAGAGATCGAGCATGCTTGTGTGTGTGCGTGTGTGCACACGTGCGTGTGCAAATGCTTTGTTCATGTTTCAGCTTGATCTCTATCTATGGACACTAACTATCTGAATGGGATTTTCATTGGGTGGTGAATGCATCTTGATAATGTTGCACATGTATGCAGACATGTACACTTGTACAGAAAATGACAGTGCATTTAACTAGCAGTCCAGACAGTAAATATTAAGTTATCTGCTTTTCTATTATTCTATACTCATCGTGCTATTAAACATCTATTAAAATTTTGTATATTAAAAAAAGAATAGAAGCAAATACATTACAGTTAGAGTTGCATCATTTCTTTCTAAGGAAATATCTTGTTTCAAAGCTTTTGGCGGGCTCAAAATTTTCTCTGAAGCTCCACCTAAAAATGTTGCTTTAATGCTGTTTCCTGCTCCTATTGGTAGCTTCTTCTGTGCCATTTGATTTGCCTCTGGTGCTTCTTTAAAATACAATCTCAGCCTATCAGCGATATTGTGAATGTGGTGATCTCACAATACTGCATAGTAATTTAGTTTTGGCACTAATTCAGAATGAGAGCAGGATTCCAGTGTAGCAACATCTTCACTCTAGGTAGGTGAGAAAAGGGAATCGGACTGTGTTTACCAAGAATGTATGTTGGATGAGCACGAAAATAGATATGGCAGCAATTTTTGCTGCTGAAGTCATCAAGTGCAGCAAGACTGTTGTAAACTACCTGTATACAACATTTGAAGGAAGAAAAGAAGAGAAAGCTTAAAGAATACTAAATGATGTAAGAATAAGCATTAGGAATGCAAAAGTTAATCTTAAATTTTTAGTGGTTCAAATATGCCTATGCTTATGGTAATTGATATGAAGATAGAGGGAGGGATTGGCCAAGCTATTGGAGAACCATGAGATGTAAGTGCATATACATGCATACATGTGTGCACAAGGGCTATTCTTTTTGTCCTCTGAACACAAAGAAACACTGCAACTCCAAAGGTATGGACCTCAGTACCTTTCCTGCAGTTCTCTTTAAATTAGCAGTGCAAGTGTCAAGAAGAGTAGAATACAAAATAGACTACATTAAAAAATAAGGGGCCCATATGAGATTCACAATTTGCAACTGAGAAGAAAGAACATGGAATGGATAGAAGAGTTGTCAAGCACCTGGAAGGCCATAGTCCATGGCTGACAGGTTGCATTCAGCTGGATGGGACACCCATTTGGAAGCCCTGACCCAACATTGCTCTCAAAACCATCTGGACAGATTTAACTGGGTGTGCGTTGTGATGCTTCTTGCTGTTCAAACTGTTTTCCTCACTGTTCATCCCTGAGACCCACTTACCATGTCTTTGATGATAGAATCATAGAACGGTAGAGTTGGAAGGGGCCATGAAGGCTATCAGGTCCAACCCTCTGCTATTGCAGGTCACCAAGTTATACCATCCCACTCAGATGGCTTTCCAATTTCCTTTTGAATCTCTCTAGTGTGGAAGAGCCCACCACCTCTCTAGGCAGCTGGTTCCACTGTTCTATTGCTCTGACAGTGAGGAAGCTTTTTCTGATGTCCAGCCTGAATCTGGGTTGTAGCAGCTTGATTATTTCCTGTCTTACACTCTGGCATCAGCAGGAAGAGATCTTGACCGTCTTCTCTGTGACAGCCTTTGAGGAACTTCTAGAGGGATATCATGTCCCCCCTCAGTCTTCTCTTCTCAAGGCTGAACATGCCCAGTTCTCTCAGTCTCTCCTCATAGGGCAGTGTTTCCAAACCCTGGTTCATTTTTGTTGCCCTCCCCTGGACCCTTTCTAATTTTTCTGCATCTTTCTTAAATCTTGGGTCCAGAACTGGACACAGTATTCCAGATGAGTTCTGACTAGTGAGAAGTACAGGGGAACTACTATGCCCAACCCCTTTCTTTGCTTCCTCATTGCTCTTCCCTCCAAGAAGGAAGGCTCTGTTTTTCATGTCACATTTGTCTGTCTTTGTATATTCACTGTGCATTTGTGCCTATGCTGGAAATGATGATATAACTGGATCAGCATGAGCCCAGCATACAGCACACAGAAGATTCAAGTGTGGTCTGAGTATGTGAAATAGATAAAGGTCCTCATTGTTCCAAATCTCCTTTTCCAGAGTTGGTCCATCAATGAAGCCGAATGGCCAAGCTGGAAAAGCAGAGAATTGCACTGCCAAGTCCCAGCCCAGACAGTCCACTGCCACCTCCCATTCCTCACTCAGCCAATCACGGATTAGCAACCCAACCTACTTCACAGGCATTGTTGTTGTCAGGGTGAAGATTGAGAGAAGAATTATGTAAGCCTCTGGGAGTTCCTTGGTAAGAAAAAAGGCAGGATATAAATCTAGCAGACAAGCAAATAAGACAGAGAGTCCTACTAGCCACTTGCCCACTGTGGCATAGGCTGCATTGGGAAAGTGGCCACTGGGCTCTTCAGGGTAGCTGCAACTCCATGTTGCTGAGGGAGTCCAGAGCACCTGTGTGACCTCAGTACATGCCTAACACCTTGCAATAGGTAGGCCACATGCTGAGATCTCATGAGAGCCCAGAAGCATGAAATCAGAGCTTTCTGCTGCCAGGACTGCAGGACCCTCCCCTCTGTGCCGGCAGTCCCAGCCTGGAGATTCCTTGCCCAACTGCAGAGGAAAGTTGGTGGACTCTCTAGGCTGTGGCTGGCAGGAGGGAGGGCAAGGCTTTTGTTTCAGATGGCAAGAGAGCTGGCCCTGGGCCTGACTCTTTCCACCCACGTGGCTTCACTTACAACCAAATGGCAATCACTGCCCCATCCATCTTGCATTTGCCCATCATAACATCAGTTTCTAATTCATCTCATGGCATTTCTGGATCAGGTGGGCATCTTTACTAGGGGAAATTTCTCCTAGAAACTGAAGGGCTAGAATTCTGGGGAAAGAGGAAATTAGATGGTAGAAACAGCACCTTCACAGATAAAATAGCCTGCAGCCTGGCCCTGAGGCAGACTTCAACCAGTATGGCACTTTAGGAACATCCAGAACATCTATATTGTTTTTAGTAGCCCTGAAGGTAGACACAGTTTTAACGCCACTACCCTGGTGGTTATCCCTGACAGAGAGCAAGAGGCTGCTGCTCATGACTTATTGCAAACCTAGCAAAATGTCATACAGAACAATTTCACTCTGCCTCCTAATTTTCCTCAAGAAATTTGGCCTGGCCTCTGGTGGATGTACCCCACAGCATGTCACCGTCAGGTGCGTCTGTTGCTTGCAGCCTGTCTTGTTACTGTTCATTCTCCTGCTACCTTCCCAAAACCATCTCCTGTGCTAGGCCTGCAGAATGCAGTGGCGGATTCTTTTAGTTTCTGCCATTCTCTGCCTGCCTGCATTAGCACTCAGTAATGTCACTGCCTGAGCTATAAATCTCTTCCTTACTGAAGGTCAGCTTCAATCTTGTATGAAAATGAATGTCATAATTACTGCCACTCACTTAAAACAAGTTCTAGCTTTTTCCAAAGACCTAGCTAACTTTTATCCCATCTATAACCTCCCTAGTATTTCAAGCATTTTGGCTGCCAGAGTGGTAAATGACTCCCCCCACTGCTTCACACCACTGCCCAGCAAATATAATGGACATATCAACTAATGCATTTTTTTTCAGGAGATGGAAAGTATTATGTGGCCATGCTGCTGCTGGCTCACTTTTATCCTTTTAAATAGTACTGAAAATAAAATTCCTTTTCTTTTTGGTGTTTCATTTCAATTAAGGTGCAAATCCATGGGGCAACAGCACATCACTTCCGCATGCACTCTGTGCATCAGTCAAGCTTTGGCTATGTACAAAACACAACTGAGTTATGGCAAGCCATGTGGATGGAAGTGAATGCTTCTAAAATTGCTCATAAGCACCACCACCCTCATGGCCCGCTTCTTAGCATGCAGCCAACCCACAAGATTGACTATTAGGGGACTCACAACATACCAGATCAACAGCAGTAAATATGCTGAACCCTTTCAAACCCTTGCTGAAATAGAGTTGGGGCAATTATAAACAGTTAGGTGGTAAATACCCATCCAACATCCTTCCAGTTGATTTCATCTGGGCTTCCTCTCTCAGACCCTTCCACAACTATGGATGAATATACCTGGGAGGCGGAGTAAACTTTGCCAGTTCTCATAGGCAGTGTTTCCAAACTGGATCATTTTTGTTGTCCCCTCTGGACCCTTTCTAATTTTTATGCATATTTCTTAAATCTAGGTGCCCAGAACTGGGCACAGTATTTTAGGTGAGGTCTGACTAGTGAGGAATACAGAGGAACTACCACTTCTCGTTATTTGGAAGTAATACTTCTATTAATGCATCCCAAAACAGCATTTGCCCCTTCTGAGCCTGCATTGCACTGTTGGCTCATATTTAGCTTGTTGTCCACAATAGCTCCAAGGTCTTTTTCCTTTTCAGTTCTGTTGAGCTATGTGTTCTCCATCTTGTATTGATGCATTTGGTTTCTTTTTTTTAAGTGGAAGACTTGGCATTTGTTCCTATTGTATCTCATTCTGTTGCTTTCAACCCAGTGTTCAAGTTTATAAAGATCATCCTGGATTTTCATTCTGTCTTCTAGGGTGTTTGCTATTCCACCCAATTTGTATCATCTGCAAATTTAATTATCATTCCTATACTTCCTCATCTAAATCATTAATAAAGATGTTGATGAGCACTGGGCTAGGACTGAACCTTGTGCTAGCCTACTAATTATCTTCCTCCATTTTGAGAAGGTGCCATTGATGAACACTCTTCGCAGCCAATTTTGGATCCACCCAATAGTTTTTCTAACTAGGCCACCTTTTGCTAATTTGCTGATCAGAATGTCCTGGGGTACAATGTCAAAAGCTTAGCTAAAGGTGAGTTAGAATATGTCCACAGTGTTCCCTCTATCCATCTGGGAGGTTACTCAGTCAAAAAAATGAGATTAAATTAGTTGGACAGGATGTATTTTTGATTAATCCATGGTGGCTTTTATTAATCATTGCATTTTCTGCAGTGCTTACATACTGATTTTTTACTCATTTGCTCCAGAATTTTTCCAGACACTGATGTCAGACTAACTTGTCTGGAGTTCCCAGGTTCATCTTTTTTCCCTTTTTTGAAGATGGGGACAACAGTATCCCTTCTTCAGTTGTCTGGCACTTCTGTTTCCCAGGATTTATCAAAGATAATAGCCAGTGGTTCTGAGAGTTCCTCAACTACCTCTTTTATGACTTTGGGATAGAATTCACTGGGCTCTGGAGATTTGAATGTGCTATTCCACCTAACTATTCCTTGACAGTGTGTCTGTCGATCTTGGGTTGTCATCTCTCACTTTCAGCTTTTGGTTGAACTCTTTCGGTGACTTTTTTGTTTGATGCTTGGTTTTTAGCTCTTGTTTTTGTTAATTATTCTTTGTATAGTGATTTAAGCAAAGAGAAGAACAGAATATAATTATATGTTATGATTTCATTCTGAATCCTAGATGACCCTTATTTAGAATTTTTGATAGAGGTCTTAGGGATGTGCTTCTCATGGACTTAATTATTTTTGGTTGCTGTTGGCATGCTTAGAAATTACTCCTAAGGGGAACAGTAATAGTGTTGTGACCAAAGTTAGCCTTACCTAGAGTAGACACACTAAAATAAATTGCCTTTAAGTTAGATTAACTTTGAATGGAACCCAATGGCTGGGTTCCATCACAGCCAACAACCCTGCACTGTTTTCACAACCCATGGATTTTTGCCCAATTTACTGGTCAGACAATCAAGTGGTTCCCAGAGCAATGCAGTTTCCACACTCTATATTTTTTCCTCCTGCTCTCTCCATGAATCCCAGCACCTCCCACAAATGAAATTTCCTTCATTACTCTTTCAGTTCCTATGGACTTCAACAACCTCATCCTGATTGGTCCAGAGGTGTTGAGGCAGGTTCTCCCCCTTCCCCTTCCCAAGTGTACCTGCATCTCCATAACATTTCCTAGCCACTCCAGCCCACAAAGTATTTTGTATTAAATCATAATAAGCACTTTTGCCATGATCCCCCTGCATGCATTTCCTCACTTTCTTGCTGTTTCCAAAAGCAACCAGGGAGATGGGCACAGCAGGAATAAACCAGTGATGAGGTATGTACAGTATTTGCTAGGAAGCGGAAGGTAGTAAAGAATGGAGGGAAGGGTGGCCTACGTCTGCAGCTGCACTTTCCACGCACACTGCGGTATTGGCATACCAACAGTGGTAAAATGCAGACCCTGGGTCCAGACAATCAGAATAGCCATGGTGCAGTATGGAAACTGTATAGTGGACCACTGATTTTCATCATGGTTTCAGGAAATTCAATGTAACTTGCAGAAATGCCATGACTGGATCCACACCAAAAAGGATAAGAAATCTCAATGGCTTTTGGTAGTAAGCCAGTGTCTGGCTATGCTTGCTCAGTGGTATGCAGACTTCTGGATATTAACCTTGATAGACAAATTGGGTATTTAATAGACAAGGCCAAACAAAGTGACACATGGTCTATATTTCTTACATATATGAGCAATAATTTCTGTGTACAAAATTGGGTCTTTATTAGAATTTGAATTTATAGAATGTTTGAATTAGAATTTGAATGTTATATGTCAGCTAATTCTAAGATCTCTCTTACTAACAGCATCTGGTTTTGGTTCTATGGGTGTTATACATTTTGTACTCATTTTGTCTGGTTTAATGCAATTATTTTGTTGGAAAAAATACAATAAGTGATCATTCAGAAAGATTAACAAAAAATAAGAGGAAACTCTATACAAACCTTTCAATCAATTAATTAATTAATAAACCAAGTTGTTGTTTTTCAGCATTGATTCCAGGAAATCCAGACAAGCCTATGGGATTTTCAAGTGGTATACCATTGTGGTACCAATCCTGCCAAGGACTCCTTACATTGCAGCACTGTTTTGTACCCTGTAACATTATCACACTTGTGTGTGGTTGTTCTCCCACTAAGCAGCAATAAAAGAACAGAGCACTGTGTGCGGCACACATTTAATTTGGATATTCAAGAAATGAGCAGTTCAATTGGGGGGTTGAAGCAAAAATAAGAGATGAGTTTTTGGAGAGAGCGGAAATTTGAATACAGCCATCCACACGCTTTCATTCCAAGATGAATGGTAGATGGCTTCTATTATTCACATCCAGAGGAGACAGGCCTACCAAGAATGATTTGGCAAGAGCTGAAGATAAATCATAACACAGATCGCTGCCGTCATGATCCCATTGTGAACGTGATTCTTTTCTTTAAAAATCTGTGATGAACAAGTAGAAGATGAAATAGGGCAGGCAAGATGTATAATAAAAGAAGCACGAGTCCCCCATGAAAGTATCTACCAAATTTGCTTTTTTCACCTACCCTGCCTGGAGTTCCTTTCAGATGTCTCTTTTATAGGAATACTCCTTACTTTAAGAATGCCCTCAGTTTTCACAGAACCATGAAAATTGGTATTTACAGATCTTAAGCTTCAGCAATACAGAGATTAGGTATATGTGAAGATATATAGATCTGATCTTTTAAAAATCTCATATGGGGAAGTCAGTTTCTTTAGCTATTGCATTGCAATGGATGACGCAATTATTTGCAAGGAGGGGACTTCATAGAGTATTCCTATCTGTCTGCTCCTCCCATTTTCTCATCTCTCCTTGGCCACTTCTTTTTAGACATGCAGACAGAGATCTTTCACATCTCTTGCTGCTTCTAACTGGGCATACTAGGGATCAAACCCTACAAGCCTTGTACATCCCAAACAGGTGCTCCACTACTGGGATCTCTCCACCTTCCCTGTAGCATCTTCACTTCTCAGATGGAGCTCATGCCTTGCAGCTGATATGTGACTCATCATGCCCAGCAGGCTTCTGCACCTGCGGGGAGGTAGGGGAGGAAGTGTTGTCCTGTGCCACAAAGGCATCACAGACTTATGATAATCCTATGACTGAGTGCTCTCCAAAATGTCCTCTCCACGACAGCCCTTATAAGCGCAAGGCTGTGGCTTCCTTAATGGAATCGCTCCATCTCACAGCTGCCCTTTTCCATCTTCTGCCTTTGACTTTTCTGAGTGTCAGGCACTAGCTTTCCCTTTCAAAACAACAGACTGTTCTTTGGCAAAAGCTCTTTATTCTCCAGTGTACATCGAGCAAAGCATAATTGGCAGAGAAAGAGTCTCCGAGCATGCACAGATCAGTTTGTTGAGCTTGCACTGGAATGTAACTCTAAGGACCCTCTTTCTGAGTACCCCAGAGCCTCATCCATCTGGGAGGGCTCCTCTGGAGGCCAGAGAGGCCTCTTAGCTGTATGCTGCCCTTTTAGTTGGTCAGCCCCTCTCCCTGGATGCCATGTCATGAGGTCAAGGATTGTACCAGGCTCATCTGGTTCCTGTTCCACACTCCCTCCTGGCAGCTGCAGACTGTAACTATTCTCAGAGTCCATCTGAACACCTGGAGAGAGTGGCCTTGAGATAAACCCTCCCAGCTCTTCCATCTTGAAATCTTGAGGCCTTGTTTCTCAGGGTTCACCCTCTGAAGAGTCTACATTTCCTGGCACCAAGAACAACTGCCTCTTTCATTCCCAACATCTAGCATTGCTGTCTTCTCCAGTGAGTCTTGCCTTCTGATGATGGGCCTGACGTTCAACAACTTCAGATTTGTCATTTTTGTTTCTGGGACAAATTCAGTTTGCTTGTTCATATTTCTGTCATTCAGGGTAGTTACAAAGCTCTGTTCCAACACCATGTTTCAAATCCATCAATTTTCTTCTGGTCAGCTTTGTCCATGGTTTAGCTTTCAAATCCATTACATAGTGGGTGAAGGAGGATAGACTCCTACAGTCTTTCTTTATTGCCAGGGTAAGGAGTCTACACCATCAGTAGAAGCTCAGATCTCCCCATTACATTAGAAATAGAGAAAGTGATTATATAGTTGATCTGTTCATCCTTTTCTATAAATTCTGTTCAGAGCAACTTATAATCAAAAGAACAAAAACACACACAATTACATTCAACCTAAAAAGCAATACTAATTATAAGCATGTTATAAAACTGGGAGCTAAACGCACAAGGACTGCTAGGAGATAAGTTGCCATCAACTTCAGAAGAATCATGAAGACAGGGAAAGCTCTCTGTGTCCATGAAAACATTTCAAGGAGGTAACCTGCAAGGGAATGCCATGTTGTGCAACTGCAATAGAGAGGCTCTGTTTTTGTTTTCCGCTGTATCTTGTTAACAGTTGACCCTCCAGTTTAGGTCCACTTCAACAGTACTGGGAGAAATGGAGCTAAGGTGAAGAGAAGCATGAACATTATTTAGACTGCATCCTGTGGGGCTGAACTGTTAGGGAAATAATGGGCAGGCTCCAAAGGCAGGCTTAACCCCCTGCCAACTCCTCTTTGCTGCACTGATTCCTTCTGCAAGCAGGAAGCTCCAAAACTAGAGGAAACATTTCTGAGAGAAGGTAGAGTTGCAACTGGTAGGGCATGTTTGCACAGCAGAAGAGGCTCTGTGGGGGGGTTAATAAGCATCCTGTTGATTTCTGCCCAATGACTGGGCTAGTGAGTCAACCTGGACATTTTTGGGTTGCTTTGGATGGCACTACACCTTCTCTGAAGCAGCAGATGAGCAGACTGTGGCTATTCATAGGTGCAACCCTGTCCCATAGATGCCTCCAGTGACTAGACGTGCCTGTTACTGGCTGCAGTGGAATGAGGATCCCTGAACATGAATCGCGTGGCCACTGTGATCCATGCTTTGATAACCTCAGCACTGAATTACTGTGGGACTGCTTTATCTCTGGTCAGCCCAGAAGGATCCAGCCAAGTTGGTAATGGGAACAGCTTGCTGCCAGTGTATTCAGCCTATGCTGAGGGCATTGTACTGGATGCCTATATGCTGCTGGAGCAATTTTAAGGCTTTACTGCTTTTATGAAAGCCCTACAGGTTTGGGATACAGCTTTGCTGCCTACTAAAACATATGACTGAGAAATAAATATTATTAAACAAAGTATCTGACTGCTCAACACTCTGACCATTGAGCACACTGGCTTTTTTTGCATTTTTTAACAAAAAACTAACTTAGTGGAACACTCACGCTAAGTTTGGTACGTAACACTTTGGAAAAAAAACCCCAGATCTGTGCATATTACTGAAAATTATATCCCCAGATCAGTAAATTATGGACTCATTTAATCATCTGCAGTTAAAGGCACTGATTTTCTGAGATGCTTCCAGAGATGAGGCATAGACAACTTGGAGTGTGAGAATCAACACAAAATTGATAAAAATGGCCAACACTTCATAAATTCAAAATCCATCGTAGTGAATACTTTTAAATTCAGATGGCAATTTTTAGAATAGTTCAACCTGTATTTAATAGCTGATCCCCCAAATTATGCATGTCATTTGATTAGCTGTCTTCTTAAAACGGCAACACCACCTCCAAGAATAGGCTGGTTCAAACATGATATTCTCGAGTCCTGCCATCTGCTTGCACTCACTCCTGCCTCCTCATGCTCTCACTCAGTGACTTTTTGTTTAGCACGAATCATATTTGTGATTACATACAAACTGGCTTGGCCTCCAAACCAGAACTGGAAATATAAGCATATTGGAAATGCTCTCCTTGGTTGGACCAGAGGACTATAGTCCAGCACCCACAGTCTCCGATCAGTTGTCTCTAGGGAAGTCCACATGTAGGATATGTGGGCTATTACTCTCTTTTTCTCCTGTTTCGGAACAACTGATTTTCACAGGCACATTGAACATGAAGGTAGTTCATACCTGGTGTAAGCGCACAAGTACAAGAACGGGACACAATTTGGTTCAGTAGCTAGGCACAGGTGAGGTGCAGCCCTTCACCTATAAATCTTCTCTGCTTCCCTAATGTTTATTTTTACAAGCAATTATTTGAAAAGTTCACATGTGATCTTTTAGCCGGCAAACCAGATGAACTGCCATCGCTACTTTTTTGGCAGGCACTTCAGAACTTCAGCTATTGGGCATTAAAGTTTTATCTCGGCTATGGGCCTTTTATGGCTGTGGGCCTGCTTTCATTCACAGGGTCACCATAAGTCGGAGACAACTTGACGGCACATAACAACACCGGCCTGTTTCCTATAACGAAAAGTTACAACTTTGAAAGCTTTTTATTTTATGAAAAAGGTGAATAAGATGCTACCTGCGGCAGTATAAAATACTTACCACGAACACTACAAGGAGTTAGTGCTTTCGAGTGTAACTGTTGAAATGAACCAAAATTCTAATTTCCAGGCTAGAAGAGGTCAGTAGATGACTTTTCTGTGTGTTCCACTGACTGGCCCCATTCTAGAAACGAGCAGTTTTGCCAGTTTCCAGTTGCTTTAAAAGCTGCTTATTCTTGGAATTAAGAACATTCATATCAGACAAAATAATGATATAGTAGGAGAAATGTGCACAGAATTCATACTAATTGTTTTGTATGCATTTTAATCAACATTCTCAATAGTTGGAATGAACCAAACTTAAGACTGGAAAAGTTCTCAGGGTTCAGATGCTTAGCCGAGTTTAAGACTCAATAAATTAGAAACAGAGAAACCAAATTAACAGATTCGTTAATGATTAACAAAACACTTTCAGCCTTTCCTTGCCCTTGTATTCTGGGAGTCTTTCCCTACATCTGCTACATACCCACAAATCCCTGCTCCCAGGCTTTTGTCAAACTGTCCGCAGTGGTTTTCATTAACCCAATCCTCCAGTCTTTCATGAAGGCCAGTTCTGAAAATGCATGCAACTGACATCGACTTCCCACATATAATGCAAATATAAATACATTTGCAATTCCTATTTGAAATAAAGGGCCTTTGCTTCTATTTTTAAATATGGTCTCATAGAGTTGTCAGAGTAATTATCCAGAAGAATGATTACCCTGGGAGGTGCTGGGAAGAAGTCTACTTAATATAATATCTTGTTTGGACCTGCAACCTCCAGAAATGCTGCCACTCATTGTAGAATAGGGATTTATTTACAGCAGACCTAATTCAGCCCACCTGGTGTCCCAGTCTGCCCTTTTGGGGTTTCCCTAGTGTCCACACTGCTTCTTCTAGCCATGTTCCTTTTCCCCAACTGCTGGTCATCTGGTGGTGGTCCAGCTTTTGCATGCTTTATCCCCTCCCCACCCAAAACTTTGAAGATCCTCTCCTAAAGCTTCCTTATTGCCAATAAGATACCGACACTAAAGCATGTCTGCATCTGGAGCAAACGTGGCCTGCCCCCTTTTCCTTTGACCCCTCCCACCACTGGAATAGAGCCTCCAAGATCTTCTTTAAATTAAATTTGGCCCTTGGGCTGAAAGAAATGCAACACTCAGTAGTGGATAGTACAGGACTCAATAGCCTGATGGTTTACTGCAGTGCAAGTCAACATCCAATGGTTGTAGGGTCAGCATCCACAGGCCTACCAAAGGGTGAGCTTGCAGCTCCTGTCACCAGCCCTCAACAGCACAGACCCCAAGACGCCTTTTTCTGAGTGCCAGAAACCTTCACAGCAGGGCGGCCGCCTACGCAGACTCTGCCCCTCTTCAAGACCTTCAGCTCTCCCAGCATCTGCGACCTGGGCATTTCCGCCGTAATGGCAAGCTGCAAAAGCCCTCTGAAGTAGAATGCCAGTGCTGCTGCTGCTGTCAGAACTTCCTTCAGCAGAAAATGATTACTGTGTCCTGAAAATGTCAATCAGATATCAAAGATAAATGAAAGATGGAGCAATAAAATGTACCATTTATAAAAAGAAAATGTGAGAAGAAAGGGAAAGCTTTGGGAGACATGTTTAGAAGCACTTTGAAACATTTGAGAGGAAATATGTCACCGAAAACAAATACAAGCTTGGCTGTCCAACTTTGAATTTTCACAGATAAGCCCTCCTTTTCTTTCTTCCCTCCCCTCAAAGCATTTTCATGCCAATGCAATCAATAAAATGGCAAAGCCCTACCAGGATCCAATTTCCATTCTTCGTGACTAAGTGTTTCTAGAACTGCCTAGATATCAGCCTGCACCCCTCCCACTAGCCAGGTGCGGCGTGTGTATCAGTGACAGAATCGGTGACTGGGCCTGTCAAAGCCAAGGGCATTCTGCTTTTCTTGTGCCTACGGCAGCACCAATTCCACGGCCAAGCCACCCTGGTAGCACGCTTGCCTGTTGAGTTTTCTGTTGTTTGGGTTTTAATTCACTTTACTAAGATTGCTTTTCACTCACTTAAGTGACAGGTAGTTATTTGTTTGCAGGGTTCCATTTGACACTTTTTTGTTAGTGTAAAAACGCTAATAATAATAATTAGTGCTTTTTTAGACTTGTCTGAGGCTTTAGTGCTGGCGCATTGTTAATCTCAAACATCCCCAACACTTTGCTGTATATGGGATAGTATGATAGCGTTTAAATGTAACAAAAGGAGCTCATTATACTAAGACCAGATTGCAGTATCTTTCAGCCTCTTGATTGCAAGCAAAGGCTTAACATCTTCTGCATTTGTTTGCAATGTTAATGCCTTCTGCAGAAAATGTGGTGAAACCGCAGATTTAAAAAATGTTTTGATGGCCAATTCACTAAAATTGAAATCAGCACATGTTTCAAAACAAGCATGCAATGTGAGAATGGAGAAGAGACTGTCAGGGCTGTAGTCATAAGAGGGGGCTGGGGGGGTGTCTATTCATGAATATTCCAGGTCCTTCCCTCATGCGGAGCAGGATGCATTTCGTGCCGTGAGTAAAAGGAAAATTCTCCATACATGGAATGTTTTTTCTTCAGCAAGTATGGCAGTGCTACAAAGGCACAATTTCAGTGGGAATATGGGCATTTCTAAGGATATAGTTAATCAAGGAGGATAATCACAGTAGTTCCCTAACAATGGTGGGACCCTCCAATGATCCTTATACAGTTTTCTACTCCCTGATTTCAATGTATTTTTGAATTTTGAAAACTTGAAAAACATTAGAGTTACAGATTGGCTTTCCTGTTTCCGAACCTTCCACAGGTATACTTTGCAGCAGTCAAGAGCAAAAGAAATGGTTACTTCCTGATTACAGCTAATCTTCTTCTGTCGCCCTGGACCTTTACCCTTTGCTCTCATTGTCCCCACCACCCCCACCCCACACCTACCAGCTTTTTGCTTTACTATTTCTCTTCACAACACCACCTTTCTCACAGTTTCTAACCTTATCCCATTCCCTAACCATCTTTCTCTCTCTTCCTAGCCCCTAGCATAGCTCTTTCTCCCCCTCTCACCTATTTATCTTGCCATTTCTGGCATCTAACCTGCTATTTCTCCCCCCCCACCTCCACTGACCTCTAGTATAAAGCTTTTTATCCCCTCTAACCCTTTGCCTTCCTATTTCCTCCTCCTCCCCAGCCTCCAGACTCACCTTTTCTATCCCCTCCTGTGGCATGCCACCTATTTTGAGAAGCCAGAGCCTCATGACAGCTCTTGGGACCCCTGATGTAAAATTTTGTGGTGGGACCCCTGATCTCCTCCATTGAAAAACTGAGTGAACAAAAGGTGGCCATTCCAGTAGGAAGAAATACTTGTGTCCTTTCTCTGTATCACCAGATACACACTTTATTTATTTCTTTATTAAAAGCTTTTGTATGCTGTCCTACTATACAAGATCTCAGGATGACTTACAATATTTAAAAACAATTAAAGCAACAATTTCAATAAATAATAAAACAGAACAAAACAATAAATTAAAAACAAACAGAGTGACTAAAATTAAAAGCTATTAGATTTTAAAATACTGTTTAAATAAAAAGGTTTTGGCCTGGTGCTGAAAAGAGTATAAACTTGGCACCAGGCATACCTCTCTGGGAAGTACATTCCAAAGTCTGGGAACCACAACAGAGAAGGCCCTACTTCGAGTTGATGACCTTTTTACCTCTGTTAGAGAGGGTTACTGGAGCAGGGCTTCTCCCATTGATTCTAAGGGGCATGAGGGCATACAATGTAGGAGACATTCCTTCAGGTATCCTGGTCCCAAGCTGTTTAGGGCTTTATAGGTCAAAACCAGCACCTTGAATTGGGCCTGGACTTCAGCCGGAAGCCAGTGGAGCTGATAGAGGACCGGCGTCATGTGAGAGTAATGGCCAGTCCCATCAGCAGCCTGGCAGTTCTATTCTGTACTAGTATCCAGGCCATTTTCAAGGGCAGCCCCACGTAGAGCGTGTTGCAGTAGTCCAAGCGGGAAGTTACCAGAGCATATATCACTGTTGCTAGGGAGTGCTCATCCAGGTAAGGACACAGCTGATGGATCAGTCAAAGTAGGAAAGCACTCCTTGTCACCGCCACCACCTGGAACTCCAGGGACAGCTCTGGGTCAAGGAGTACTCCCAAGCTGTGGAACCTGTCGTTAGAGGGAGTGCTACCCCATCCAGAACTGGGTCAAAGATCGTTAAGCCGGTCTCCTGGTTTAAGTCTGCTTGCCTGACATCTGTCTCACTCAGTTACCAACCTAAGACCTGAATCTCTTGACCCTTTGAACTGATATGCTCCACACAGCACAAACATTGTGAGAACAGTGGGAGTCTCGTGGGTCCAAATTTAATTTTCAAAGAAGCTAAATGGCATTAGATCTCCCTGACAATATTGGTTCCCTCTGAAATGGCATCTAAATTAATTTCTGAATTACCAATCACTAGTCAGTAGCAACACCTTTATATCATTGCTATACTAGGCAGAAAAAGCTTTAGATGCACAGAGGAAAGAAAGACATTTGTTTTAGATTGGTTGAATTACTGCAGTTAATGTCTTTATTTCAAGCTCACTCAATTTGCTTTGATACTTCCAGATGGAGTGATTGGCAAACATCTCTGAACAGATTCCTCTGGAATAAGGGTGCAATCCTGTGCATGTTTAGAAGTCCCAGCATAGCAGGATAAAGAATCCTGGGAGATATGGGATTTCTTTCTATGATGGAACCCCAACCTACATGAGAGGGTAGCTAACACTGTAGAAAGGAGCCCACCCTAAAAGCAATTCACAAAGGCTCCCTTCAAACCCAGAGGTGGTCTGGATTGCCTTCTACAGTTCTGGAAACATTCAAGGTGATGAACCCCAAGGGTCTACAATGATTCATCACCATGATCACTTGAGAGATGTAATTTGACAGACTTAGGTTCTTAAGTGATAGCAGAAATTATCATTTTGAATAACCTGTAATGGGAAGATATACACAAAATCTGACCTTAGCAGTAATAAAAATTCCTAATGAAGCATCTATTTTCCATTGTTGCCTGCTGCACAATCAGCTAGGAAAAGATATGGTGGGGAAGAAAATTAAAATCCTATATGTCTGCATACAGAACAGAGACAATGGTCTCTAATCAGAATAGTATGGTATGACTTACTTACTGTCTGCCCTAGTTGTTTTTTTCCGCCCTACAGGCCAAAGATTAAAAATAAATAAATGCAATGCGGCCAAAGAAATGCCGATATCCCCAGAAAATGCAGAGACCACACGAGAATATTGACGGGATGTTACCTGTCTCCCAAACTGAGATGGCTGCTGGCAGTGCCAGGAAGTCTCGGAGAGATCAAAAACCATACTATTAAAAATGTATTTCAGAAATAAACAGCGTAAATCACAGCAATGCAGCATAAATTAGAAATGAGGTGGTGTCGGAAATGCCCGCCTCTCACTGGGGGAAAAAGAGAGAAGGAAAATAAGTGTCCTTTGAAGACACGCTCTGGCATAAAGGTTTGGCGGGTGAGGCTTTGTCTGGAACATCTTTCATCCCTCAACACCCAGCAGTGGACACTTGCAGTAACTGAGAATATGAAGCCAAAATGCACAAACAGGGGGAGAAAGGGTGCTGGTCACTGGCACATGTTATCACTATATACAGGCTTTATACCTACATTTCTGCCTCCACAAACTTGCCATCTAAATTACAAGAATAAGGAGTAGGGATGGCAGAAGGAGAGAGGAAAAGATACTGAGTTCACTCAACACAACAGCCCATACTCAAGTCTGTGTATAGGTTAAGAGTTGCTCATCATTGAACTATAGGTTGTTGTTGAAATATGAGTTGTCATGTGGCCTGATCCCATCCACAATAACAAACCATGTTAGCTATGAATAATCAATGAAGAGGACCAAAGTGTTGTTGTGCTATGAACTGTGGGTTGTTCATGGCAAACAAACCATGATTTGTTGTCACAACTGGGTTCATTCAAACAATACGACTAATCACATTTCAGCAAGAGACCATGGTTCAGTGATAACCCACACCGAACCCATATTCAACCTTGAGCATGGGTTGTTGTATTGTGTGAAACCCATCAGTGAAGTGGTTCAGATAAGGTTTGTCATTACATAAGTGAGCCTAATTGGAGCCTTTGGGTTTGTACACTTCCTGACCTCCCTGCCAGTTCTGGGTTTTTGAAGGAACTTGGGCAAGACACCCTGAGCTCCCCTCCCTCAGTAAGTATCCCTTGCTATCGACAGGGGACCTCTTCCTCATCATTGCTACCACTTGCTTACCTGACAAGAGAGAGCGAGGAGTACGTAGGCACTGGCATCTCTGCCCCTCTTCTCACCAGCACCACTGTGAAGAAGGCGGGCTCTCAGCATACATCTGATTCCAGCCCTGCTTGCTCCTTTTTCCCTTCGTGCCCCCCACCCCACCCCCAGGTATGACAATTCCTTCCCTCCTTCCTTTGATTGAGGCGATCCCTGACTTGATATTTTTTTCAACATGGCCAATCACGCTTTCTGCTTTCCCAAGGTTAGGTCATGGTTTTCAATGTTGGTTGGTAGAAAAACTTCTTTTTTCTTAACCCAGATGAAACTGTGGATCTCTTAAAACTAGGAAAGGAGAACACAAAACACTGTTTGCAAAGGGAGATGGAGGTGGGTCAAAAGACTGGAGTTTCAGAATGTAGCAAAGCCATGGCAACCATGCATTTGGAGCATTATGCCTTATCTTCACCAATCATAGCAGCACAGTGGGCAAGGCTTGGGAGGGGCATGGATAACAAATAATGAATGGCATCCCAGCAACGTCAGGTAGAGGAAAGAACTCTGCATGCAGGACTGAAGTCACGGACTTTAACACTCCTTCTTCTGCCTGAGAGATTAGGACTTCCGCAATATGAAAAATAATCTAGAACACACTTGTGCTTAATGAAAGCTGTCTAGCCAGAGCAAATCATGACAGGATGACACTGTCTGATCTATGATAGAACCCCTGAAATAATTGATATTTATTTGGAATTTAGAATGGAAGACAGACAGACAAGAAGATCTTTCTGGAAAAACTATCAAATGGAGCTAATGGGAACCCGCCTCTTATTAAATGTGTAGTTTGTGAACTAAAGATATTTCCCGAAGAGCTCACTGCAAATAGTAACCACAACATGGAAGCTGTTAATTTTCAGACTGAGTTCTGAGATTTGAACAATTTAATTCAGAGTTAAACAATGGTAAAGTCAAATCTCTCTCTCACACACAAAAGACTTTCAGGAACCTTGACTCTTCAAGCTGGTTGTAAAATTTGTTTCAGGGTCTGATGTTTCAACCAGTGAATGGAAGGTTTAAAAAGTGGCACCTGGATTGGAAGCTTTCCACTTTTTCATTTTAAATGCACAAGGACATACAGTTATTATCCAGGCCACACTAGACAGAGGGTGATGAGAACCAGGAGCACCCCACTAATAATAATGGTACAGAATGTAAGAACACCTCTACTAGAAATTTTAAGCCAGTAAGAGGACCATGCATTTCCTACAGGGCCATACATATCCCAGAGAAAGCCTTATGGTAATTGCTTATTTATTCAACGTGCACATATGCTACCTTTATTCATTTATAGCACACACATATGCCAGCTTTCTGGGCAAAGCCATCCCAAAATGGCTTACAAAAGATATCTAATTCCATCCACATTCCAGGATCAAGATGGTTCTGTATGATTTGTGCTACAATTCACCAGCAGTGCTTCCAAACTGAATTGCCAAGAATCTTGCTTTTTCCTACCTCCCTCCATTTCATTTTACCATGCCCATCCACCAAAATTGACCATCCTTTTCGAGGTCCATCTTTGTCTTTAGGTGATCTGATTGGTAACTGGAGGTGGTAGAACTCCCCACTGGAGCTACCCATACCTGTTGTGCACCCTCTCCCTCTGATGGCCTCATCACAGAGCATCATCTGGGCCGTAACACCAAATATGTCCCATGGTCTGAAAGTGAGAGATCATTCATGGTTGCCCCTCCAACATGGAAGCTCTTCAAAATATGAGCCATGAGTAGGGTATTTTGATTGTTCTGGCTTCCAATGGCAAGTGTCAACACATTTTGCCTCGTATTGTCTTTTGAAAGTTTGGGTATCTATTAGTTTCATGGGGTGCCCTAATTGTCTTGGCTCCTGTGAATAGACCACATTAAAAATATAGCAATCTAAACACAAAAATAAGCTACTGGATATAGAAACAGATCGCTGTGTTGTAAGGAAATGTGCTATCCTCTTGTGTACAGGAATGTCCTTACAATTGTTTGGCCTGATGAACCTGATGCAAGTACTGGAACAGGAATTGCTCTGTTCCCCCCCACCCCTGCACTGCCCCAGCTGGGAGGTCCCAGCATATTCCGTGGGGGTTCTGGAGAGCACCCTCCCTCTATGTGCCTCTGTATCTCCCTCAAACATCATGCCACTGTGATGTTTGGCATAGCAATAGAACAAATGGCTGAGCTTCCTACAGCAACCGGCTGAGTGCATTATCATCCACCAGCAGCTCTTCTGTGCACCACAGGATGTGGCAGCAGTGACCCTAGTTGCCTGCCCATTCGGCTGGCCAGCTGGCTGGCTGCTCTCTTACTTGCAAGGCCAGCTGGGCCAGATGGCCATGCATTCACTCCCACTTTGTGTCCCAACCGTGAGCCTCCCATAAGAGGTCAGCCAAGCCCCCAGGAGCTGGAGCGAATGGCCAGCACTGCGGGTGGGCAGGCCGGCAAGAGCGAGTGGGTCAAACTGGAAGGGTGGGTGGCAGCAGCATCAGCACCACCTCATTCAAGGCAGCAAAATACCTTAGGTCGGACTTTTTCCAGATAGGCTAGTTCAGGAGACCTTTCTGATCTGGTTAGATTGGCCCAAACCTGCAGTGCTAATTTTCTACTCAACCAAAGCCTGTGAGGCAGGAGCTGCTTATAAAGAGGAAGTGGGGCGAACCAGTGAACAGAATGAATACAAATCCAGACGCTTTCTTTTTTATGGAAGTTTTCTTTCTTATGGCTGGTGGTAAGGAAAACATTCTAGCAGACTGCAGATACCCATTTGTTTTGCCTCCAAGTTTTGCTGAAACAAAGTACTCTGATGAAAGATTTGACTACCTGAAACCATTTATTTTGGTAGCATTTCCACCATTAACCTTAGATCATCCTATAAAGACAGCTGGAAAAGAAACAAATAAACATGTCTCATTCATCATGAAGTGTGATAATAGAATGTTTTACGAACAGACAAAGTGCTTTTCCTCTGAAAGGAAACCATGCAATTTTAACACTGCATATGAGGATATTCCCCAGGCAAGTGGAGAAAGCCAAACTATATATAGGTATCAAGGTGTTTTGATGACATCCCATTAACGGTAAGGATGCTGCCTGGGGGACTGTTGATGTCATCAGGACACTGTAAAGATAAAGATGGAACCAAAAGGTATTTGGGGGAGCTGATCGCCCAGATAATGTGTTCAGACAATTGATGAGGATGAGGATGGATATATATATTTGTGGGACTGCAGCTCAGTTCCATACATCCAGGACCAGGAAACCTAGATAAAGGAAGGTTAGTATGCATAGCAAGGAGTCTCTAGGGTGTGCACTTCAAGATATTTTAAAGCATTTATTAATTTTAATTACTTTTAACATGGCTTTGAAGCCTGCAGCATTGGCTCCAGTCACTAGGTGGCAGACATCCCTAATTGGCACATATCTCTGCCATCAATAAAGCTTGAGATCAAGGGAAGGGGTGTCATATACACTTTGGGCAAATAGCATGGCAGACCCTTCTCTCTGGGGGCTACAGGCAGTGTAGGGTAGTGGTTACACTGTTGAGCTCCACCCTTGGAGCTCATGGCATGCCTTGGGACCAGGTACAAACCCTTAGCCTAACATACATTGCATGGTTCTTGTGGGAATAAAATGGAGAGGAGGGAAACCGTGTGAGCCCTCTTGGGTTCTTCACAGGATGGAAACATGTGGGATGTAAATATAATGTAATAACAATAATGTAAGGTTGCAAGATGCTAGGACTGTGCCTAGATCTGGTCCCTGTTCCTCTGCCTGGCTTATTGCCATCTTGTATGGCAGGGTGTAATCCTGACTCTCCAGCTACAAAAACTGCTGCAATTTCCAAAGGTGCCTGAAGACCACCTCTAGAAAGAGTCTAGGGGTTGCTGCTGGAGGCAATACTAGTTGAAGATACGATGTACTATTTTTGCTGCTCTGTATTTCCACTTTGAGTAATACTGCAAACCACCTAGAGAATCCATCTAGATTAGTGGGTGGCATGCAAATTCAAATAAATAAATAGGGATGCCAGCATTCATGGATGCAGTAAGTTTGGGCAAATGCAGTATTCCACTGTCAGCTGTGCCCCTTTGCTTCAAGGTTTTGCTTTCATAAACTAAGGTCTCTTTGAAGCAGGTCCATTCATCAAGCATTTCACAGAAGTATGAGACTGAAATGCGCTTGGCTGAACCAGCAGTGTTTTCCTGCTTCCTCTTGCCCACTGCTATAACCTTCTGAGCGTGATTCTCCTGAAGAACAAGGGAGTCCCTGTGGCTTCATGTGTTAGGGCCTGAAGGGCTGCAGAAGGATGGAGTACATAATTGGAAGAAATCAGTGGGACTGATTCTGGCAAGAAAAAGAGACTTTCTGTGCAAAATATCCCTGGGTCAAAGCAACAGACCAGTTCAACTCTTTGGCTGGTTGTCCTGTCATCTAAATCTAGTGCATTTTCCACTGGGTGGCTGGCTTTTTGGAAACTGCCACAAAAAGAAATAGTGGCTTGTTGTAGGGTTCTTATCCATGGCATCCAAACCTTCAAGACTGATTGGCAAGAGCAGCATAAAGGCAATTTCTGTTGACTTTTGAGACTTGCCAGAAACTACCTTTCCACCCATCCCAAAAAGGAACTTCGGAAGGACTGTTGTACATTTGCTGGAATTTTATTTTTTTAATTTTTCAATGTTTCAAAAAGGTGCACTTCAGGTCATATTATTGTTTTGCTGATTTTTCACAAGTACCTAAGTGTGCATTGTGAATATTGCACACATTTGCAAAGAAATGGGGAGAAATAACACTAACGGAAAGGGAGAACCTGGCAACAGGTCAGAAGCAGTGAAAAATGGGAGCAGGGCACCAAAGACCTACAGTATGTTCACTAAAATGGGTGAATGACATAATCATTTTGATTCTAAATGTCGAACTGACACCTCTCAGCATTCCCTGCCTTTGTAGGACTTCCCCAGTTGTTCAGCTCCTCCAAACAGGGAAGCTATTGGCTCCCTTCCTTTTCTCAGCTCCATTTGAAGCAGTTATTTAAGTCCCCCTAACTGTTTTTCAAGAAGGCAGATATGTATGCAAATATAAAGCGTGAGAAGCAAATGGAGAAGAAAGTCATGCTTCTACCTGAACTACTCCAATACTGCACATGTGCTAATTTCCCCTCTGTTTAGAAAATTTGCGCAAATATTCCTAACAGCTTTTAAAAAAAGAAAACCTAGAAGGTAGCAGAACAAGTTTGCGCAAAGGAAGTGCCCACACCAGTGGTACTTACCACCCCATTCACTCTATTCCATGCAGCTGCCTTCGCAGGGTGTTCCTTTAAACTGTTGGCGAACCGCTGAGGCATTGATAGACAGTCTTCTCCTGTCAGTTCCCCTGTACATTACCGACTCCCATTTGCTGCAAACTTTGACAGCTGAAATATACAAGACAATTGATTCGCCAAGGCTACTCATATCAAACACAAGTGTGCTGTAGTGCCCCTTTCAGAGGACTGGCAGTAATATATATACACCCCAATTGCACATTTTGAGGCACCAATAAAAATAGAAAATTAAAAAAATAAATCCGGGGACTGAAAAGGAGTAGTGATCAGAACAAGAAGACGTTCTGTTGGGAGATGTGTAGGAGGTGGTGGACAACTGAGGGGAAAGCGTGAGAAAACAAGCCATGGCAAATTACATGGTTTAATTGTAGAGTGGCTTCACATGAAGTGCAAACCTTCCCATGTCTACTTGTTGAATACTTCAAAAGCAAAGCAATATGAAATTCTATAGACAATGCACAATTTCCAAATGTGCCCATTTAAAGCAAAACAAAAACAAACAAACCCACAACATTGAATGATTTATTAAATCAATGTCAATTGTCACACAAAGTATTATGTATATTGTGTGAGAACATATGCTTACAATATATATATTTAAATGTGAACCTTTCTGCAGATGTCCTTTATTCTTTGTTTATATGGATGTGCGAAAGGGATGATATTATACATTTAAAGCATTTTTAAATTAAACGTGCTCCTCTTCTAACAAAGGCTCCCATCACACCTTATGTCTCAATAAAAGCGAACCAAAACCAACAGCCAATTCCTGTCCTTTTCCCATCTAGAAAGACAGGACACAAAAGGAAAAAGGCTTGGAAGGGCAAAAGTCATGCTCTCTAATTCTTAGCTATAAAGCTCTAGGTCACCAGCTGGAATGGAAGCAGACCATGGAGATGAATGGCCAAACATTGCTGTCCCTCAGCTGAGCTGGTGGTGTGACGGGGCTGCCCTCCTCTGTCTCCATCTACTGTAGCTGGAAGGGATGACTGCAGCCAGACACCACATCTGTTGATGGAGGAACAAGCCTTGCTTCTCAGCATTGCTGATGGCAGCCCATTTCCTTGAGTGGGTCTGAATACCACAAGAAGCCATAGTGAAATCTTACCATTGTGGGTCTGCTGTGTTGTCCAGACCCAGTTCTGGAGTTTTGCATAGCAGGATTTGCTTTCTGAAACCACAGTCTGTTCTAAAGTCTCCATGCTTCAACATGGTGTCTCTGATCTTCTGGACCTGGGTTCACCAGTTTACCATTGTTGGTATACAAAAATCCATAGAGTCTCCAGGAAAGAGTGTCTATGGAAATGGCCACTTCTAGACTTCTAACTGCCCATGACACCCAAGCAACAGATACATCATTGCTTGATTTTCATTGACCAAGTGATGTGTCCATCTCCTTGTTTACTTTTGGAAACAGGAGACAGTGCAAAAAACATGGAAGGAGAACAGGGGAATTGCAGCTTTTTAATAAAAATATTTGTGTGGGCTGGAACAGCTGGGATGCTGCACAGACATGCAGGTACATTCAGGAGGAGGATGGTCCTGCACCCTCAGGACTGTAATGGACCAATGAGCACAGTGCTGCTGAGATCCACAGAGAGCATACATCTAAGAAAGTAGATTTCATTTGCAAGAACTGCTGGGATGTGTGGCCAGGCTGGGAGAATGAAGCATGGAACATGGAAATTGTTGGTGTGGGAACCATATGACTGGTCAGTTTGGGCAAACATCTGGGTGTCATGGAAACGATGCAGGGTTGTTTGCCGTGTGGTGTGAACCCAGACATTGTCTTCTTGTTTCCTTACAGCCAGATGGAATGGATGTTGCCTATGGGTGAACAAGTGCAAAAGTGATAAGGACCAGTGAGAAGGTGACTTGTCCATTTCTTCTAAGGTGAATACCTATCATGTTCCACCCAATGATTTACCTTCTAGGGATTCAGGAGCAGGCTGAAACCTTGTGTGTGGCCCATCAACATTTCAGCATCTTTAAACCAGTTCAAATCAGTACAATGTTTTAATAGGGCCAGGGATCAGCAAACAGGGGACCATGCATGGACTATAAGGACACGTGCCCAGGATGACACACAACATATAGGAAACTGCCCTAAATTAGGACCTTCTAACTTAACATTGTCTACAGAAAGGGTTAGGGTGGAATGCAGGAGGTGCACGCGCACACACAGAGAGACGTTTGCCAACAACTCACACACATATACTGTGCTTGTCTTGTATGCATCCTAGTGTTTTAAATCCTTTGGGTTAAGACAGGGGTGGACAACGTGTTTAGCACCCTTTGGGGTTAATCCCCTACCCATTCATTCACAGGTTTAACCCTTCAGTCGTTCACCCTGCAGAAGAAAGAAAAGAAAAATGGTGCAAGAAATGGCTCCATGGGTACTGCTGCAGAAACCTTTTACCCAGTGCATCTGCAGAGCATCCTGGGAAACCAAGCAGGACCTTCAAGCACTCCAGGGTGCTCTTGGAAGGAGCACGTATGGCAAGAAGCATAGATCCTACTCGAGGATGTGTGCTTTCCCCTCTCCCCGCACTTTTTCCCAGCATCAGCAGAGTCCGGTGTCTGGAGAGGAGAGGTGGGGACTGGGAATCGGGCTGCCTGACAGTGGCTTTCAAGGGCAACTTCAGACCATCTGGTGCCTTCCAGATATGCTGAACTATGACTGTTATCATTAGGCATGCTGGCTGGGGATGATGGAGGTTGCAGGCCAGCATCTCTGAAAAGCACCAGGTTGGAAAAGGCAGACCTGGCCTTTCACAACTGCACCTTTCCCACCCCTGTTGGCACGTGCCGGTGCTTGGACCTGGGGCCTTTTGCATCTGCCGCCATGCTGCCATTCTTCCCAGGGTTCTTGAAGTGCTCGGCCTTCCTGCAGGGTGGATGAAGGAGGGCGTTTCTGCATTTGAACAGGCTGCAGGTGCCCACAACTTATTTCACCAGGTTGCTGGGTCATGAGTCTGGCAGTGATGGTGGGGCAGGGAGAGGGGCACTGACAAACGCCCTCAGGGCTCAACCCTGTTTCTTTCTGCCATTGCCTTCATTCAGGCTGTTGTCAATGTGAGGTTACAAAAGGCCTCCTGGAAAATGCCACAAGAATTAATAAAAGTAACATTTGGGGAGATGGCAGGGCAGGTGGGAATGTAAGGGGGGGGGTTCTTTTTGTTCATCCAAGCCAATCGTACTTTTGTTAAATGCCTCAGTTTTTTTTATTTTTTAAAGGCAGAAGCCTTTTCCATTTTAAGTGGTAACTGTTAGCACTGTGTGACATTTCTACTCTGTCCAGGGTGTTACTAGTACATGACAGGTCAAGTCTGTCACCTTCATAAAAGCAAAGAACATCTGGGCTGGCACACTACACGGCCAAGTCCCTCTGAGTATTACCAGTGTCATACCAAATATTGTCAGCAGTATTTATCTGCTCTTCATCTCTGCCATTTATAGGAGTGCCTTCAAGAAAGGAAGTTCTGATTATTTTTGCATGAAGATACTTTCTTCTGGCTTCCCTGCAATGTTACAAACTGCAAAGCAGATCTTTAAATATCCAGCAGAGATAATTTGTCTTTGACGCAGCTACAATTAAAATAAAAACTCTCCAAGGTGGAGTGTGTGGGGGGAAATACCTGTAAAATGAAGGTTATTGTTGTCTCTATTATTAATTATTGTCAGATGCCATGATTCAAAAGAAAAGATCAGCTGGTAGGATTTGAGCCCCCCTATTATCCTCATTAGGTAGATGGTGAAATAAAGATGAATGAATTAACAAGGAGATGAATTCATGATGAAGACAGCCTGGCATACTTTAGATTACATCCCATTAAGAGAAAGGGGAGAATGTCAGGGTACAAGTTTTGTATCCTAGCTGAGATTAAAATAGCTGTTCAAATGAAAACCAAGACTTGTGTGGGGAAGATCAAGACAGAGCAGCTGCCAGCTGGAGGAAGCAGTACTGGATGGAAGACGGTCTGATGTGGTGGAGGCACCTTCTAATGGCCCATCTCACACAGGAGGAGTTGGAGGCAGGGTCTGTGCTCTGCAAGAGGAAGGGAACTGAGGCAGAAGGTCTAACAGCCATAGCTCGCCCATTCAACAGGGTATTTGCCTCTCTAGCATTCCCAGGAGGCTAGAAGGGCAACTGCGGGAGGGAAGGGGTAGGGATGTCTCTTTGGGTTGGAGTGAAACTCAGGAAATTCTGTTTCTAGTCCCCACTTATCCATGAAGGTGACTGAGCCAGTCACTCACTCTCAGCTGGCCCTTGCCTACCTCATAGGGTTGCTGTGAAGACCAAGTGGAGAGGAGGAGGACTAAGGGAGCCACATTCAGTTCCTTACAGGAGTAAAGACAAAGGTGGGCTAGCAAATAAAAATAAAAAATATTTTAAGCTTCTGTCAGCACAATTAATCTCACTTAAATCTGGATCCAATCCAACGGATTTTCAGCCCTATCTGAAGAGCATGCCACTTTTGTTTGTATTCATTCATGCAATTCATTTTCCACCATAGTCCTGCAATTTTTCAAAATTTTAAAATTCTTTTCTTTTTTTTAAGGAAGCATGGACATTTGCAATGGAATTCAATGCATTTTCCCTAAAATGCACATTTTGTAAGCATTTCCCCTAAAAAAGCATTTGAATAAATTTCCCTAATTTTATTATTATTATTTTTTGCTGAGAACTACATGGCAACATTTGGAGAACTGCAAAATCTGAAAGGAGGTGTATTCCCAGACATGGTAGTCCAGGGAGCGTGAATTATGTCAGTTCACCGAAACATTCAGACTAAACAAATCTTCAAGCATATTGAATTCCACATCCCCACCCTTTACACATAAAACTGTTCTAAAAAGAACACACACACACACACAGAGTATTGAGATCCAGTACAGTGTAAGGTTTAAGCATGTTGGTGGACAGGTAACATGTGATGTCCCATGTCCCTGCTTGGCCATGAAGCTCACTGGGTGATTCTGGGCCGGTCACACACACTCAGCCTAGCTTACCTGGCAGGGTTGTTCTTGGAGGACTAGGTAAACCACCCTGGGTTACACTCAACAAGCAGAAGGTGCAATATAAAGGTGAGGTTGTGTGTGTGTGTGTGTGTGTGTGTGTGTGCGCACGCGTGTGCGTGCTAGAAACTGCTTTCTATTGCAAGTATTTGTGAATTAATCACAAATAGGGAAATATGAAGGGGAGGCTATATATGCATAAAATATTTCTCAAAAGGAGGAGGGAACCACACATGTAAGGGAAGAAAAGGAGGTGGCTTGTCGGTCTCAGGCTCATGGAAAGAAATGAACAACAAACTGATGGCTAACCAGCGTAAGTTGCAAAGTATTTTTGTACTTGCCCTTTTTAGACTCCTGTTGACACATAGCTGGCTCAAACATGACTGTGGAGTGCAGATAATTAGGCTGCTGTTGGGCAGAAGGCACTGTCTTCTTTTTTCAGTGGGAGGTCCATAGGTCATGGCCTAGTTGTAGGTTCCAGATAGTGGGGAAACGATATTTAATCATAAGCAGTGCAACTATTAGGGGTACTTGCAGATTCTCCCCTGGGTCTTGGCCTGGCATTAGTGATGCATCCAAGACAATGAACTCTTAGCTAACAAAAGCTTTGTCATAACCAATTCTTTAAAAAATTCCAGCTGCTGGAGTGTGATCCAGGGACTGTAGGATTCTTTGCATCCCTCCGCCTGAAACCATAGGCACTGCTAAAAGTTTGGGAGGAAGGCTACACAACTGGATCCCTCCACTTGCCCCTGCACCAGCTCTAACACACCTGGCATGGAAAGAAGTGGAGTCCATCCTTTCTGAGGTTGCAAAAGTGGCCCTGTAGGACCCTGGGGAGGTCAGAACAGGAGTGTCTGTAGGTTCAAAGGCACATCTAGAGGGAAAAGCAGGATGACAAGGTAAAAGTCACTTCTCCTGTCTTGATGGGGCACTAGATACTTGGAAGCTTCCAAGATTGGATGCTCCCTTTCAGTCTTGGTAGTACCAGCAGACTTTCCTATGGTTTTCAGCAAGGGACTAACACCACTAGATGAAAAGAGTCAGCAGCTGATTAGTAATATTAAATTGCACTGTGTACCATTTCCTCTATGCATGTGCTTATATGTTTGTCCATCTCAATATAATCTACATAGAAAAGTTGTGGTGGGGATGGATGGGGATAACTAACCTTTCATTTAATCCCTGCTACCCCTGTGGCATTTTTCATTGGTGGGGGAAAGAAACTCTGCGCCTCCCCAAGGAAACTTTCATGTCTTCTCAATATGCCCCAAACAAATGCTGGGTCTGAGTCCAGTCATAAAGTTATCCCTTTCTGATCACATTACATGCCAAACATGACACAATGCAGGTGTGAAAAATGCAAGTGTTACCATTGCACCTCCATGTGAATGTACTTTTTTAATTGATGAATGTCAGAGGCATAGATCAGTATAGATTGCAGAATAATATCAGTATGGATTACAGACTAATAGTAAATGTTTGTTTTTTCCCTATTATTGTATAAACAAGCTGTAAGATAAAAGAACCATGGACTGGCTGAAGACCTTGGTTTCGTTGATGCTGCCTGGCTGCTTTGTCTTATCACTTTGTTTTGCTCTGAGGGTCACATCTGAAACACCAATTTTGCTGGTGGTGTCCTCCTGCACCCTCCTGTGGAATATAATACCAGAAACACCAAACAAGCACTGGATGTTACCTGGAGACTTTCCTTTGGCAGTCTCTACCAGTACAGCCATTGAAATGCATGCAACTGAAACAGCAGAGGCCTGAACTGCGATGGAACACGATGACACTGAAGGACAGGCATGTTCAGCCTTGAGAAGAGAAGACTGAGGGGGGACATGATATCCTTCTATAAGGACCTCAAAGGCTGTCACAAAGTGGAAGGTCAAGATCTCTTCTGGCTCATGCCAAAGTACAGGACACAGAATAATCAATTCAAGTTGCAACAACCCAGATTCAGGCTGGACATCAGGAAAAGCTTCCTCACTGTCAGAGCAATGGAACAGTGGAACCAGCTGCCTGGAGAGGTGGTGGGCTCTCCCACACTGCTGACATTAAAAAGAAACTGGGCAGCCATCTGAGTGGGATGGTGTGACTTGGTGTCCTGCAACAGGAGGGGGCTGGACTTGATGGCCTTCATGGTCCCTTCCAATGTGGGTTCTTGCAAACTGCTGTAGCTGAGGTGTGCGTTGCAGGATCCAACTCACCATGTTTAGGGTGCAACCATACGTTTGTGTCAGAAAATGCTGAGATTCAAAAGGTGGGTGCATACTAATGAAATGAAGAGGGAAAAGTGATGGGAATGCCATCCTTTAGAAATGTACCATGTAGAGTTGACTCAGTAAGATATTGTAAAAACCTCTTGTAAAAAACAAATCACCTGAGAGATCCAACATAGGTTTAACCTCTGGTCAGGTCTGAGAGAAAGAGAGAGATTTAATTTGTACCATCTTTTTATTTTTTTATTTAGCAAACTTATATGCCTCCCCCTTCGCATAAGCCTTTTTCTCACAGCAATATCATAATGCAAACGAAGACCCCACAATAGGAAAACAGAAACAAGAAATATAGCCCTTTAAAACCCCTTTCTGCGCACTTACGTAGAGAAAAATGTCATAGGAATGGAACGCTCGCAACACGTCCTGACATTTAGGAAAACTTCCACATATCAAGGCTTAATTCCTATGATTATGTTGGTGGTGACTATTATGGCACAATTCATATGTATGCCAGTTCACAGAGTAGAGCCCACTCCAGAGAACTTACAACTTAAGATCTAACATGGGAAATGACAGAGGAAGGGCATGGAAATGGAGGCAGGGCTAAACGCCAGGAAAAAATGCCAATTGCCTGAGCTGCAAGTACTTTAGCTCCAGCTGTATATATGAAAAACTGGGGTATACATAAAACATATTATAAACCAGTTGTTACGATTAAGATTTTCATATGAGCAGGTTTCCCTTTTCCCATTTTCTATGCCTACAAAAGCAAATCTTAGATTTCAAATATATAAGTCGTCGTCGTCGTCGTCGTCATCATCATCATCATCATCATCACTTCAGTACTAATATATTCTTGTCTTACTGTATTTCTGAATGTTAGGTTCTGAATTTATTGTTAGCCATCTTACGTGCTTAGTGGAAAGGTGAGATATACTGCACTTTATGAGGAAGAGGAAGAATTGGATCTTCTGATGATGTGTGGTGTGCATTTACATCAGCACATTTTGAAGAACTTACTCTTGAAAGCGATCATCCAATATAGCCTCCACCAACCTGATGTCTTCCAGAAGTTTCATATTTGAACTCTCATCAGCTCAGCCACCATGGCCAGCCCCAAACAGTCCCAAACGTCTTGTAGGCTCCAGACTGGGGAATACAAAATTAGCTCCCACATCAGAACAGATTCTCCCTTTATCTAAGTTTTTGGCCAATTAGATGAAGCAAACATTTTGTTCTCTTAGAGCGCAGTCCAGTACAAATGCCTACAATTCACTGCCTAGTTGTGGGACTTGGTTTCTGTCTAAACCTGAATAGCATCGTGCCCTTAATAGCTGACAAGAAAGAAAACTTGGCTGTGCCTTTGTCAGTCAGGGTATACAGTGGTGAAACTGGTTATTCCAGCTGTCCTCATATGCTGCCTCATTACAGTGACTTCCACTTATTGCCAGTGGAACTTGGAATCCCAGCTTGCACTGTTTCTCAGCCCAAATTGACCACTCCTGTAGCTGCTTTGAGGAAGAGGCAGTAGTTCTGCTATGCACAAAGGCTTGCATGCTTTGCATAATTAGACTCAAAGATGTCAGGTGACTCCAGCAAATTCTCTTTGGCAGAGTATTGGCTTGAATTTGGACAGCAACTCGGATTTGGTCCATGGCCTAGTCTGCATGTACAGCAGAAGGAAAACACAGACTGGGCTATACTGCTCCAGACTAGAGAGCACTTCCCCACATAAGGAAATCTCTGAAGCTGAAGACTAGTGCCTCAAAGAAGGAAGTCCTCACTACGTCGTTTGCCTGCTATGTGGCTTCTCTGTTTCCTGGAATTTAACACAAAGGACCTTCCAAAGAGGTCTTCTGTACATGCGTATCTTCAGTATAGTCCACTCTACCACTGCAGGTGTTAACCCAGCCTTAGTCAGGCTGAGTACTGGTGCTGAGCTCTTCTTTCCAAAGCTGAATATTGGATAGAAGAACTCCCTGATTGGTCAAGCAATTCCTAGTTTTGCTGGATAAAAGATACTGGAATCATGTGCTTCCTTCTTTCAGTTCATGAATGTTTGCTGTTTACATAGGTGCTTGCATTGTGAGGAAGGGTGAGCTTCAGCTGGCTGCTTCGCTTTTTGTTGAGTGTTGCCAGGTTACTGGAACATTTTAGGGAAAAAACCAGCAGAAGCAGAAGCAAAGGGCTCTGTGCTTCCACTCTCCCCCTTCTGTGTTGACAACAAACCTGGCGTAGCTTCTGAATAGCAAGGAAGCTAGACTTTATGGTTAGTTTTTCTTTCATAATTCATGCCCTTCTGTTTCTATCTGAGTGGCTGAATGGCAGTTATGGTGGCCAGATGCCCTACTTTTCAGAGGACAGTCCTTCTTTTCAAGGGATCTGAGAAGACATCCCTCTATTTGGCAGTGTCCTCTGAGTCAAAGACTGCCCAGTCCAAGTCCAGCTTAAGTAAAGAATCATAAGAAGCCAAGAGCAAATGGCCTTGAAGTTGCCCATTGCTGGGCTGGTACCCGAGCAGCAGGGTCACAGATCACCTCTCATGGGCTGCACTATATATTTAAGTTATAGTCACTGTCTCGAAATTTGCAACTATATATATATCAATGAGCATTTGCAAATGTTATGCAAATTATCCTAATCTGTCCACTCTCTCTTGCCCACTTCCTCTACTATTTTTAGATGTGTAAGTGGCCATACTTCCCTCATGCATAGACTCCAGACCTAGTGTAACTTCTCAAGAACAGAGAAGCAACACACTAACTTTACAGATTGCTTTCTTGTCTTGCCTTCTCATGTGTTTCTCTGAGGGTCTGAATGTCAGCGCATTTCTAAAATGAAAAATGCTGCTGATCAAACCTGTCAGGATCTCACATTGGCTGAAAATATCTTTGCCCCCAAATAGGGAAGACACTCTCCCTGATGCATCTTATTCAATGGCAGAAGGCACTCTCCACTAGTTCTGCTACTGAGCCCAGCTTGGGAATCAAATCTGGAAAGACCCTGTGATGCTCATGCTAATATGAGAAAACTGTGCGTGGGTCAGGGGCAGGGAGTATTCAAACTCTTCCAAAATGAGTTCTGCCCCAAAAAACAGACCACTCTTGGACTTTCTCAAGCACAGGAGCGGGGCTTACTTTATCAATAATTGCTACAGAATGCCTTTGAATATTCATTACCAAAAGTAATATGGAATGTGAAAACAACCCAGTCTCACAGGGGTGGGCAATGCATAGTCTATGGGCTACAACTACCTGACCTTCTGTGCAGTCCCCATTGTAATGATGCGGAATTGCTGCAGGCCCAAAAGCAGGGATTCCTCCTCAAAACAAGGCATCTGGAAGCCTCTCAGAAATTCCAATTGCTTTAAAATACAGCATGTGCAGTGGTGGCAATTCCGGTGTTTATGGGAACCCCACTCCTTGTGGGGTTGGGGGAGGGGAAAATTGGTGCTCAGACCCCCACAAAGCTGTTCACCCTGTCATAAACACAACATCATCAGTAACTCAGATGCTCACAGAAAAGTCAATTCCATATTTCCCAGTTCCCTAGAACCTCTCATGTCTTCCTAACCTGTCTCTGGCAATGGCCCACCTTAATTCTCCTAACACTTCAACATTTTCTCCTGCAGCCCTGTCAAACTGAGTGTCAAAGTAAATGTTTATTTAGTTTGGATTGAGACTAAGACACCTCAGGAGCAGGGAACTAATCTTTTCCCCCACCCATTTTTAACTGAAATTCCTCCACTGGTGCGGGGAATTGGGGCAAAAGGAAGGTGAGAAGGAGAAGAAGAAGGAAGTCTTATGAGATAACTGGATGTACACTCTCCTCAAAGTTCTTTAGCTCATAACTACAATCTGCCACGGTCTTTGTTCTTGACACCACTCACAGCAGCCTTCCAGGCAGCAGAATAGAGACTGGCAGAGAAATACGCTTCTCCATTCTTGTAGCTGCTGGAGCAGTTGCAGGAGATAGAAATACCTGTGGTGTGGCATTGTTCGGGAGAAGATGCAAGGGGGACGGGAGTGGCAGGAGGTTGCAGAGCCTGTCCTACTGCAAATGACATCTTGGGAAGGGGTTCCAGAGTGCAAAATAGGTTTGGAATTGAGGACAGCATAGCCCTGTGGTAACAGACTGCTCAGATCACTATCTCAAGTCAGGAGAGGAAGAGGAGGAGGAGCTGGGAGTCTTCTGGGGTTTACAGCTTGGACTATTTAAAACCGTTACATGTTGAGAGTTAACTTACCTTCCCATTCCAACTTTTACTATGGGATGCAACAACAGCAGCAACAACAAAACTGAAGCCCTTTAGCTCTGGTTTAGAGTTCAGTTTAGGAGAAAGCAAGGCATTTTTCAATTTTTAAGAAATAATCAGTTTTTTTCCTGAGTCAAATTCCTGGACACATGACAGGAGAGTTTGCCCATTAGAATGTTAAATGTTTCACTTTGTATTTCCAGTATTGAGCAATGTCACTGAAGACATTAATGATAAGCTCAAATTAAACCTTTTCTTTGTCCAGTTTGTTAAAAGCATTCATTGTTTTAGCTTTTGGGATACATGAGTTTTGGATGTGGGATTGCAAAGTGGGATTGTTAGTGCCTTCACCAACAGAAGAGAGAGAGAGAGAGAGAGAGAGAGAGAGGGAGAGAGAATGGACAAGTGTATGTTCCCTGACCTCCTCAAAGCAGTGGCTTATTTGGTGGTCCCTTTCCATCAACAGGTTGTGTGTTCCTCTTTAAAACAACATTGGTTGAAGAAGATCCGCTAAACAGCAGGGGGAGGGTGGACCTCTCCCAGCCTAAAGGCTGAATTCCATTTAGGAGAGGTCTTGGGAACTGCTTTCCTGGAGGATGGGTCTGAAGGAAAAATGAATGGGGCCAAAAATATAAGAACTATCAGCATATTTTAGTGTAAGTCTTAGAAGAAGCATCTCAACATTTTGGATTGTTGCCAAATGATTGTTGGCCAGGTGAAAGAAGGGATGGAGTCGATAGAAGAGATGTGGTCGTCTGAGGAATTCCAAGTGGGCTAGACTGGGCTTTGGGGTCCAGGTTTCTGCACCCAGCTGTATAGTATTGATTAATTTCTAAAGCAAAGGCATTTGTTCCCAGTCTGCTCCTGCTTTTTTGCATCGGAACCACTGTAGTTGCCCACACTTTCATCTTTAATTACTTGGGAGGTTTCAGTGGAGGTACTATGGTCCTCTGCAGGCATGCCTTGTGCCACTCTCTCCTTTATTAGCACAATACACTGTCAGTTCTGTTGTGTTAATGGGACCTAAATGGCTCTGCAAGTCACCATCCGCAACAGCACTGTGCCAAAAAGTACTTCTTTGGGTCTGCCCTGAACCAGCTTCTCTGTGTGTTACTATTCTCCTCTTGTATATTTGCTAAACTGATAACAAATTTGTTACATGAGGCCTTTGCTTGACTCAACCTATCAATTTTTCTGGGAATGTGCAAACCCGTCTGCTCCCTCCCCATGGATCTTCTGTTTCTGAGCTATGACTTTAGATGCTACATTATAAATATTCCAGCAGCACCCACAAGCATTATGGAGTTCCAGTGAGAAACCCTGTTCTGGAAGGATTTACAGCTAGGCTGTAAGAGTGGCGTCTGGATGCAACTTGGCACGCAAGGTCTCACCATAAGAGCCCATCCGCTGGATAATAAATCAATCCAGTTATTTTTAAAAGGGAGCACTGCAAAGCACAAAGTTTTATCATTTGCTGACACTTCCTTGATCTCAACCTGTACCTGAATTCCATGGGCCAGCAAAAAGTCACTGCCTCGACGGATTAGCAATCATTTAGAAAGTTTGAGACTTTTTTTAAAAATAGCATTTGTAGAGCTTTATGCTGGGGAGAGAGAGATGGGCAGAGGGAAAGACTTAGTTTGAAGCAAGGTAGAGCTGAGCCTCAAAACTTGCTTGGAATGCACCTGCCAGCTCTGGTGTACCACGAAGTGAGAATTGCTAAGATTATGGATAAGTAGTTCGGGAAGAGAAACTGCCTACCAGTACCTTCTTGTCTACACTTTTAGTGCAGCAAACATATTCTATAGAATTAACTTGTGTGATTTCACTACCTTGTGATCAGGGAACGTGCTGTGAGCCGCCCCGAGGCTTTGTTGCGATGGGGGCGGCATAAAAATGTTATAAATAAATAAATAAATAAATAAATTATCTGTCAGCTCTGTTTCTCCCAATTTGAATTTATAAAAAAAAAAATCTCAATTTCTTTCTCTCCCTAATCCTTTTTGTGAATCTTCATAAGTTCTCATCCAAAATAAGGCAAAATGAAATTCTCACCCATGCACACCTGTGGAATCCAACAGGGACGGCGTGCTGTTGCTGCAGGCCATGTCTTGGGTCTGGTCCCCACTCAGCCACAGAGCTCACTGAGGGACTCTCAGCCCAGCCTATCTCACAGTACTGTTGATGTTAGCTTAAGATTGAGAGGAGGCAGAAAATTATGTAAGCTACCTTTTGTTCCTTGGAAGAAAAAAGGTGGGATATACCTATAATAAATATAAATAAATACAAATGTTAAAGGTCAGGAACCAGTTTGAAAAAAGTTGGGGACAACTGTTAGCTAGTCCAACTCAGACTTTTATGAGCACAGTGATGAAGACCTAGTGCCTGGATGGACACATCTTTTGGTTTTGGTTCCTGGCACATTTTTTTTTATCCTTTACATCTCAGGTTCTTTTGTCCCAAATTCAGGATACTTACATCATGTTGGTATATGATCAAAATTAAATTGAAATGAAATTCTCATCTTCTACTTGTGAATTTGTTTCTCTTACATTCCAAGACTATGGGACACAAAAATGGACTTGAGTTACAGGCAGACAGATTCTGGCTGAAAATCAAGAAAATACATAGACACATAGAAACAGAGTGAGTCAGAAGGGGTCTCCCGGGCCATCTAGTCTGACCTCCAGCACCAGCCGGCTCCGCTCACGACATGCCCACCATGTGCACGTCCAGCCTATCCTTGAACACCTGCACTGATGGGGCCTCAACGACCTCTCATGGAAGCCTATTCCACACCCTCGGGGTCCTGACTGTCAGGAAGTGCTTCCTGGCATCCAAATGGAACCTTGGCTCCCTGAGCTTTGCTCCATTGGAGTGTGTCCTGCCTTCCTCTGGTCTCTACCCATCTCCATGTGACACCCCCTCACATACATGTATGTCGCCAACATATCCCCTCTGAGTCTCCTCTTCTCCAGGCTGAAGAGACCCAGTTCCCTCAGTCTCACCTCATATGGCATCCCCTGCAAACCTGCCACCAACCTTGTGGCCCTATGCTGCACTGACTCCAACCTAGTTATATCCTTTCTGTAATGAGGGGCCCAAAACTGAACACAATACTCCAGTTGCCGGCGCACCAGAGTCGTGTAGAGTGGTAGTAATACCTCTCTTGATCTAGAAGCCACACTTCTGGCTATGCAACCAAGGGTGGCGTTCGCCCTCTTGACCACCGCATCACACTGCTGCCTCATGTTTAGCCTGCAGTCAACCAGTACCCCAAGGTCCCTTTCACAAGTGCTGCTCTCCAGCCACTTATCACGTAACCTGTACTTATGACCGTTATTCCTATGCCCCAAGTGCAAGACCTTGCACTTATCCAAATTGAATGCCATCCTGTTGTCTCCTGCCCACTTCCATAGTCTGTCCAGATCCTTTTGGATCTGGAGTGCCTGCTCCTCAGTTGTGGCCACTGCTCCAGTTTTAGTGTCGTCTGCGAATTTGATCAGCAGACTGTTCACCCCTTCTTCCATGTCATTAATGAAAAGATTAAACAGGATCGGTCCCAGGACAGAGCCCTGGGGACCCCACTTGTCACTGGCCGCCATCGTGATGATTCCCCACTAATGGTTACCTTCTGCTTTCGGTCAGTCAACCATGCCCTAATCCACCGGACAGTGCTTTGGTGTATCCCAAAACTCCTCAGTTTCTCCACCAGGATATCATGGGGCACTTTGTCAAAGGCCTTGCTGAAATCCAGGTATACCACATCCACTGCATCCCCTCCATCTAGCCATCTCGAAACCTTGTCATAGAATTCCACAAAGTTTGTCTGGCAGGACCTGTTTTTGCGGAAGCCGTGTTGTGTGGCTGTCAGCCTCCCTTCCCTATCTAGCATCACTAGATCTCTCTGTATTATGAGCCTTTCCATTGTTTTTCCTACAATGGATGTAAGGCTAACTGGTCTATAATTCCCCATGTCCTTTCTACTACCCTTTTTGAAAATAGGGACCACTGATACCACCCTCCAGTCCTCTGGAACTTCACCAGTTCTCCACGAGGTCTCAAAAATGGAGGCCAGAGGGTGTGAGAGAACCCCTGCCAACTCTCTAAGTACTCTGGGGTGTAACCCATCAGGGCCTGGCGCCTTTGTAATGTCCAATGCCCTGAGGAGCCCCTCGACTTCAAGGGGGGTGACTCTAATCTGTGCCCCTAAGTCCCCAGTCTCATCTAATCTCCTATGCGGATATCACCCGTCCTGCTTTGGGGAGAACACAGAGGCACTTTGTGTCTTTCCTGAATAGCAAAACTTTCCTGAATAGCAAGAAATCAGGCACTGGAACCGGCTGCCTGCAGGGGTGGTGGGGTCCCCATCACTAGAGGTACCCTGGCCATCGGTCCAGGAAGCTTGGAACGAGATTCCTGTGTGGGTGCCTGCACTTGCTGGCCTCAGTGTTCCCGTCAAACTCAATGATTCTCTGAGAGCAGATTGAGAGCGTTTCTTGGTGGGTGCTACAGGTTCATCTGAAGATGTTCCAGAACTAAAGAAAATGTACATTTATTTACCCAGAGATTTAAGGCCAAGGTTGCACATTTATGTTTTACTGTATAGTATACAGTAGATAAAGTGCATTGCAGTTTTACCTGATCCAAACTATATGGCTCAGGATGATGGGAATTGCAATGTAACACAGCTGGAGAGTTCAGAGTTGAGACAGGCTGATGCATGTTACCTACCCAAATAAATAGTTAACACAGCTGTGGGAGCTAATGTGCTGCAGTTCTAATAATATGGGTTCTTTTCCCTGCACTCAGCCCTGAAGTTCACAGACGATCAGGAAGACCTACCTCACAGGGTTGTTGTTGCGAAGATAAAATGGAGCTGTGTAGGCCCTCTTGGGTTCCGCGCAAGATGAAAAAAGGCCAGAGATAAATGCAATGCTACGGTAGTGATGATGATGACCATGACAGTGAAGGGGTAATTGACACCAGAAATGCCTCCCAGCACTGCAAATGCATGGGCCACTGCTGGGTTTGTAGGCAGGCTGTCCTTGCCAAGAGACACAGTGTGTGAGAACCTGCAACCCTCTGGAACGAAAAACAAAAAAGACCCTTGCCGCATCTTATAGACAAAAAGCTGACTTTGGCATCAGCTGATGATGTGCATTCCATGCAGTTGATAGTCCCAAAAGGACAACATGGGTGAGCACTTGTAGAGTCCATGGGCACAGAAGGAATGTCAGTTCTCACAGCCTGAGTGTACTGGGGGCCCATGACCGCTCCTGTGCCTTATCAGAGCACTGGAGTGGAAACAACACAACGACTTCTAGCACACTGCAGAGTCTTTTACTGGTTCTGTATCATGACTAGATTCATAGTTGGAGCCAGAGTAACAGTACGTACACCATTTGCAGAAGATTCGGCTCACACACTGTGGCAGGGTGCTTGCCCCACACATTTGGGAAACCTGCCTCTTCTACTTGGCTGCATTTACAATGGTAATGTCCTGCACATAAACACTTTCTCTGTTTTGTGCGGCACATTCCTCTCCTCTCATCCATCCCCCGCCTCCCTACACTTCTCCTTTTGTTGAATAATTCAGCTTCTGTACAGGCTTAGCTGACCTTTGCTTGATAAAGTCATATTTCCGAGCATTCGCCTGCATTTGGTATTTTTAATCAGGTTCAAGTCCGCTGGCTACACATCAGAGCTGAGAATAATGATGCTACAGATATGTATTTTAGCCAAATGATGTTCTCTCTGCCACACGCACAGCCCCCAAATCACTGAGTTGTTAACTAAAGTGTAGGAGAATTTATGATGCTAAATAAAACCAGGGAGGGGGGAGAGAAGATGTTTTAATAAGATGAAAATCCAAATGTTAAAATAATGAGCCATCTGTATGGGTGGCCCTCTCCTGAGATATGCCAAGAGCTTCACCATCTGTGAAACATTTACCAGCTGTTTCCTCCCCCCCCCCCCCACTTTTTTTTGTAAGAACATAAGAAATCCTCATGCAACTGACACATCCTAGGGATAAAAGCAGGTTCGTTTGACTTCACAATGCTGTATCAAAGCTAGCCAGGCTAAAGTAAACCTGGGGATATTTGGGAGGGTGGGTTTTTTGAGAGGAGGGCAGTGTTACAGTTGCCTGGTCTTGAATCTTTCTCTACCTGAAGTTCTGACAAATCACTTTGGACAGGAAGGCTGTTTCACATTAGCACACTTCCATTAACAGTCCTTAGCATGTTGTTTGTTAACTCATTTTTGTTGTGTTGTCATGCTCACGCAGGATAGTAATTCCAGCTCTTCTCCTCTTCTCTCCTCTCCTCTCCTCTCCTCTCCTCTCCTCTCCTCTCCTCTCCTCTCCTC
>NW_025336481.1:15220964-15287778 GCF_004798865.1 Varanus komodoensis | reverse complement strand
TTTATTTATTTATTTATTTATTTATTTATTTATTTTCTCCAAAGCTGTGCCAGACTTGCCTGCCTGCCCCCTTTATGCATAGATAACAGCTGTGTGCAAAATGGGGACTGTAGGAGGGGTGGGGAAGAGACAACATTGTCAAAAAGTGGTTTGTATTAGTGGAGTTTTCTGAATTTGTGGCTAGGCAGGCAAATATGGTTTTTAATAGTATGGAATCTAACACACTGGAAGGTGAGTACTATACTGCCCTTTAAAAGGTAGCTGCACAAGGTGCCGGTAAATCTCTTGCATGGTTCCCATTCACTTCAGTGGGATTTCTGCAAATCAGTTACATGATATTTTCCCCTAAAGAGCAAAGTGTGTTTCAGGGAATCTTGGAGTTCATGAGAAATGGATTAAGCAGGTTTTAATGAGAAAGATGGAAGGAATAATTCATCAAAATCTGTTAATTTCTTCACGTTCAATCTGGAGGGAAACAGATGTAAAGATGTCTGTTTTGATTTATCCCATTTTCAGATATCTGTCAATCTAAACACCTAGGTTTGAATACACATGTCTTCAGCCAAGCTTGTGCTGAATTAGTTGCCATCTCTCTTCACAGCTGTATTGCAGGCAGGTTCAACAGGAATCCTCTCCAAGTTAGGAATGGTGTTGCCCCATGGAAGCCCTTCAGAACGTCCTCTCCTTGACTGCTCTGCTCAGCTTTTGTAAACTCAAGGCTATGGTTTGCTCATCATCATCACCACTACTATCATCTCATGTTGGGTTTTCCCTGCTTCTTCTGCTTTTGACTTTCCCTAATATTATTGCCTGCTCCAGTGAGCCTTGCTTTTTCTTGATATGCCCAAGCTCATGCTAGAAATGACTGCACCTATTTAATTTGGCTAGCAAAGATTCATGATGATTTCATTTCAATTTGGTTTTCATAATTTCACATGCCTCCAGTCCTCCGTCAGCTTCACTGGCTTCCCATTGAAGTCCGGGCCCAATTCAAGGTGTTGGTGATGACCTATAAAGCCCTAAACAGCTTGGGTCCTGGTTACCAGAAGGAGCGCTTACGTCCATATATGCCTGCCCGCCCCTTGAGATCTGCAGGAGAGGCTCTTCCCCGGGAACCCTCCGTGAAGGAAATTAGGAGGGTGAGTACTCAGAGGAGGGCTTTCTCTGTGGTGGTGCCCAATCTATGGAATGTGCTCCCCAGAGAGGTCTGCCTGGCGCCGTCATTATTTGTTTTTCGGTGCCAGGCAAAGACGTTTTTATTCAAATGTCATTTTAATTGTTAATAGTATTTATTCATTTTATTCTTTGGCCAGGGTGACTTAATTTATACTGTTAATTTATATTATTCTATGGAAGTTTATTTATGGATGTGAGCCACCCCGAGGCTTTGGCGAATGGGGCGGCATAGAAGTCTCCTAAATAAATAAATAAATAAATAAATAAGAATTTCCCAAAATTCATGAATGTCGTCATGTTCACTCTACTTAATGGTTGGGCCCCCATTGACTCCTAATTTGAGTCAGCCTAATGGTAGCTTCCATGCTCTTCCTTAATAAAACCTACTAGTTCAGAACCTGTTTTCCTCACCAAAACCCCTCCTTCCCCACCTTTTTCTCCTCTACAGATCTAAGCTACCCTTTCCTTCTTATGTCCTGGAGCCATAGAACCTGCCCTTCCTTCATACTGTCCTGCTCAGTTAACCTTTGGTCTCCCAATTATTCCAAAGGTTCTGAGCTCAGCAAAGCTGTCTATACTTAGTTGGTATGTCTCCTTGCTCTCAAACTCTTCCCTACCATCTGGGATTCCCTTTGCTCCCTTCCTTTACCCCGTCATCCTGCCAGTACTTGGGGAATCTTCCCCAGACATCCAAAGTGCAACAAAAAATTTCCAGAGATAACATTATTAAGAACAGGTGCTGGGCACACAGTAGATTAAAATTAATTTGTATGCTTTTCAATGTCAAAATGGCAAGGTCACAGTTAAAACCTCTGCTCCAGTTGTATATCTGTGTATGTGACTACATCTTTGGTCTCATAGAAAGCTTCTAATCTAATGCATTAGAGTAATATACCATGTTAAGGTCTGACCTGAATGATATGCCTGATTGGCTACAGCTCCTTCTTGTATTGCTCACAGACTGGGTCTTGCATGCATGAAAGCATGCAGACATAAGTCCAGGCCTAGGAGCTGGGTAGGACATTCCAAAGCCTCAGAGGGACTCATCTCAGCAGATCCAAGTTCCTTCCCAGAACAGTTTTCCACCTTTAGAATGGTTGCTGGCCCATCTGCATCCATAGTACCTTCTCATTCTTGCACGCTAGGTCACACCCTTGCAGATTGAGGCTACGGTGCTACAAGTCTGTGGTTTGGAGGCCAGCTTCTACAGCTTCCACCCGCAATCTTTGAATAGCTTGGAGGATATATATATTTATTTGTTTAGACAACTTATATGCTGCCCCATCGCATGAGCCTCGGGGTGGCTTACAATCATTAAAGTCCTGTATAAAATGCAAAGAATTCATCAAATAAATAAAATACAGAAAATAAAATAGTGGAAACAGCCTGGTCAATTTAAAATCAACAAGTAAACCATTAACAGTTAAAATAGCGTTTGAATAAAAAGGTCTTGGCCTGGCGCCGAAGAGCAAATAACAACGGCGCCAGGCAGACCTCTCTGGGGAGCACATTCCATAGATTGGGCGCCACCGCAGAGAAAGCCCTCCTCCGGGTACTTACTCTCCTAATATCCTCCACGGAGGTTTCCTGGAGAAGAGCCTCTCCCGCAGATCTCAGGGGGCGGGCGGGCATAAATGGACGTAAGCGCTCCTTCAGGTAAGCAGGACCCAAGCCGTTTAGGGCTTTATAGGTCATCACCAACACCGTGAATTGGGCCCGGACTTCAATGGGAAGCCAGTGAAGCTGACGGAGGACTGGAGTCATGTGAACATAACGCCCAGTCCCCGTCAGCAGCCTGGCAGCTCTATTTTGAACCAATTGAAGTATCCGGACCGTCTTCAAGGGTAGCCCCACGTAGAGCGCATTACAGAAGTCAAGGCGGGAAGTCACCAACGCGTGTGTCACTGTCGCCAGGCAGTCGTACTCCAAATATATGCACATGTGCCTTTTAATTTTCTTTCTTTCCTTCTCATTTATTTATTTATTTAGTTATTTGTGATACGGGACTGCACTGTGAATCCTTTCAGTACCTATCACCACCCCTGCTTGTTATGGTAGGCATCATATAAAATAAAATTGCACAAGCTGTCAACCACAAAATTTTTGTTGTATGTCATCTATCAAAGGCTGCCACATATTCCATAGATTGGGCGCCACCGCAGAGAAAGCCCTCCTCTGGGTACTCACATCCTAATATCCTTCATGGAGGGTTCCCAGAGAAGGGCCTCTGCTGCCGATCTCAGGGGGCAGGAGGGCATATATGGACGCAGGCGCTCCTTTAGGTAACCAGGGCCTAATTTCACTCCCTAAGCCTATTAATAGAAAAGTGTAAGTGCCATGGGTGAACCTGCTACATGATAACCTAGAGCACTCAGGTAAGAATTACAAAGTGCTGCTCTGGTTCAGCAAGGAAGCTTTACTTGTGGAAACAGGGTTCTGCATTTATCACAAATACGGTTGTGAATTATGGAGGTCTGGATGCAGCGGAGACTGATGACTTCAGTGCCAGTGGGGTGGAGTATCCACTCCAGGTATTACTCTGGACTTTAAAGGAGCTATCTGTGGTGTTGAACCTCATTTGTAGCTTGGGTTCAGCACTGTGGATAGATCCTTTAAAGACTAAAATCCAGACTGGATACGATCTTGCTGTCCACCAGCTGCTACTCTCTGGGTGGACATGTTGTTCCACATTGGCCATGTTTTGCTACTCACCCAAGCCTTTTGGAATTCTCTAGGCATGTATATTCAGGGGAAAGGGCAGGGTCACTACTGATGACTCTGTGATAATTTCCATGTAATGAGGTGCATACAACTAGGGCTGGATCAGGCCACCTGAATGTACATGAAATGCTTCATTCCATTCTCCCTTAATGATAAAGATCCCTTCATAAAGATCAGCCTCTGAGATATACTACCGTGCCTTTAAATTAAGGGTCAGCTCCTAAACTGCTCATTTAATCTTAGCATGGGGAGTTTCGATTTATTTTTTTCAGTTTCGAAATGGAGAAAAGCAGCCTTTTAATAAACAGTCCTCTTCCCTTAAAAAGATATTTTATCTCATGGTGTGCTTGCATTTCAGTTTCTAGCTGAGAATATTAATCTCTGCGTTAACAACGGTGTCCCCGTTCAGAATTCTATATTGTTTAGGGAAAACTGCTTTTGTCCTATCTTTGCATCTGATTAGAATTTTATAACTGGAAAAAAACCAATCATGCCTAAGTCTTGAATCTCTGTGTTCAGGGGTAATTTTAGTAGGCTTAATTGCTTTAATCACACACTTCAGGGTATTTGGAGAAGTGTTATAATGTGTTATAATGCGAGACTGTAGAACTTCATTTATCCAAATGGCCTAGGGAACATCAAAAAACGTTCTGAAAAAGAACAAGTCTAGGTAGAAAAGAACACCAATTACAAAGCATGACTTTGGCACAAGGATGGGAGCCAAGCTGACCTTAGCATCACCTGAACCTTACAAGAGGCCCAGAGTATGGTCAATGGTTGTACTTTATAGGAGATAGCCCTCTTTTCCAAGAGCCACCTAGGCCAAATCAAGATCTATAAGCTCAGCGGTCTGGGAGTGGTCCACCAGAGTTAGGATCTGAGCAGCAGGCATTCTCAACTTCTCCCTTTCTGCCACAGTTCACCTTCCCTTTCTGCACTCCTCTCTCCCTGTGCAATTTTGTTACACATCCCTTCTAATCAGTAGCAAGTCACAAGAAAGTTCAGGGAGTTGGATTGTTCACACATCTACTGCCATCCTGTCAGAGCTACCTCATACCTAAAAGCATAACTGGGTAACATTTACCTCTTGTTGGAAGAACCCAGCATACACAGGGACCAAAAAGACCACCACCTGGAATCTGCAGCATTGGAGAGCTGCACTTCAATGGGTCTCATCTACCAATTCCAGAACCTCTACATTTGCCACTGGGATTGCAAGCCAGAGATGGCAATGACACTGTGCTAAAGACCACACCAGAAGCTACAGCACATATCTGACAGACCTTCCATCTCTGAGACCTACTCAGGAGAAAGAGCAATCCCTGGGTAAGAGTCCGCTGATGATCCAAGAAGGTGTGGAACAACAAGACCAGCTGTAAAACCTTCCACTTATTGTCAGGCAGTTGCTCGTACAATTGCTAATTCTAAGCAGCTCTAAGCTGAGTTCCAGAGCTAAATCACAGTTTTATGTTGTGGCAGGAATTTTGGAAGAAGATAGGCATATGTATACATTCTATGGACTGGTGCTGGTGGCAATTTGTTTTTTGGTGGGGGGCGGCAATTCCTCCACCGATACAGAGCTGCAATCCCATGGGTTACCATGTCCCTCCATGATAGCTCTTTCCAGATGATGCTACTTCATTTCAGTTTCAGCAAGGACCTTTGTGTGTGGCAGGGAGATGGTAACCAAGTCATCACTGTGTGTTGTAATAAGCACCCCAGTCTGTTTTTTAAAGAATTCTTCCTGCCCCAGCTCATTGGGCTACTTTTACAAGAGGTTCCCCATTTTAAAAAGGATAAGAGCCCTTCTGGGTCAAACCATCAAGGGCTGCATTCTTTTCACACAGCGGTCAACCAGCTGTCCTCAGGAAACCCACAAGAGAAACATGAATGCCACAAGGTTTAGGAAGGGAACCAAGCTTTACCCCAGAACTCAACAGAGCAAAGCACCAACTTTGTCTTGGGCTTTGGACTGGGCAGACTCTGAGAACACTCCTACTGTACAGCCTTATGGGCTGGATGCTTTTGCTCTGGATTTCCTGCATCGAGACATAGGTTAAACTGGATGGCTTTCAAGACACCCTTTGATATGGTGTTAAAAGCAACCAGGAATACACAGCAGGCAGGTACCCCTGCATTAAAGCAGAACCCTATGCAGACTTGCCTGGGAGAAACCACACAGAATACGAAGAAACTTACCGATAGAAAATGTAGAATTGCACTGTTAGTCTACAGATTCCTGCAGATTCCTAACCCTTTCCAGACTTTTCTAAAAGTTCTTACTGTTGTTTTTAAAAAAGCAACACACACACAGTTTTTAAACAATGCTACCTGTGAGGCTCGATGGTTACAGTTTTGCCCACTGAAAAGGTCCTGTCCCCTGTGACATCACAGGACAGGGTTAGGCTTGTTCTGCCTGAGCTATAGAACAGTGGTGACTTTTTAATAGGATTGGAAGATCTTTTTCTCTTTGGCATCATTAATTGACTAAACAGAAAACCCAGCAACCAGCATTTGGGAATGTAACTGCTTAAAAAAAGTTGCTCTGCTTTTTTGACCCTTCCTCCTCCTTATTGGTATAATATTTATGGTCTTGTGGATCTTGGCTCCTCTGCAGCAAGTGTCTGCCTGATTTGCAGCACAGGTGCTGTGTAGGTGGGTGCTATGTGGGTTTCCCCTGCTCTGCCAGGATGCCTGAACTGTGCTAGCTAAGCACCAGGCTCTGGCAATCCTGCATATCCTTGCAGCCAAGGCTGACAATCTGTGCCAACTTGTGGAAGCAGTTGGGGGTTAATAAACCTTTTCTAAAGTTGTCAGATTGTATAAATAGCGCAAATCTGTGCCTCAAGAAGAAAATAAAGGGAAGAAATGCTTTTCACTCCCTCCCCACACACATATACATGTGTGTGTGCATGCGTGCGTGTGTGCACACACTGTCAAAAACACTTAGAAAAAGTTGGGATTTCCTTCCCCACCCGTTGGCGTTAGGGGAACCTAACTTGAGAATAAGGGTGGTCAACAATACAAATCAGTTGCCAATTCTCAGTTGCCTTCTTTGAGGATCTGTGCAGTGAACATTTCTGAAGAGCAAAGTAGATTTATGCACACTGCCAGCTTGAATTTTTGCTGAGTGGGTAGCAAGAGTTCTGTGGTTAGAAAGGCTCCCAAGATCAATGGAAGCCAGGGCTGGTGACTGTCTTGTTCCTAGGCCAGCAAGTTCCCTCATCAAAACAGAGGGATTTTCAGGAATGTCAGCGTGAGAAGCTAGGCCAGGCCAGAGGTCAAGGTGCAGGATCCATCATGTCAAACATGAAGGTCAGTCGACAGTGTCCGAGCATGGTCCAGTGGGTAGCTGAGAGTTTAGAAATCTATTAGGCACAAGGAAGCAATGCAAAGTACAGAGTTGAAACACTGTTGTTTGCAGCAGCCAGCTAGCCCCAGATGGGCAAATACATACGCAGCCGGTTGAATATCAGCCCAGCCGGTTAATCTCGTCAACAAGTTGATTTTAAGGGTAGCTTCACACTGAGTCTCCTGTTTAAACTTCTGCTGCTCATTTTTGATCCTATGCCATTCTAAGATGTGGATTGTCTGTAGCTGTGATCCAGCACCTGGGGAAGTTCAGGAATGGGTTTGAGTAGCTCTCCAGCTGGAGCCCACAGCATCGCCTCTCCCTTTTCTGTTCTTCATCAGATAAATCCTTCTCCAGGTAGGACATGACAATTATGACTGAATGCATTTTGCTTCTTTCTGCATTCATTTATTTTTAAAAATAGATCTCAGTTTCTTTCTGTCCTGTTTATAAAGAGATTTGTAAATTTTCACACACACATCCCAAACTGAACAGAGGTTCATACATCTTCATCAGTGGCCTTGGCCAGTTCAAGTGCAATCCTAGAAAAAAACTAAGAAACAAATCCTATATGGGGCAGGGAGGATCAGAATGCCATCACCAGAGGGGCAATCCAAAAACATAGTCAGAGGCAGGGATGTTCTCAGGCACAAGCAAGTAGACCAAACCAAGCAGAATCCAAGGGATATGATTTTATCATAAGTTCTGAGGTTAGCATCATAAGAGGTCAGATTTGTAGAAGAAAGAAAATAGAAACATAGAAACATAAAAAACAGAGCGAGTCAGAAGGGGCCTCCTGGGGCATCTAGTCTGACCTCTGGCACCAGCCGGCTCCACTCACGACATGTCACCAGCTAGTGTATTCCTCAGCCCACCTTCTTCCATATAGATCAGAAGAAAAGGCATCTAACTAATGCCTTTAGTTAGCTGGGCTTGGTGATTCAAGGAAGTGTATTGTTCATTTCTTGAAGTCAATAACACAATAAACCAACCAAGTTAGAGTACTACTGATTTGGGGAAATGGGGCTTAATGATAAGGTTGATTCCAAGTGGAACACCTCTCTTTCTAACCAAAAAAGAGTTGCTCCCCCTTCGGGGTGCTTCTTGCTTATTTTGGGCCCATCAGCGGGAATGCCCAGTGCTACTCAATTGGTCTGCTCATTTGATCTGATGGCATAAAATCAGACAAATAATACCTTCTTCCTTCCAATTCTGCCTGTTCAACAGATTTTCCAACAGAAGTGGACATGATCTAGCTTTCATTGACCACTTGACTTATCTTTGGGACTCCCGGCCTTGGCATTTCAGCTAAGAATACTGATCCTACCTCTTCTTCCAGTTCTGATTCAGTCTCTGAGGCAACAAACCTGGGAGGCTGTATTTTAGGAAAAGTAGTCTAGTCCCTTCAGAAGGGTCAAGGGAACTTGGTGTCAGGGCACTAATTGATAAAGCAACCAACAGGTCTCAGCTGAACCCTAATGCAGTCAAGTCTTCCACCTTGCATTGCTATAGCTGAAAGCTGTTAGCCCTGGCTTTAGAGTAGCACAACTTTTAAGGTGACTCTTGGTTTGAAGCAGACTTTTATTCTTAAGGAGTCTGGTTGCTGTGGATCTTGGGGTGCTGTCAGGATCTGAGGCAGCTTCAGGGCTCCATCTGCTGGCCAAGCATGGGCATTACAGACCTGGTATTTGCAGGATTACTCCCTCAATCTACTGTAGCACCGGGGCCCTTGTGACCACCACCTGGGAATCCTTGGGGAAGAGCTATATAAGAACTTGTTCTTCCCTCCAGAAGCTGCCTCAGCAATAAATTTCTCCAGATGTGCTGCAGTGTTTCTTGGTCAAACTCTTAGATCTTGCTTTTGTTCCTGGATGCTGTTCTTGACCCTGCTCCAGGACCTCAACCAGTTTCCTGGCTTTGCTCCTGCTCCTGCCCCTGTTTGCTCAGTTTTGTGACCCCTGGCTTGCTGGACTGTGCTTTTGCCTCTTGGACTGGGCTTACCTTGCTCTTCTACTCGTGACACTGACCTTGGGTTGTTCGATAAAGATTTTGATTTGTTTGGGATTGGACTTTGGACTCTAGCCTGGTTGCCTGGGTCCTGGTGCTCATGGCAGTTAGTCAGCTGCCCACACCCTGGATACTGAAAGGCGCATCCTTCAACTCTGAGTGGTGGCCTGCTCTGTAGCTCATGAGGACTATATGCTCAGCCTCAGCCTCTGATTCCATGGTTAAGGTAACTCCTGAAAGTCCCAGTGTGGAGGTTCCTCCTGTTTCTTGAGAATCTTTCTGACCCAGTTCTATGGCAACCAGCCAAATTCCATCAGTAAAGCTATTCCTCGCATAGGGAAGGTCATATTGTATATGTTAGACATTTCCCTGTTAAAGATGAGAAGACTTTCAGGAAAAAAAGAAACAGTAACACTAATGCAGCATCACAAACATAGTTGAAGGCATTGTGATTCAAACACAGGCTTCCAAGATTTAAGTGCTCAATCCCTTTGGCTGAATAGGTGGACCTGTCAGTTTTGCTTTTTCCCACATTTGGTTTTTGAAAAATCAAGGTTTTTTTTCGGTCTTGTTGCTAAAGAAATTTGCACATTTCTACTAGTGCTTATCAAAAGAGTACTGAACAAAATTCTCATCTATCCCTAGCAAGTGGTGAAATAGAGAAAGGTGTGAACGTTCCAGCATGCTTGCAGCCTATTATCTAATGTGGAAGCTCTATGAACTTGCCTATTTGTTCAAGGTACTCTTTTCAGAGGCAATCGCGTGAATGCAGGCCTCTGTATCCATAGAGACCTCCTTGGAGTGCCCACATAACCATTGGAACTGGGCCATAGTGATTCCTCCGATGCCCATGACTGATGTTATGAATTAATACCCACCACAAAATCAAGGAAAAGTGCTCCAAGTCAAATCCTTATTGCACAGAGTTCAGTGGTGGTTCACATACTATTAGACTATTTGGTACTGCCCCTTTCACTGATAGTGGCTCTGCAGGTCTTAGATGGAAGCATCTAAGTATCATCACTTGTTTCCCACTCTTTTGTCTACAAAGGTGTGTTGCCAGGTGCACACAACTACCATAAAAATGGAAGCCTTGTGTTGCAATATTCCAGCTTATCTCCTATTCATGGCAGCCCATGAAGGGCATGGTTATTTTCTTACGTATTCCTGGAGTGAGAAGAGAGGAGCAGACACAAGATTGCTGCTTTCAGTGGCAAACATGTGGCTCCCATAACATCCAGGTCTTTTTTTGCTGCTTTTTCACTAATTACTGACATTTTTGTATCATCTTATTCCAGCAAATATGCTTTTTAGAATTTTCAGCCAGTTAATTCATAATGGTCCCATGCTGCAGCTTGATTGTAAAAATGATTTAATGCAGAAATCTGATTTTGCCTTATGCTCATACATAAAACCGAAGAAAAGTTTTGAGTCTGAACTTGACTTTGCTTTCAAGTTTTTATCTCTTCCTCCTGCCTTAACTTCTCCCATCTATTTTCTTGCCATTCTGATCCTCCTCTCTTCCCATCTCTACCCTTCACAGTGATGTTCCAGAGTACTCTTCCACGAGTTAAAAACTCACACAGTATCTATTTGCCGGTGTTTATTTTTAAGCAGTGCCAAAAGTGTTTATAGATAGAAACAACAGGACAACCCATAATTAAATCATTGTTTCTGCTAGATTTGCTATTTAGCAACTTGAAGGAAAATAATTTGCTCACAGCAAAAAGGGAATGGTCAAGAATGCTCTTAAGTTTGCACCCATTATTACCATATAAAATAACATATTAGTTGCTTAGCTACCAATCATAAAAGGAGACAAATTAAAAAATGCAAGGCTCTTAACTAAACTGAATGCAATAGGAAGGCAGAAACTTAAAAGCTGTCAGGTGGTTAGTGGAAAGAATACCAAGGAGTGATTGACAAAGTGACTTTACATAGCATCATATTTGGCTTTGATTCAATAAATGACTGACATGCCGATATCTTTTGAAAATGTGGATTATGCTTTCGAGAGGTTATTTAGCAAGCCACTGACCGACAGTTTACTAACACTGTCCCATGGACAGAGGTAACCAAACAGAGCTATATTTTGACAGGTAAATTTTCTTTAATCTCCATCTCTCTATCTTACTCTACCCCTTTTCTTGCTATAAGCAGACACGCTGAAGTGCCAGTCAGTTACCACATGGTGGTCTCCATATTTAGTATGATTTGCCTTTTAATTTAGAAAAGTCTACAGAAATGTTGACAAGAAGATCTCCATGTATGAACCACAAAGCAAAGCTCAGTAGGAACATTGATTTGATCAGAAAACACAGAATCGATTTAAGGACACTAGACACTAGTTGAGCTTAGTTGTGGAACCAAAGAAGTATCAGGGGCTGTGATGTCATCACTTCAGAAAGTTGGGGCAGATATAAGCGAAAGGAGTAGCACTGCCCTTGCACATTTCCAAGTACGCCTTGTTGTACAGTTGATGATCTAAGGGAGAGAATCTCCATTGCTTAGAATCTTAATGTCCCTAGCTGCATTTTTAGGCATGTGCCTGCAATACGAATTGGGAACTTCCCTACAGTGGGAAGCTATGGCCTGAACAATGTTGGATCTGGGTTTCTGAAGGCCTTTAGCCAAGACCCTCACAATGAGTCCCATCCTCCAGTGAACTTCCTTTTCACCACCATTGCAACCAGCAGCTGTGCTCCCCATCTTCTTCCTTATCATTGATACCACTTACTTGTTTGATGGACAACAGCCAGTGAGGAGGTAGGCAGTGGCACCTACTGTTCCTTCCCCTCACTGTGGTGGTGGTGGTGGACCACCACATTGCCTCTGACATATGGTGAAATCCCTCGAAAGCACCCCATCAAAGACAGTGCTACTTAGCTCTTCTAAATTCAAGGCTCTGATTTCCATGATGGAGTTGATCCATTGCTTGTTTCGTCTTCCTTTTCTCCTTCTGCCTTCAATTTTGCCTAACACAATTGTCTTCTCCAGTGAATCTTGCCTTCTTGTGATATCTCCAAAGTAGAAGAGCCTCAGTTTTTCCATTTTTGCTTTGAGGAAAAACTGTGGTTTGGTATAAGGGAGGAATTACTTGTTCATCTTTCTATCAGTCCAGGGTATTCACAAAGCTCTCCTCCAGCACCACGTTTTCCCCTCACTACCACCACCATTATCTGTCCCAGAATGAGAGGCAGGTGAACAAATAAATGGCAGTGAGGAAGTGGAGGAGCATTTCCAGTGGAGGCCATTTCAGTGGGCCACTCTGGGTTGTGGGTCTTCAACAGGTGTCTGAACATACCTACCTTTGGTGCTATCCTTGGGTCTAACTAATAAGGATGTGTGTTTCCATATCCTAGAGTGCTCTTCAGGAACAGAAATGACTTAGGATGTACAAGATGACCATTTGTAACTGGCAGACAGCCTGAGATCTCTCGAGTGGCCAGGCTTGTTACAAATGCAAGAAACCAGGCCTGGAAAACAAAAAAGTACATCTTCCTGATGTACACAAGGATCCATCTCTAGTATGTGGATTATATGAGTGGAGAGGGCTGAAGCTGGGGTTGGGGGGGTCAGACTAGATGGCCTGGGAGACCCCTTATGACTTGCTTTTTTCCCTATGTTTCTATGAATAAATTGGAGTGGCCCAGGCCTGAAGTACACAAGGTCAACAAAAGCATTGACCAATGAAAGAATACTTAATAATAATCCAAGAGGCAGCATCTCCTGAGATAGGAGAGCTCCTGCCTTCATAGCCCTCATCAGGAAGTGTTGTCCTTATACACATTCTGTGTTAAGTAATGTTTTCATTTGGAAAGCCATGCCAAAAACTCCCATTGCTCCTCTTACAAAGAAATTACATATTATCAGTATCTCTTCCCACTTGCCAGTGACTGTGAAAGAGACAACACATTATTGCATAACTGGGGTAAAAATGCAGCATATTGAAGAAATTAACTGCAGAGTTGCAACCTAGTTCTCGAAGGCAGATGTAATCACAGGATGTGGATGCAAGTTATAAAGCATCATACTGGGATGTCATCATACTCCCATTAGTCTTGTAAGGAAGGACTAGACTGAGGTGAATGATGGGAGCAGCATTATTGCCACAGGCATCTGTGTGCTAGCCAGACTGGGTAGGATTTTTCCCAGAGTTTGCACAGCAGAATGGCAAGGAGTGACATTGCCTTTATAGACCACATAAATTGGCTTCATCAAAGCTTCCAGTGTGATGACCATCATAATGAAGAAATGTAGAGTGCAGCATTTAGATGGGTTTCCTACCAGCATGGCGACTCTGCAAGGACATTCTCATAAACAATTCCCTGGCAAGTGCGCCACAATCGTTTTCAGTCCCTTATCCTGAGAGATGACTTTTAAGTTTGGCACAATATGGTTTAGTTGCTTCTATTCAATAAAACCTCAGATTTTTTAAAACTGGTTTTTATTATCTGGAATCAGCTTAGTGCTACAGTTCAATTGGTGCTGGAAAGGTACAGAAACACTGCCCTTTTCAAAGAGGTTTGAAGCTCCTGACTTCACTGAAGCTCCTGGGAGAGCAACCGAGCCTACAGGCACCCTGCCACAAGTCAGATCATGTGGAGGGCAATGACCACTGGCGCTGGGCAAGCAGATCAGATCCGAGCATTTGGGGTCATGTAGTTCCGCCCACCAAGACAATGCCAGATGTGGTTCCAGAGCACAGGGACATATGGCAGACAATATTGAATTGCTGTAAGGCTACAAATCTAGACAGAGAAACAGGCTGGCTCAGGCATCCTGGGAGTATTAGGACCCTTTTATCTCTAAACATATGTAGGTTAGTGTCCTAAGGGCACAATCCTAACGGAGGTGGCTATAAGCCCTGAACCTGGACACTTATCATCATCCAGTGCAGCATGGAAAGAACAGCTGCAGTTATCTTCGCCTGCCTGTCCTCCCACCCTGCATCTTCTGTCAGATGAGATTGTTTTGGCCCATCTAGCTGGAACATCTTGGAGGGGAGGGGAGGGGAGGAAGCAGAAAAGGCACTTAGATAGCTCGTATCTGGGCCTCTTTGGTCTCCTCTCTCCCAGTCCCCCAAATTCCCCCATCTCCCCCTTTTTGAGGTAGCTTTCCCAACTTCAGAAATGGGGCAGTGCAATTATTTCCCCACTGCCTAGAAGGGGCCAGGGATTCCCAGCTCTTAGATTAGACTTCTGTCTCCATTCTTGGAGCTGGGGATCTAAACTACCCTGTGTCCCCCGGGATGCTGTCAAGGGGTCATGGAATTGCTCCCTCTGAAATGTTTGTTCCCATATCTGCTTTGCTCTTTCAAAAGGTCAGAAGAACAGGACTAATGTATGCATAGGATGGATTGAGCTAACCCATTTAATGTGATGTGTGTGTGTGTGGTTTCAGATCAGATGAAAAGAAATGTATCCATATCCACAAGGTTCTCCATACTGGGGGCAAAATGACCTTGAGATTATAAAGGTTTAGATGTAGAAGGAATTGAATCAAACAGATTGGCCCATCTGGACCCAGGGCTTCGAGTGCTTAGGTCAGTGAAGCCTGGCTCTATATCCCTAAGCATTCAACCATGCTAGTGCTTGGTTAGGATTGGCACCTCTTTTTCAGAGAAGTTCCTCATCCTTAGCAACTATATTGTATGAAGGTACAGCATGCTCTTCTCCATGCTGAAAATAACCGAAGTGTTCCTGACAAATTTTACTGTGGCAAATATATTTTTTGTTGCTTCATTTCTGTTCATGCTTGTTCATAATTTATCAAAATTCCCAATGTTCTTCATAGTAAGAGTACAAAGAACTTGGTATTTTTTAAACATCTTAATTGGTAGAACATGTCAGCTGCCCCCAGCTGTGATTGAAGTTGTGATATCATCAAAAATGTGCTTTCTCAGTGTGGTGCGCATGAGGTGACGGGCCATTGGAATGATGTGACACATTCCAGACATATTGTCCAGGAAATCCATGTCTGAGATTAATTCAGGCTCTGTCCATTGACGTGATGGATCCCAAACTTGCTATACATCTGTAATATATCAAAGCATTTGAAGAACCCATCACCTCACACTCAAAATTGCTCAACAGTGAGTTTGACTAAGTTTCTCACCATGGCAGGCTGTTAAATGATCAATAGAATCCACCTCACCTATGAGTTACATGGACTTATAGACTGGTCACATGTAGGCCATTTGGGACATATCAGTATGTTATCTGAGTAATCTGTGATTAATTTCTTCTTTAATCAAATTATCAGATCATGGGTCCTTGCTGGGACAGCAAGAAATCCAGAACAGTCAAAAACTGCACTCAACAGGGAGCCCCCACTAACCGGGCACTTGGAAAGCTGTCATATGTTATTTTAAACACTTGTTTGTTACATTCATAAGCCCAACTCAGGCAATGCCTCCTCCACGTACACACGCATGCGCTGCCTTTTATGGCAGCCAGGTAACCTACTTTGCAGAGGACACCCTTCTGCATCACAGCAGCTCCCATTTGAAGGGTTGTCCAGACCAAGTCCAGGTGAAAGATAAAGAACCATCAGAAGGAAGAGCTGGGCCTTGAAGCTGCCCATCCACAATTGCCACCTGGACCACAGACCAAGCAGGTCCCACTAGGGTGTGATGAATTATATTTCTCTTTATAGTTAATATTTCTAAATGACATCTCTACATATAAATTTGGTGTATGCAGTTTGGTGCAGTTGGTGTCCTTTTGTTCACTTTTTGGGTGATGTACGTTTAAGTGCTGAAAACACTTTTTAAATGCAAAATACAGTCAGAAGAGTCCACCCTTGCATTTTCAAGTCATATAGTCCTAAGCTTAGGTTTGCCCAGTTTAGCAAGAAGCAGACCTTAGTGCTAGTAAAAACACCAGTATTTTAATTATCCTAGGATCTCTATCTGTGATATAATATGGAAGCATCATTGGCAAATGCCTGAGTCTGGTTGATATTTGTTTTACCAAAGTAGCTTCAGAAGGAGTATGGAATGAAAAAGCTGCAGGAAGAAGGGGTGATAGCATAAGAAGGGTGCTGATTCCCCCCTATTACATTTTAATTCCACCCTCACACCAGTGTAAACTCACACAGGGCTTACAAGTGCAAGTTTGCTCTCAGTAACATGAATCTGAAATCATATGGTGGCTTGAAGTCTGATTTTGGGCAAGAAAGTGGCGGATGGGAAGGAGGGTATTCAGGAGCCCATTTTCCCCCACACCTTTCTGACCAAAATAATCCACCACCAATCAAAATTATGGTGATGGATCTCTGACATTCCTATTTGCCCATGATTAGCATGCCTCTGCTACAGCTTAGACAACAGTAAGTTTGTAAGACTTACAGCATGCAAGCAGAAACCTCCAAACTTGTGAATCATTCTATAGGTAAGCTAAATATTATGCTTAATTAAACAGATCCACACCGTGCCCCTTCTTCAACATGCCTTCTAGCTCTGCACAAGGGAACTCAAAGAAGTTACATTTCAATTAAATGCCGTGAAATGTATTTGCTTCTTTGGGCTGGGTTGATATTTTAGTTCAACTCGTTCTGTGCTGTTTACTTGACAAGCACCTGTGGTATGTGTAAACTACATCTGTCCATTTATCTTGCCTTGACATTTAAGGAAGGAAAAACGAAACCATGCAAAACTCTTCATGCCTGAGCAAGTGATATGGTTTTTTGTGAGAGGCAATGTCAGGGATTTCGGGTTCTTTTGAGCATGTATTAGCTCTTTCTGCTCTCAGAAATGATCGGAGGGCATCTAATTCCTTGGAGAATATCAGTCCAGGTTGATGTGTCCTCCAATCCCCCTAAAACACTTTCCGGTGAATGACACCATATTTAACCCTTCCTACCAGCAGAATTTATTGACTTCAACTTAAATATTGTCTAGTGCAGAGGTGCAGAACCTCAAGTCCAAGGGCCAAATCTATTCCTCCTGGAGTCACAGTTTGAAATCATGCCCTATTCCCCTGTCCCTTCTTCCTTACCCCAGCCCTCAGTCATGTGATGCTTTGCTGGGTCTCCAACAGCTTTTTCCACAATCCAACAGGTTGAAATGGCTGTCCTAAGGTTTAGTTGCTAGAAAGTGCAAACATAACATGGTCCATCTTCTAACTGTTGTTAGGAGCCTTGAGTCTGATTTCCTGGTGAACATGCTCAGCCTTTGCAAGGAGCTTTCCAAGAACTGAATCCCATGTGCATTGCAACCCGTCCCTCCTCCACACCATGTGCATCAGCCCAGATGCAACTGGCAGAGAAGAGGGCTCTTCATGGAGGGCTTGCCAGTGACGAAGCTCTGTGCAGCCACTACCCAAGCAGCATCCTCCTCCTGATCCCCCTGCAGTAGCCTTTGGGCAGCTGCGCCTGATGTGAAAGGGGGTCGGCAGTTGCATAACCTTCATTCCACAAGTGTTTGTGGACTCCCTCTCATTTCAGCTCACTTTGCAAGACCAGACTGAGCATGAGAGGAATGCCAGAGGAATGGGTTGCGATGAGCCTCCTCCTAACCCTTGTTAGGAGAAGAGGAGCTTGCCATGGCTTGTGAAGAGCCTCTTAGTCCTTTCTCCCTTCTCACTTGCAAATCCTGTTCTTCCACCATTTTGCCATCCCATAGCATTATTGGCATTGCTCCTCAAGAGGGTTTCAAAATTCACTTCGAGCTCTACTGTCAGAATGGGCTCGGGAAAGTAATGCTGGGTACTGGATCCAGTGTCAAGGAGGGGTATGGTGGGACACTTACTATAAGGGCTCATTCCCAGCAGAAGCCTGTTAACAATAGCCCTTTGGAATTGTTCCTGCTCTTCATTTGTTCTCCTGACTCTCTCTCTGGCGAGATAATGGTGGTGGGGAGTAGATCAAAAGCAATGATGAGAAAGAGGACAAGATGCCATCGCTCCTGGTGATCGGGATGGTGGGAAGGTGGGCTTACTGAGGGAAGGAGTCCATTGAGCATGTCTTGCCCAAGGACCCTCCAGAACCTGGAGCCAGCACTGCCAGTTGCAGTTAGTAAGCATGGTTAGCACAAGACTCTCCAACAGTCTTAGTTCAGCCACAAGGTTTCCAAGCAATTTCCCAAGAACACTCCATGCTCCTAGCATTCCAGTTTTCCAAAACCAACTGTATTTCTGACTTGCTACCACTTTGTGTGGGCCTTGCTTGTTAAGCAAACCTTGGAGGAGAGGGTTTTACCCTCTCTCTCACACAAATAAAAATAAATAAAATAAAATAAGCAAAGCATGAGAAATGAGAGTGTGGTAGTGCCAAAGCATCTAGCCATGATTAGGAGACTGAACAGAAGATCTCGGACATGGAAGAGTCCTCTCCACAGGGACAGGTGGGTGTTCAGTGAAGCAGGATAAGAGCACAGAGACAGGTAGGGCTGAGTGTCTCCCATCCCAAACCTCTGCCTGATGAATACTTACACTGTGACAACTAGGGTGGCCAGGTGTCCTCTTTTAAAGGGAACAGTCCTGTATTGGGAGCTGTCCTGAATTTGAAAGCCTGCCCAGTCCAAGCCAAGTTTAAAGATCAGAATCAAAATAATAATGAGGGAGAACAGCAGGAACCTTGACATTGCCTGTTATCACTTAGCACCTCAACAGGGGACAGAACAAGTCTCAAAAGGTCTGTCTGGTCAATCTGCGGCACTACAGTGAGATATGCTGTGCTTGTGTTTGTTTGTTTAATTTATAACTTGTCTTTCTGCAAGAAATGGTGCTCAAGGTGACGAACATTAAGAAAATACAAGGTGGTAAAACAATGGCTCAATTAAAAAAAGAACTCAGAAACAAATTTAAAGCACAGTTAAAAACACAACAGTGACATGAATAAACAGCGCCTAACCAATTAACACGCACACACACACCCACTTCAGCAACAGACCAGCTTACGTGACAAAGGCCTGCCTGAATAAAAACATCTTTCCCTGCTGGCAGGACAGGAAAGATAAGATAAAAATAGTTAAAGATAGCATGCATATATTAAATAATAGTTAATTTTACATTTACATCTATATTAAAAATTTATGTATTTAAATTATCAGTTTCTGAATTTTTATTGTATCTTATCCTTATGTACTGTTGTAAACTGTGCATAGCTTCAGCTGTGGGGTGATATAGAAATGAAATAAATATAATAAACAATAATGTCTATTTCACCATATAGGCAAAACTTTTTGGGTGCTTCACGAAAAATACAATTTTCAAATAGCTTAAATGGTTGCAATAAGAAACAGTACTTACAAAAACGCCATCACATTCCATCAAATGTCTTGGAGTAGAGGATAGTGACACTGTTGGTCACAGGTGGACTACAGTGGTGAGAACATTGAATTGTCAGGAGGCCACCAAGAGACCTTACCAAGTGCTGGACCCTAGCAATTGCCCGGTCATACCCTGGAGACCTTCAGATCTGTGTTAGAACTGAGCTATAGGAAGCTGTCTGAGATAAGGCAGGAGTGCCACCAGAGGATCAGAATCAAGGGGCAAAGCGAGAAGTCAAGATACAAGAGCAAGGATGCCTCAGCAAGACAAGACTGAAGGACTAATCAGGAGATGAGACCAAACAGCAACCAAAAGATACAGCAAAATTCAGGAAGACCACGTTGATCAGGCAAGACTTAAAACAGGAAGTCTTCACATTGTCAAGGCTGACTTACAAGCAGGACCCAGGAGCTGTAAGTCATCGGCTGTGTGCCAAGCCAGCTGTTAGGACTAAGTGGCCAGAGTTCTTTCTCTCTGAGAGAACACTTCTCTAGTTGAAGGGCTGTCACAGAACAGTCCTCGGTATGGAAGTATCCTCTATTTAAAAGGCTGTCCAGCCCAAATGTGGTTAAAGGTAAAGCAACTGGGATGGGGTGGGGAGAGGCCTTGAACAGCAGACTCAGGTCACCAGGTCACCATCTTCCCCACTATCGTGACTTGCCTTGTACTTCTATTTAAATTATAGTCATGATATCTAAATACACATCTACACATATGCATTAGTACATGCAAATCGTATGCAAATTGGTGTGTTCTCTTGACCTCTTTTTTGGTGATGCACATATGGCCACCCTGGGACACACCAGGAGGCAGGATCAAGGAACAACCTGGGAGTCAGGACCAGAAACGTGCTATGGATTCAGAAACACACCGGAGCTCAGGAAGCCCTTGTTTTACTTAAGCACCTCTGAATTAGAACAGGAACTCTCTTTCCTAGGAACAGGAAGGTTAGTTTTCTCCCCAGTTCTACGCAGAGATTTTGAGGACTGTGTTCCAGATCTTCCATATGTAAGGTGAGGCATGTGCAGGCCACCCTAATGTTTCTCTGCCCTGGAGTAAGGTTAAACAGCGGGATTAGCTGCTATTTATGGCAGTGGTGCCTGAATACTCCATAAGTATGTTTAGTGTGTTTTGTGCATGTGTGCAAGTCTCTGTGTGTGTGCACAGAAAGGGGCACGTTATCATTAAGAAGCAAAAACAGGTTGCGAAAGCATGAAGAAACGAAGGACAATCCATCCTGTTCCCTGGGGGGAGAAGTGTGTGCACACACTCTCACTTGAAAATATTATGTCTGTCATCACCCTCCTTTCAGGATTTGAGGATTCATTTATGTCAAGTCATGAAAATGTTGCCAACGCAAGATGAAGAAAAACTCTTGTTTGGATTAAGAAAAAGAGAATGGATCTTGTTTTCTTGCAGAATCAATTGCTTCAGCTCCAGAATAAAATATTAAGAGCATGAACATATCTATGCCTGCTCAAAAATACATCCCATCGAGTGCAGTGGGCTTACTCCAGGTAAGGAAGTACAGGACTGCAGCCCAAAGTGCCCATCAAAACCATGCCATTGAATAAGTGAAAAAGATACCCAGGGCCAGTTTATGTTAGTTTATGTATTTTCTTATTATTCTCTCATCTTTATCAGCACTGATTGTGCACAAATACTTTCAGCAAAACATACACACTTTTCTCACAGTGAAATGAAAAAGGGAGGAAAGAAATGAAAATCTAAACAACTTTCTCCTTCTTAGTTACATATAACAGAATGAGTAAGGCTGCAGATCCTGTTTGGTATCAGTTCTGTTCAAGATTGCAAAAGGACTGTGGCCGATGAATAAAAATGGACACCAGATTTTTCTTCTCTTCCCACCCGCACCCCCCAAGCCCTTTGTAAGCCCACCCATTCCTTCTTGAAAGGCATTCTGTTCTGCCAGCCACAATGACATCTGCTGGTGGAGACAGGAAGCCATAAATCTGTAGGTCTCCTCTTAACCAAGCCTTGTTAATGCTCCCATTTATAATATCCTTTTTAAAAAACATCCAGGACAGGGAACCGTCTCATTCCTGCTGTACCTAGAAGTCCATCTCTGCATTTAACCCTTTCCCAAAGGACTCGGTGATTTTCCTCATGTTGCCTGAAGGCCTAAAAAGACACAGACGTGAACTAACTACATTAAGCCAGGCCACTGGTGAAGGTGATGGGGTGGGAGAGGCGCAGTCCCAAGCTGCTGATCCCTGCTTAGGTAGAATAGCCACTCTCATGTCCGTGAGACCAGAAAAATAATGTATTGTAATTCAAATAAAGTTCACTTAGCAGTGCTGTGTATGGTCTGTGCCTGTTGCCTCTGTGATATATTGCCTTGGAAGAACACAAGAGGTCCTGTGTGAGAGAAAGTGATGGAAGCACAGAGAGAGCTCCCAGTAGTGATGGGGACCATCTGCGGGACACTCTTCCATATTCCCAGGTAAAGCTGAAGAAACCCAAGCCTGAAATCCTGGAGTGCTTCTGCCAGTCAGTGTCAACAGTATTGGGTTAGATGAACCAATGGCCTTTCTCAGTGTAAGGCAGTTTTTGTGGTTGTAGGAGGGAGGAAGAAAACATGATTAAAAGAGGATCTCAGCTTAGTGAAGGATGCTGGAAAAAATGGCCATTCTAGTGCACTGGTATGACTATCACATGTGGTTTGTCTCTGCAGGATCTTTTAAGCAAATTATTTGCTGGCCAAGTGAATGCTGGAGCTGAGAGGTGACGTGAATCCACCTCTGAAGTGTAGAGTCCAATCTTCTAGTGTTTCATGTAGCCCTCCTAATGTTAAAGCGAACATTTTGTAAATCCTCCCAAACAGAATACAAAACAGGGAAGTGGAAATGTGAAAGTACATGAGATACTCAGATATGATTTGTGAAGTTTTTTGAACACTTTAAATGGGCTTGATGAAGAGGAGGATTCATTTTATGCTTTGTATTCCACTCTTCTGCCATCACACCCAAAGAAGGTGCTGCTGCTTAGTCATCCTTGTCATCATCAAATCAAGTCCTGATGTGAGGAAACCAGAATTTCTAAGCCTCTTTTTCCCATTCAAACTATTCAACCACCCTATGGGGAAAGCAGACCAGGTGAAGGCCAGTCACTGGTCCATCTCTTTAAGTGCTTTCGACATATTACAGGATCTTGGAAAGTATGTAGATATGGGTTGTACAAAATAATAATAAATCTGGGGAGCAGGAATGCCTTTTGAAAATCTTTATTGGGAGCACCACGAGAAAGTTTCCTTCAAAGGAATGTGGAAAAATCCAAAAGAACCCGTTGAATGCCTTAAGCAGCAAAAGCTAGCAGAAAACAACTACAGTGCCAGTTCAGGTTTCAATGGGACCAGGATCTCAGTGTAGAGCAGTGCTAGATTCAGTACAAGGTCCAAAGCCCTGCAAGATTAAGTTGTTGCTGCAAAGGACAATCCTGATCTCTGCTGGTAGAATCTTCCTTATGGAAGGCTCCACTTCACCAGTGCTCCGGTCCAGCCCGCCGTTAGGACTGAAGTGTGGTGGGAGTTAGGACTTCCTGCATTTTTTCTCAAGACATGGGCCAATTCGAAAAAGCTGAATCCTGGCAAGATGGAAGCCCTATGTGTGAATGGTGAGTCTAGAAGACAGGCTCTTCCAGATGGGTTTTCTGTCACTTTGTAAGGTCTGGTTCATATTCCAGAATACCCCTAGATCTCTCACTGTTGCTGGAGTCCCGATTGTCCACGGCTGCTTGCAGTGCCTTTTACTAGGTTTGGCTGGTGAAGGTTTGGGCAGGGATAGCTTGGCTGTAGTGGTATAGGTGCTGGTGATCTCGAGACTTGATTGCTGCCATGAGCTCTGTGTGGGCCTGACCTTACGGCAGGTGTGGAACCTGAAGCTAGTGAAATATGCAACGGCCCATGGGTTGGTGGGAGCTGCCTCCTTTCCGCATGCAACTCCTCTGCTGAAGGAACTGCACTGGCTGCCTTTAAACCTGCTACATCAGGTTTAAAATTTTGGTACTGGTGTATAAAGTTCTAAACAACCTGAAAACAGGATACCTGAGGCACATCTTTCTGCCTTGCCAACCTGCTCTATCAGATAACATGTCCCTACTGTTTCCACATGGCCTTATGGCCCACTGGAGTCCACCTGGATAAAGATTTTCACTGTGGCAACTATGGAACAGTCTCTGGAAGTCAAGCAGATGCTAAACTTTAATTGTTCTCAGCATCTCCTGAAAACTTTTATTTCAAGGAGACTTCTTGATCTAACTAGACACAGGTTTATTAATATAGTCGCACTGATCTTGTTTTAAACACAATGCTTTATTCTTTTATTTTTTATTGTTCCCTGTCCAGAAATCTCCATACTGGAATATAGAATGTTACATACTTCATGGACATAAGTTAAATAATACATGGATGGGACGGAGGAATCAATCACTCCCTTCAGACAAGTCACTGGGTGCAGCTACATGTTTCCCAGGGACAGGTGAATGGTCAGAAGCTGAGAAGACATTGAATCCATCAGATCCAATGGTCACTCTCTTGCTGTCTACCATCATAGCCCTCTACCTCCACACTGGAGCTTATAGGTTCTCTCTTGGTGAAAGAAGTCAGTTCTAAGGTATCCATTAAGTCGTAGAAAGATTGAGAGTAGAATTCACAGTCAGATCTTTCTCTCAAGTTTGGAGCAGTATTCAGCCTTGGAAGGAGAAATCTACTGCATCTTATGGCCCATATGATAGTGTCTAGAGGTCACAGACTTACTCTTCTAGTTGTTCTGGCTCGTTTTTATACATCATAAAAAGTTATCACCATACCTCACATTTTCTTTATTGTATTTGGTAATGTACCTTATGCCTTTAGGATGAGTCTTATGTAGAGGTGGGTGACTTCTCTTGGGCTCACATTGGATCAGCCTGGAGAATAAGCCAAGCTTCTTCCAAAGGATTGAAATAGCTTGGCTTCTTTTCCAAGCCAAGTTGACTTTAGAAGTTGGCTTCAAATCATCCAAGCAACTTATTCTTCTCCTGATCTACCTAACTCTGTTCCCTTTAAGCATGATGGGCCCAGCCAGTCTGGTAGCAGCATTTCTCCTGTCATTGCATGTAATGTAGCTTTCAGTGCATTCTTAGTGTTGAAGGAGGCCAACATGTGGACTGAAATTAAGAATGAAAGGGAACTACACAGAGACTTGTCCAATATGCACCACCTCACCCTACATGTGAATCGGGACGCACTAGCATGCTACAATGTGTGCTTTCCCAAATTTTGCAGTTCACAGGGACAAAACCGCATATGTTGCAGAACAGGCAAAATAAGTATATTTCAAGAAAGTACTCAGAAAATGCATAACATTAGGAGATAATCATTTAAAAAAACCGTGTACACTAGAAAAGTGCACTCCCCAGAGAGGTTGGCCTGGCACCAACGTTAAATGCTTTTCAGCACCAGGTCAAGACCTTTTTATTTTCCTGTAATTTCAATGTTTAAAAATTTTAACTATGTTTTATGCTCAGTCATGGATTATTATGGATTATTATGTTTATATTTATTTATTGGGTGTACGGTTTGTAAGTTTTCCAGAGATGTGCAGCATAATTAGATGGGATGAGAATACCCAAATAAATAAAATAAATAAACAAACCCCATATACAAAATGCAGGAATTTTTGTGCACAATTTTCATACAGATATTTTTGGTTCAATTAACAAACTGATGCAGAAATTTACTGAACTTTCAGTCATGAAAATGTGAAACTGAGTGAAATGGAAACGAACCCATCACCATCTTCCCTCCCAAAATCACTCTGTTTGAATCATTTTGACAAAGCAGGTAAAGAAGGAGCATTTATTTGTTATTATCCGTCCATTCTCAGATGATGAAGTTGAGTTTCATTGGGGGGGTTGCTCTTGGCATGTTCTTGCCTCTGCTGCATTCTCTGCTCCATCCATTCCTTCTACCGCAACCCTGTCATGGCTGAGAACAAACACACCTTTACCTGAAGAAATGAACAACCCTAAGCAGAAGAACTCCTTTGGTGGGGAGGGATGCAACTCTTCAAGTAAGGAAGAGTTTGTGTCAGGTAGCATAGCACTAGGATGTAGAGAGACCAACTACTCATATTGAAATCAACTGAAGAAAAGTTCTAGGCTTTTAAGTATTCTGAATATCTTTTGTATTTCTTATTAACAAGTTTTTATTTGTTCACATCTGCTTCCCACAGATAGTTCTACTGGTTTGAAGGAAGTGCACTCAATACATTTCAAGGGGATTTTTTTAAGAGTATGCAATTACATTTAATTCCACCCATCTCTGGAAAAATCTGAAATTCCGTTTACATGAATTGCACCAGGCACAAAAGAAAAGAAAAGAAAAGAGCCAAGAACTATTGAGCATGGCAGACTGTACCACATTCTTTCTACTCATTCTGGTTTCTAAGCCATAATTCAAGTACGGAAACACATCAGAAGTACAATGAAGGTTCAAGGTTGTTATCCAAGGTTCAATTTAATGAACAACACAGAACCCTAAAAGCTACTTCAGTGAGAATCAGTGATGAATGGATTACTATGAATTCCATTTGGGGATGAAATCTCAGTTTTCTGGTTCAGCCCTGGTGGCTTTTATTCCATTTATCCCTTCTGAATGTCAGTCTGTGGTAATTTGATCCAATATGCCTGTTTGACTCCAGTTTGTTTGAATGGTGGCTCTTTGAGCTGCTTGCCCACTAAGTCAGCATATCCGTCTCTTGGAAATATCCTTATCAGATTTCTCCATTCCACTCACCACCTCACCTACTCCAGCAAAGCCGTATGCCCTTCTTGACAAAGAGCTTATCAATTTCATCCTGCAGGTTGGCACTTCCTGAGGAACTGGGGTGGGGAGGATGTAACAGCTTCTTCAACAGATAGGGAATGTGGCTGCGCTGGGTGAAACGAAGCAGAGTGTGAAGAGGATGCAGCTGATCTGGGTATTTACAAGCGGGGGCAGGGAGATATGCCTCTGTGAGGCCACCCAGCAGAAGAGAGAGTTTTGCTCAAACACACTTGGGCAAAGCCCACCAATGCAAAATTATTTTTGAACCATTACATCTCTGTGAAAAGTCCAAAACCTCCCCGAAAGTCCCTATTTGCACAAATAACCTTTGTCCAAATGGTGGGGGTCCCAAAATATGCAACTCATTTCAAGAATCAGTAAAACAAAAAAGTCCCCTGCAGTACACCATCTCATCAACTTCAGAAGAAAAGGAATTCCTGATGTTATTTATTTATTTAAAACATTTCTATGCCGCCCCCATCACATCCTGAATAAAAATAGTCAGCTTTGGATCATGTGATATAGAGAATGCCATGACCATGTTCAAAGTCTTTCTCTCTCTCTTTCATATCCTGAACTCAAAAAGTACACAAGAGGAGAACTAAAATATTCTTTGTTCAGAAACATTAATCTGAATCACTATTTAATATATTAATTCATACTGTATTGTAGTTCTTCATATTTATAATTTATATCCCAAAAGTTCAGAGCAGTTTATAGCAGTCCCCCAAAACACAAAATATTAATAGTTCTGTCTCCAAGGGTCTCACAGGCTAGAACAATAAAATGTTTTCTGGACACAAAAGAAAATGAGATAACTATGATAACCTACTGCTACTACATCTCAACTAACTCCAAAGGTGGTAAGATGCAAAAGAAGGGAACATTCCTGCAGGTTTAATAGTTGCCTTGAAGAAGGAAGTTCAGTTGTGTAACTTGTATGCCACACACACATCTGACTATCCGGTCACCCAGTCCAAAAAGCAGCACTTTTTGCAGGTGACTTGTTTGATAAAGAGCTGGGTTGTGTTCTGATTTGCTGAGTTGTTTAGTGTGCAGAATGGAGTTCTGTCCAAGTATTGTGCAGCAGCCAGGACCAGTGGGAATAGCTCTCTGGAAAAACTCTGCTTTTTCAACATTGCAACCTTCTGGTTCACCTGCATCTTGCCCTGGCTCAGGCAATATTGGAGGTGGTGAGAAGTAGATGCTACAGCTTACTTGTCCACTGACTCCCTGCCTGTCAAACAAGGCAGTGGTAGCAACGATGAGATGGAAAAGAGGAGGAATAGCAGCTACCCACCCAAGTATGACTTGGCTGATGCATTCAGTGTGCATTTCAGTTACAGCAGATTAAGAAGCCATGTGTTCTACATCTGATTGTTCTATTGTGCAGCCAAATTGATTTTCCATTTCCATTGAGATGGGCTTTTACTACACGCCCCAATGCAGTTTTTAAATTGTTCTGGGCATGCAACAGAGCCTCAATGACCATTTCAGTATTTGGCCATCATGTTTAGTGGACAATCAGTGCCATTCAGGATTGATCTTTTATTTTTCCAGTGACCTTAGATGCATCAAACTAGGCAAACTCTACAAACTGTGTAACACTGGGTAACAACTTTGCCCTATAATTTGTGCTGACTTACTTTCAGGCATATTCACCAAGGGGAGAGTCAGGTCTTCCTACCTCACCTTGCTGCTTTCTCTGAAAGGAGATTCTTTCTGGATTTGTGTATCTCACTGACACTTGAAGAAAGGAAATGTCTTTAGTAAAATCTACTCTATCCAGGTGCCTTTTATCTCCAGACTCTGCTTCCCCAGGCAAATCCCATCTCACCCTTCTCAGCCTTTACTCACCAAGGAAATTGTACTTGTAGGTTTCCTTCCCATTATTGGGGCCTCTAATCCTCTTCTACCTGTGAAACATGATGTTACTGCTATCATCACTGCCTGTACCATATGATTCTAGCCAGACATTAAGATCCACTTCACAGGTAGTTTACTAGGTGCTACAGCTTTTGAAGGTGAAGTGGGTGGTGAACAGAGATAGGGTCTTCTTGGTGGTGACACCCTACCTCTTTTCAACACCTGCTTCACCTTCAAAGGCAACAACATCAAGTGCACTATCAGGGAAGCAGATCTTGAAGGCTGTTTTACCAGGAACAATCCACTGTTGATGATTATGTTGTCCCAGATGAAGACATTTTTCATCTCATATATAGTATGTAGAATCATAGAGTTGGAAGTGACTTCAGAGGTCATCTGGCCCAAATTCCCCTTAACGCAGGCTCTGCCCTACTGGGTGCATCAGTCAGCATCCCTGACTGATTGCCATCCAACTTCTGCTTAGATACCTTCAGCACGACCCCTTTAATGGAAGATTTGCCCTTCTTCACTGTTCATTTTATCAGAGGTTTTGTTACAGTAGTTCTAATGTCTTGTGAGGCAGCAGACCCATAGTTTCTGTTTTCAGTGACTGTAAGCCTCTGAACTTTGAGACTTATGAGTATCCTATGCAGGGCAGGATGAATGGCAGAAAAAAATTGCCATCTTCCCATCTTCTTACCCTGCATTTTTCTCAAGCTGAACTTTTTTGCTTATATAGTACCAGAGGAAAAGGGAAGGCCACTGGTCTCCTCCTCTGCTTGCCCACTGAAAGATGCCAGCTTCTCCTTCTCTGAGGTCAAGTTCCTGACCTCAGAGAGCGATCAGTGCAGCTCTTTCTGTACTGCCCAGGAGGGAAAGGGGGATTGGAGCTGCAGTCATTCCTTCTGCGGTTGGAACACTGTCTCCAGACTTGGCTGAATCAATCTGACACATCCTATGGACTATCAGATGCTCTTTGGGGACCATAGGATTGCTACCCTCAGGCTGTACTGTTTTAACGTTTAGTGGTTGTGTTTGACTGACCTTTTGTTGTTGTTGGCTATGCTGAAATATTTGTGGAAAGGTGGGGAAGTAAATATTTTAGCTAAAAGGTGTTTTCAGAAGAGGCTTTCACTGTGCGATTGCACTGCCTCATCCGCTTGAATTTTATGGGTGGGCCAGATGCTATCTTCAATTTGCAGCACTCACATTTCTGTCCCCCCCCCCGCTTCTTTTTTCTTATTGTGAAAGAAAAATCAATATGTGAAAACACACGCACAGTTGCTACATGATGCTATATGAGTGGTAATGCTAAGAACCCTGTGTCTCAAAGCACAAACTATAATAACAACAACAACAATAGATAGGGAAAATAAGTTATAGTTACCAAAAACATTGTCCAAAAGGCCCTCCATGGAAAATACCACATCCCATTCACAGTTGTAATGGATCTTCTCACGTGTGCATGTGTGTGCGCGCATGTGCATGAGGGGGGGTATCTCATTTTCTCATTGTCAACATCATTGTGAATTGAATACTAGGAAAAGAAATTATTGGTACAATAGAAGTACAGTCTTGAGAAAAGATGTCAGGAGTGCCTGCAGCACACACAGACAGTTTAGACCTTTTGCAGAAACAATCTTTTTCTTTGTCTGTACTGTTCCTTTCATTGATCAGTTTGATTGGACTTGTACTCTACCTTTCTACCAAGCAAAATGGCAGTTACACTCATACAAAACTTGAGTAAATCAACAATAAAACAAGTGCATTAAAACACAATTAGGCTGTTCAGTCAGCAAGTATGGGTGAAAATACACATTTCCCAGCCATGAGAAAGCTGGATAAACTCTTCAGCCTGATATGCTAGTTTCTGATCCAGAGGGAGAGTTTCTCACTTCTGTGTGGAAAAAGCAGTAAGACAAGCCATGAATGCATCCCAAAGACATGCAGTTCACAAATGGCTTTGTGGATTGATTCGGCTAGGTGTATAGACTACCATCAAATAAATACTAAGTACACATTGCTTCTACTGTTAAAAGTTCTTATCACACTGAGCTAATCAGAAACTGAGGCAAAGAGAATTTGTGGCTTGCCAAAGCCAGCCAGTGTATCCACAGCTAAGATGGGACAGAAGCTTGGTTTTCCCCCCCAAATCTTTAGGATAGCTATGTATCCCCTCCACCACATGGCCCCTCTCTGCTCTTTCAGACACCCTGCAGCTGTCTATAATCCTGCTCCTATGTTCTTTGTCAGTGCAGCTGAATGTAAATAGCATCCAAACTGCTGGTCTTCCAGATGTTTTCAATATGTCTGGATAACTCTCAGATAAGTGGGACTGGAATGGTACTTCCTCCTTAGGGTCACTTGATTTCCTTTATGGTTATCACTTCCAGGTGTAGGTATGCCATAACCCATGGCAGATAAAGACATGTGCATTAGCTTGGTATACCTTCAGCAAGATACATGTCCAAATATGTGCTTCCCATTTTAAGGTGTGTACAGGTGCATTTTGTTTTGTTTTTTGGTGATACTCAGATCACAAAGGATATCCCTGAATTCAACTCCTCTCTCTTCCCTCCTCTTCGTGACCACCTTTCCATCACCTCTTCTCCACTTTGAGGGGTTTTTCTTTCAGTACATACCAGTGTAAGAGCTGCTACTGCTTTCATCTGCCTATCATCACGAAACACCTGGGCAAAACAGAGAACGAGGAAATAAAGGAAACTTCACACAGTTTGTTCTAGTGGCAACCCAACACCTCCTGGGTCTGTGCCTTTCTCTAACGGTGAGAACTTGTCAGCAATCTATTTTCAAAAGTGTGGGAACCAGAGAACTTTATTATGTCCTGTCCTCCAATCTGAGGAGTGTGTGTGAGAAAGAAAGAGAGAAAGAAAGCAAATCAATCAGGTAGGAGAGGAACATCTTTTTTCCCAAAGAAATGATATAAAAACCCCCTTTCAATATTCCATATGGTGTGTGAGTGAGTGCTTGGGGTGGTTGTGAGAATAGATATGTTAGGCAATCAAGAAAAGAAAAGAAAAAAGAAAAGAAGCAAGAAACTCTAGACATGCTTCACAAGTCTGGTCTATTTCACTTGATCCCAAGAACAGCACAGCTGCCAAAGCAGGTTGCACGTCTGAATCCTGCCTGCAAACTAATATTTAGATGTCCTGATGTGAAAATGAGTTCACTGCTCACCTCCCGCGCCCCACAAGTGATCAGAGACAGGGGCTAAGCAGGGTGAGATCATCTGAGGCGCGTGGGGAGAAAGGTGGGCACCCAAACAGGTTGGCACTCCAGCCGCGACCGCGTCCATAAGGTGGTCTCTCTCCCCCCGTACCCCTCCCGCCCAGTGCTTGTGTGATCAGCAAAGCCCTGTCTCTTTAATAAACTGACTGCCTTCTGTCTGCTCGGAGTAAATTTCATCCTGTCATCAGGTCGCGGAGGAGGAGTTTGTTAATGTACAGTTTGCTCAGTGGATCGATGTTTGCTGGCATCGCCTCGCCCTGCCTGTGTCTGTCTGTATGTGTGCGTGTGTGAGAGCCAGAGAGTGCCTGTGTATGCGCGCGCGTGTGTGCGGGGATGGATGGATGGATGGATGTGTGTGCGTGTGCATATGTGTGCGTGCGTGTGGATGTGTGCGTGCGTGTGAGTGTGTGAACACCAGATTTCCTTCCATCCAAAGCTTCTCTGTCCTCGTCCATATCACTCACAACCTGGCATCTGACAGAAACAAACCTGCAGTTTTCTCAGCAAACACTCCCCAATCCGCCATATAGATCTACGCGAAGGAGGCGGCGAGGAGGAAAAAAAAATAATAAAGAGAGGACCGGGGGGGGGGAGGAGGAGGAAGAGGGGAGGAAATATCAACCCCCCACATCCGAGCTGCTTTTAAAAACACAACTGTTTACATATCTACATTTTCCTATTTATTGATCCACTTTCTTATAATAATAACAACAACAACAGTCCCTCCGGCACTGTGGGTCTCCATCCTTTTGCATTGGATGTTCCTGGATGTTTGCATCAAAGCAAGTCTTGCAACAGTTCAAACAAAACAAGAGAGACCAAAAAAAGGAAAAAGAAAAAAAAGCAGCCCCCGAGCGTAGATCTTTAAAAAGAAGAAGAAGAGGAAGAAGAAGATCTTAGGAATTAAGCATCCGAACAGGTTGATCTCGTCAGAGAAGTGCCAAAGGAGTGAGACGGGTGCTCGGCGTTGCTGGTGGTGGGTTGTTGAGGGGGAACGCAGCGGAGGGACGGGGGAAACAGACCGAGCGAGCGAGCGAGCGAGCAAACAAGCCCCGCGAGCTGCCAAGTCGCCTCGAATCTGGAAAGAGAAGTACGGCTGGAGAAAGTACAGAGATGCCAAGGAGGAAGCAGCAGGCACCGAAGCGGGCGGCAGGTAAGACGCCAACCCACTCTCCGCAGCCCCCGGCGCCTCTCTGGACCCCTCAACCCTCCCTCGGCATCCTCCCCATTTTAGATAGAGGGTCGCTCCTTTGCTGCGTGTGGCTGTCTGTGTGTATGTATATTTTTTACCGGATTTTTTCTGTTTGCTTTTTTGGATGGGGGAATCGCATCTATATTTTCATTTTTTTTCTCTGCCTCTCCCCCCCCCCCCCCTTGCTGTGACACACACACACACACACGCACGCACGCACACACCTTTAGCAAGTTGGACAATATTGAATGCAACCTCTTCCGAAACAGCCTGGCATCTGCCTGCTGTTTTGCGTCTGCGGATTTTTAAAAATATTATCATTATTTCCGTGGGGCAGGGAAGCCTCGTCGCTGCAGTCTTGTCTCCTTAAACTTTCCCCCCAACTTTCTTTCCACTTGGTTTCTCGCCTCTTCCCCCTCTCTCTCCCTCTCCCCCTCCCCTTTTTTTTTTTTTTTTTTAAATCATCCTCGCGTTGCATCGCAACCACAGGAATATTTCATGGGGAGCTTTTTGGTTTTATTTGCCATGTAAGTTGCATGCATAAGAAGGGGCTACGTTGGAAAAGCACGGTTTCTTTAGCTTTGTTTCTCGTACAGTTGTGTGTGTGTGTGTGCGCGCGTGTGTGTGAGAGATAAAGAAATAGCGGGCGGGGGGGGGAGGGTTGTCTGTCTCTGTTGATGAACCCGCCGGTTGAAGTTCAAGCCTTTGATCGTCAGGAGCGAAAAAACTGCAACAGGAAATAAAATGAAGATTCTGACGGTGAGGAGGCTGCCCCTCAGATTCCAATCGAATTAATCTTGCAGATTCCTTGCTTGCACGTTGCTGTTTCAGTTTATAAAAGCAATGCTGAAAGGCCTCACAGGGGTCAAATGCACCGGGGTTCGCCTTTACAGGGATAAAACAGTTTGCAACTTTGGGGAAGTGTCCTGATTTGGTTTCTGGAGGGGAGGCAAGAGGCGAGGCAGCGGAGGTTTGAAAGTTCAGGCTAGGAAATGACCCGGCAGGCCTATACTGTAAGTCTGCTCCAAAGTGGGGTTTAGCTACGTTTGTGCGTGCGTGCGTGCATGTTTAATACGAGCTGGTCAATGGCTTGGAGAGAGAAATAGTTTGCCAGTATTTTGTTTCTGGATAGTACAGCAGGCAAGTTCATTTTTCTGCCACCAGACCCACCCACTGGAAAAAAAAACATCGCACTTCCAGTTGATTGCCAGCTTTGATTTGACATTTGATTGATCACCTGTCATTTTGCTGCTTTTGATCTATTCATTCTTGATATATATCAATAAATCACTCACTATGGTAACCTGAGTGCCGGTGACACACACCCTGCCCTCTAGAATCTCTTAGCCAGACAAGCACAATTATTATCTTGTTTGGCTTTAATGTGGGTGGGATTTCCCCCCTTTTCTTTGTGTTAGATTAGAGCTGTACAGTTAGATTAGAGCTGTACAGTTACGCTCAAGTTGTGGGGTTTCTTTTAAATAAAATCCCCCCTTATTCGCCCCTCTAAATATCATCAGCTAACACTTTGTATTTCCATGAGACACCCAATAATATAGCTTTAAAATGTGGGAAAGTTTCAGGACATGCATTTAAGTAAATCTAGTGCTGCAGTAGAGGTCTATACAAAGGTGAAAATTAACTTGGAGGGGCCAAAAGGATTTGAGAAACTTTTACAAACTTGATCCAGTTCAATCTTTTGCTTTTTTATTTTATTTTACACTCTTCTCATTCTTTACTTTTTTTTGTGCAGCAGTCATATAAACTCTACTAAGCACAGGCAAATTAAAATGATAATTGCATTCCCAGGACTGGTAAAAATGGTTCATAGACAGTTAGTTTAGGTGACTACCATCAAAATTGATAATTTGCACAAGGTCCTTTAGGGAGGTCTAATATGGGCATTACTTTCCACTGTTTTGACAGACATTTAGGACAGCAGGCTAAAGGTGATTCCTTTTAAAGTATCACAACATGGTTACTATTTAGATACTCCATGCGAAGCTTTCTTCATCAAGCCTTTTCCTTTAGAGTCCCAGATAACTCAAAAAAAGCTTTTTTGGTGCCTTTATAATTAGCATTCCCCATCCTTTTGGTCCACAATGTACAGATTCTATTACAAACATAGGTATTTCCCCCTTTTTGTATGACTTGATTAACTTTCTTACTAAATTGCACTATCATTTGGAAAGATGGGGATGGTGGGAAACGATGTGAGGTGCCAAGTGGCTCATAACATTGCACAATAGGCAGCTTATACTTGAAAATACCCACCTGGTTAATTGTTCTGGTATCACCCCTGATCCTTATTCAAGGGACCACTCCCCCAGTCCTAACTTTGCAAATAAAAAGCTCTTGATCTTTGGGTTGCAGTTTGAAGAATTTGGGCATATCTTATTCAATAGTTATGCTGTGTGAGAGGTAGCTCTCTTTCCAAAGTTGTTCCCAGCTGATGCTCTTTGTTTCCCGCTTCCATATATTTTCAAGTTGTGAAATGACCAATTCTTTAAAGGCAGGTCAGTTTCATCTCATATAACTCACCAGAATCAAGCTGAAACTTTCTTGATACAACTCCTATTTTGATTTTATACAGGGCCTCTTTAAAGACCACCCAACTTTGTCTTAAGCATTGTTACAAGTTTACTTTCATTTTCTTAGCTCTACTATGAAGGATCTATCTTTTTTTTTTTTAAGGTGAATGCAGTCTCAGAAGCCCCAGTTCCACATTGTTTCCTTAGGCAGAATGAGGAAGGAATGGAGGAAAGAATTGATTATTCAGGTCTTTGACATAACTATTTTCTTTTGCCTTCTTTCAATGCAAGTTTTAATGTTGGGGAAGGAGAGATGAAAGAAGGAAGAAAGAAAGATCTTGCATGTTTAAGAAGACCCACTAGATTTATGTTCAGTTGTGGTTTTGACTATGTCAGGTCAAAAAAAGTTTGCAACTTTTAGGCCAGCTAGCTTCTAAGGGAAGATAAGGGTTATGATTCTGGTTGGGCTGCATTGGTCATCGCTTTAAATTAAATCCTGTGTACAACTGTAAATAATTATGTTCATGCATTGACTCCGAAAGCAGGTTTCTTATTTGATTAATGAAGAACGTAAAGGTTAGACAGAACAAGCAAGTGAATCAGCAGGGATGTCCGACTACTTGATGAAAATCTACCTACATGGTAATTCTACCCCTCCCCCACACTATTATTAATTTTAAGCCATGTGATCCTTATATTGCATGTTACTGAATGTTGTGATGAAACCTTTAGTGTAAGTGGATAAGTATCTACGTGTGTGTTGGGGATGATGTTTAGGTTTGACAATAGCATGCTTTTTCCTTAGCTCATTTTAAAAAATCATACTTTTGACTCAAAAACCGAGTGATGTCAAACACATATGTTTCCCTTGACTCATTTCTCATCAGCATTGTTCTTCTTTTTCACTATTGTCTGCATAATTCCTCAAGCAGATGTTTGAATATTTTTAGGTCAGCGCCTGACATTACATCATACATTTATTTGTAATGATATATTACATGTGCATTGTTATCTTCCATCCCTAAAGAGCCCAAGGTGCTTTACAGACTGTCGGTCTGATTCCCATCTTTTCCCATGGCTGTGAGACAGGAGGAATTCTCCTGTAGCCAATGGGATTACATTGTGGTAAAAAAGATGAGCATCAGGCCGAGAATGTTGTTTCTGAATTATAAAAATGCAGCTGTCTCTGGGGAGCAGCCATCGCATGACCCAACACAATTGAGGGGAAAGGAAAAGCTAGGACTAAGACTGAATTGATATGTTAATTCCATTTTTATTTCTCTATATCGGAAATAGCTTTCAAACCCAATTCCACAGGATTAAGCTCTACTCTCCTCCTACAGCTTGTTGAGATGTGCATATTTTATTTTGTAAATCATGAATTTGCTAGTGCATATAAATCTGGACTGAACACTTTGCTTCTTTTTTATCCCCTTTTGGTTCTCTTTCCTCTCTCTGCTGGGCCCTGATAGGTTCCCTGTTCAAGAAGCAAAAAAGTGTGTGTGTGAGAGAGAGAGAGAGAGAGAGAGAACAACCAGCTGCATTTACTTTGTTTACTGGAGCTAGAAATGAATAATGCAGATTTTGTTTTCATGAAAGTCCTTGTGTGGCAGTAAACATACGGCTATTAGCAATCATTACTTAAAAGTTGCAATTTGCACCTTAATAGTACCAGTTATTAAAATAACGAACAATCCATTCAGATGGGGCAATCTGCATTCTTCTGGGATAGACTACAGGAGACTTTGGTCTGGTATCTGGGATAGGAAAAGACATGCGCATGTAATAATGATAAAAGGTTTTGCTTTTGCGCAATGTTACTTCTAGCCCTGTTATTAGGAAGATAATAAAATTGAGTTCCAAGCAAAACAATCCTGCATGAAACAGCGTCTTTCTTTTATGATTTTTGAAGGAAAGGAAGCACAGATCAAAAACATCTAAATATATTTTGTCTCAGAACTCCTCAGTTCATCTTCCTCTCTCCAGCCATGACAGATAATGCAAAAGCAAAGGTGTTCACAAATGAAGGCAATGGCGATGGAGCAGGAGGCAGCTTTCCTAAGGAACAAACTGGTTACTTTCCTGGCTCAAGAGTCATCCTATTGGATAACACTGGAATTGTGCTGTGGGATTTTAACAAATGCATCAATCCATTTCTTATTTGCCTGTGTGGCTGAGTGCATGAGGTCACAGCAAGGAATGTGTGCGATGGGCAGACCGCAATTTTACCACCCGGCTCTACCTGACATCTGGTCAAAGTCTTCCAAGTGCTTGGCAAGATGGTGATAACACACATCCGCTTTATTGACCTCCTTGCAACAGGGCTTTTTTGTTAGCCCTGTACCAATCTTCATGTTTGGTCGCAGAAAGGTGCCCCACATTAAATATCACAGGAATTTGAGTCCCACAAGTCTGTGTATATTGTCACTGTGTCGAATCTGTCATTCATGTGGAATGGCCCATGTTTATTAGCAACTTGTAGCCATTTAGAGAATTTCCCAGATAATTATCAATCATTTTCATAGTGTTTTCCCATGTGCACACAGAACTTTGCCATTCTTAATTTGTATCTCCTCACAGCAACTGTGTGAAATCGGTTAGGCTGACAAAACTACTTGTCCAGAGTTGGTGCGATTGGCATAAAGGAGCAGAAATTCCAAGCTGGTCCGTCCATGTAGGCAGCCTTTACCCTCCTTGTTCTTCCTCAATGTAGAACCCTCCAGATGTTGTTTGACTGCAACTCCGATCACTATGTCCATTGCCTATATTGACGTAGGTTCCTGGATATGGTGAAAAATATCTGGAGGATATCAAGTTGGAGAAGGCTCCACTTTCTTTGCCCCACTTGGTGTTTGCATTGCTGGAACATTTCCTCTCTGATATTCTCAAGCTGTAAATAATAGTAATTTCTTCCTTCTAATTTAAGTATAAAAAGTTTTAGAAGACATCTGGAAGGGCGCTTCCAGTGGACTCTGTAATCTAGAAGTGGAGAAGTACCACAGTAAATTGTCTGCTGATTCTGACTTTCTTTGGTCCTCCATGCACAGTAAGAAAGTTGATGCAGTTGGACTGGGACAGAGAAGTCTTTGGTCATCTCTGCATCATCTCCTCTGATGTTTAACTTCACTGCCTATTGAAGTCAGTCCTGTGCAAGCATCTATTTTACATAGCTGTTCTAGCTACCATTTAGATAAAATATTTAATTTACTGTGTTACTAGAAGAGACATCTGGTGCCTGTACCTTCTCTTTGCTGTGCTTTATGTTCCCTTGGGTCATTGCTACGGAACAAAAATAAAAACACCCTGCTCCAAACCAGTGTACTTGTGGGTTTTGGAGGGTGGATTAACAGATTTGAGCTATGATGTGAAATTGGAATTGTATTTCCAACCCCCAACAATCTCTGAATTTACCAAACATTTTATAGTTCCCTCAAAAGTATTAGTGGTTGTATCTGGGTCAGAAATTTGGATTTAACTTCCAGTGGAATTTAGCGTAATCTAGAAAATCCTCACCACTACCACCACTTTTTTTTTCTGATCTCTGCATGTTTTTTTTGCCCAAGATACAGTCTCACTGAATTTGGTTTTACATGATTTGGTGCTCATATTCCTTCCAGCTGTAGCAGCTGAAATATTCAACTTGAGCAGATAAACAACCTGTGGTACCATTGTTTAATTATACCCAAAGAATTGCATTATTTTTTGTGCAGAACTTTAGTGCAATTCATTTTTCCATGTGTGACATATTCATTCTAAATGCAGACTTAAAAACATACTTTTAATTTAAAGTCTTTTTGATAGTACTGCATGGAGGAAAAGATGTGTGGGTGACACATTCAACTAAACCCTTTTTCATAAGGTCTGGCTATGAAAAATAGCCCTTTGTTAATTTTATTATGGTATTTTTCTTTCCAAAATTAAAGACATTCATAAAAGGGCCTTTTTAAACCTCCAAAACATGTCCCCACAAGCAGAAAGACAGTTCTAGGAGCCTGATGCTTGAGCCAGCTGGAAAATATGTTAGTTTCCCAGTGGAAGATTTTTAGTTTCATTCGTTCCACAAATTGGAATGATTGATTTTTGTGCTTTGCCTCTTAAGAAAAAAGAAACACAGTAATTTGGTGAGGTTGCTAATCCAGCCCAGCAGAACCTTTAACTCACAGAATGCATTCTAGTCCTATAAATTCTTACCTACAGGTGACTCCCATTGAGTTCAGTGGGGATTACTTCTGCGTATGCCTATTAGGCTTGCTGCCCTTGCATCAATCCAAGAAGCAGCATGGACAGGAGGCTGAAATTAGGACCTTAATCTGCAGGAAAAAGGAGTATTGTCAGGGTTATGGCATGAGTTACATTTTACCCGTAGCCTTCCTGTCTAACTTCCCTGCGAACTCTTTGAAGAAGGCTGGTTCTCTTGACTGAAGTCATTTAGGGCCTGGTAGCAGTGTTTCTAGATCAATGACATTATTACAATTGTGTTTCCTTGCAATTACAAATGCATTGGAAATGTTTTTTTCTAGAATGCCCCTCCCTACTGAAATTAAATTGGTGGCTGCTGGTGGTAATGGGAGAAAACACAGTGCACTCTTTAAAAGGATCTTTAAAATGGACATTTTATCTAGAACTGCAGAATCAGCTTTCAAAGAAATCAGATCAAAATAATGTGAACATGAAATCCCCTTACTTCCCTCCACACCCCCATATGTGCCATTCAGGGTTATAAGCCAAAATAGCTTTTTTTCATACTAGGACGACCTCTGACGTAAGGCACTTATTTTGGTTCATTTTGCCTTTTTTAAAACAGATGCTTAACACAGTCATTTGCAAGCTAGAAATAACTTCATCGTGAAATATAACTAGGGAACAGTGCCTTAGCAAGAATTCTTGGGGAAATGGGTCACAGACAAGCACTGTTCCCATTAGATTTACACGTTCCTTTTAGTAACGGATGTTGATAATTATGCTTTTTTGAAAGGCAGATTTTTAAATTAAAAAAGAAACTAAAGCTGACAAACATTTATTAAATGCTCTTTCTTAGTCCAGGAGCATGGTTTTTGTACTGGGAACTAGGAAGAAAAAGTTCCTTAAACTCACCTAACCCGCTATGCACCAAGTAATCTATGGTGGGAAAAAAGCTTTGTTTATTATATATGGGCTAGAATTCTGCTGTTTAATGCTCTCCAATGAATTTGGTCAAGGCTAAACTTAATCTCTTCTAGGAAGATCTGAATGTAAATAAATAAAAAACAGCAAAACATCTTGTGGCACCTTAAAGATTAACAAATTCGTTATGGCACATGCTTGCATGTAGTTTATGCCATAACAACTTTGTTAGTTTTTAAGGTGCTAGGAGACCTTTGTTGTTTTTTGCTGCAGCAGCCTTACAGAGCTTTCCCTGTGGAAATCAGAAGTGTGTCTTCAAGGTTTCAGTCTTTTTGTATACATCCTGTGCTATGCATGAAATTTCCAAAGTGCAAAACAAACAAAAACTTGAAATCTATCAGGAAAATTTGAGAAAATTGTTTTCTTACAGAACAGAACAACTCCCTGCTCATCCCACAAAAATATGATTAAGTTTTGACATAACAAAGCCTTTGCATGCTTGTGCTTGTGATACAGATTATGGATACAACAGTACGCAAATTCCTTTGGCGAGGTTGCTTTGCTTTGCTTTGGCCGTTGTTCTCCAAGTAGTCATTTGGTTCTAACTGATTCCATCACCCATTTTCAGGTGCAGCTTCAAAGTTCATTTCAATTAAAATTTCTATTAGGAGCAATTAAATCCAAACATATTATTACCAAGAGCTGTGCTATAATGCTTAAGCGTGCATAAGGTGTGTGGGAAATGTACTCTCCTCCTTTTAAGCTCTTTGTGATGATAAACATAATATTGCGCAACTTTATTGGGAGGAAAAGAAATCTAAGGAAAAAGTTGCAGCATTAATGCTGCATTTTTATTGTATTAATGGAAATGAGATGCTGTCTTTGCTCTTTCATCTCTGCATATTGTATCTATTATTTCTCTATCTTGCTCTTTGCTGGGTAAGTGCCTATATTCTCTCGTTGCATTCAGCATAAAACTGCTATCATCTAATGATACCCTACCTCATTAAAGTTGTTCATGATGCAAAAGGGACTTTGATAGGCGCCGTCTTCTACCATAAATGGTTATGGAAAAGCAGAGCTACTGAACGTGTGAAAATAACATGATCCATCTTGAATAACCGTTAAAATTGGGCACGTCAGAAAAGAACAACAGCAGCCAGCAACAGAAACTTTTTTTTACTGTGAAAGAACAGGTCCATAGCCCCAGGTGGCAAATATGAAAAGCAATAAGGTTTTTAAGAAGCTTTTGGTTCTTCCTGTATCACTCTCAAAAGACTCATTTAATTGAAAAACCTGTTGTGCCTGGTTTGTGTATGTAGAAGAGAAAAGGCCCAATTTTCCTAAAGGGTCTGTATGCTGGAATATAATAATAGTTGTTAATTAAACAAAAACAAAAAACCTTTTGCCCTGGCCCCATAAAATACAGGGTAAAATGTAGCTGTTCTTAACTTGCAAGTACACTTTTCTTGTATATTGCGATGAGAATCTTGCATGCGTCTTGTATATAAATCTTCTTGTATATTTGCTATGAAATATTCCCTAAGCGTCACTCCTACTTACAATATTTGGCCTGTTTCTATAAGATTCCTGTACTGTTTGCCTTGGAAAGGAAACATCATGCTGTTTGTGATTTTAATGAAAATAATTATCTCTGTCAAAATCCATTGTGCAATTCCAGCTTTTTGTGTAACTTTGTTTGGGAAACAAAAAAATACTTTGCATTGAATCAAGAAATTACAATGTAGAGGTTAAAAAGCCTGCATATATTTATGGAATTTTTTTTTTTTTTTTTTGGCCACTCATACCATTTCGACTGCAAGCATGTTCGATTCACTGAGAAAAGGAGTTGGAACAATGATCTTTTATGTACCTAGATAACAATGTTATTTCTTCCTACAAAGCAAGTGTTTCTAGGAAAAGAGCTGGGTTGTTTAGAGTACTATGTACTCTAAACTAGAGTACTTTGAGCTAGTGTTCTCCAGATGATTTGGACTACAGTTCACACAGTGCTCCCTCACTGGCTACTGGGGCTGCTGGGATTTGTAGTCCAAAACTATTGAGGGGGATCTAATCTGGGGAAGGCTGTTTTCCAGGACGTCAGTCTGAGATATGAAAGAAGATTCCCTTTAGAGATGCGTACTCTTCAGCATGGCATTTGAACTCTAGAATGGTTAAATGTGACCTGAGCAAGAAGAAAGTAATGAATGGGTGGTAGGAAGCCCAGCTAAATCCTTCAAAATGAAGAATGGTGGACTTAGTAAAATTAAAGCACGATTAAGTAAAATAGTAAAGCAAAATAGTTCAAACCTAAGAAAGCAGGAGTGCTTCAGGCACCCCAGGAACCTTTATAGATCTGCCTGCATGAACAGGGAAGGATGCATCTTCCAATGTGGCTCTTAGTGTTTGCTCTTGGAGCATTGCCTTGGGTCTTATCAAAGTCTTTTACCTTTCAAAGCACCTGAGATAGGTGGATGTGTATCCTTATTTTGTCCTTGCTGTTAACAACACACTTGCAGACATATTTACTCAGTAGTCCTTGGCAGCTAGTTGTGCAGGATGGAACAGCCAGTCTACTGTCGCTTGCTGCCAGTACATTAGTGGGTCAAGTTCATGGGGCTGTTATGGGCACATAAGGCCCTAAACAACTTCAGACTAGGTTATCTATGGGATCACTTGTTTCTCCCATATCAGCCCACCCATTCCTTGAGCGCTGCCTGTCAGGGCCACCTGCACAGATACATTGGCTAGCAACCAGGGGATGGACCTGCTTGGTTGTGGCACCCTCCTTTGGGAATTTTCTCCTCCCAGCAATATGGCAGATAGCAATGCTGATAGTCTTTCAGTGCTTGCAGAAGATATATTTGTTTAACCAAGTACCTGCAGATTTTAATGCCTTTTTTTTACATTTCCAGTTTTATCTTCATTTTAATGGTGATGATTAATGAATAAAGTACATTGGCTCAGAAATTTAAAAAGGTGATATATAAATGTTTTTAAGAAATACTATACCTGTTGAGTCCAATAGGTTCTCTTCTCTAGCTGCAACTCTCTGGGTTTCACTCCTGATAGGAATAGGACTCTGCGTTCAGAGTTCTTCACAATTCCTATGCCTTCTGCCAAAAGCAGGACAACAAGAAGAGGAAAGGAATTTTACTTCTGCCTGAAATGCAACAAGCATCTGGGGGTGCTTCTCAGCCTTAATAGGCAGCTTACATTTCAGTGGGCAGGGAGAGGACTGGAGAGACCAGAGCAACCTGATCTCTTCCTACCCACCAACTTTTCTTTCTGCCCAACTTCAAACAGCTTCTTCAGAAAGCTTTCATCCACAGCTAGGTTTAGAGGAGGGAGGGAAGATCCAAGATTAGCTGTCTCTCTCCATATTTGCATTTTTGTCTGTGGGTGTGAAGGAGGAGATCAGAATGGTGTGGTAGCCCAAATGCTTTCTGGTGGCCATAAGATTCGTCTCTAGATGTGTACAAGACTGTAGCCTAAAGCACTGACATGTTAGCCAGTTCAGTTATGTAAGAGAAGAACCCAAGATCCCTGAGTGCCATAATGTAACTTTGGGGATTCATCATGCACTTAATCTTAACTGACTCATTTCTTAAATTTCTTTCTTTTGAATATTTCTTCCATCATGGAATTCAAAGGGGAGTACTTCTGGTTACCAGGTGGTCTTTTATCCAAGCACTGACAAGCCCCAAACCTGCATAGTTACAGCAGATTGGTGGGATTGTGTACCTTCAGACCTGTGTGACAACTCCTTTGGCATCAGTGGTGCAAAGGAGATGTTACACTAAGTTGGATCAGTCTGCATTTAATAGGAAGTAACACCTTTCTGTGTCTGTGTGTGCTAACCATTCTGCCGTTTAGATTTTTCAAGTAGGCAAAGTGCAATTCAATAGGATACAAAATGGTGGGGGTTTTTTTCATTCCTGTTTGGCACCCTTGCTGCTGCCTGAGCATCCCTTCTGTCCCTGGTTGCTGTTGGTTCTTGTAAGGATATGTATATGATCAGTATATGAGCAGTATATGATCAGGCATTAGAGGTGAGCTCCATTCTGGCAGTTGGTGCATTCTGAGTCTGAAAAACTTTATAGCATACTTAACATAATGGCTAATCCATTCCTGAAAGCTGTTCTCCCATCTATGACGTGCTGCTATATGATGTTCCTCACCCAGCACCCATGTTCATATCATCTCTTCTCAATGGAATATAGATGTATTCGATGCTGCTCTCTCTTCCTGCATAGATTGCAAGAAAGCCTGTTGTGTGATGTATATGTGGGTTGGGGTGTTTTTAAACTACATTATCACAGCTTTGTCTCTGCAGTATTGAGAGATGCCCCTAGCCTGCAGAAGAATTTTCCTTCCTGATGGAAAATTCCATCTTATGGACATACATCTACCCCACAGCTGCCTTTGGATGCACCATTCACAGGGCCAGCCTTCCTATGAAGCAGAACGATGTGCCCACATCAAGTGGCAGAATTGCACCCTGCTGCTCCCTCCAGTGGGTGCTCTGAAGAACCTCACCAGCTGTTCTGCCACCATGGCGTTTGTCACAGTGAGAGACCAGCAAACAGGATTCGCTGGAGCAGCCACCTGCCCTCTGTTGACCTCACTTTGAAGAAAGCCATGTGGCCAGAAGAAGCAGTTGCAAGGAGTCTCACAAGAGTACACCCAGTTTTCACAAGTGCTCTCCTGGGCTTGAGAACCAGGTGAGAGTTGTGTTGCCAGAAGCTCACAGCTACTCCTTCCAGCCATTCAGCTCTCTGTGTGAGAGACAGGCAGAGAGTGGAAATTGGCAAAAGTGAAGAGCCATGGGATCAGGGAAGAGTTGGTGGGTTAGGGTTAGGGTTAGGGTCAGGGTTGGGGAAAAGGGCAGATATCGTTATGCAATACAGAAGAGTGGGAACAGACATGAGATGGCAGCAGTGGCCATGTTCTTTCCCACTGCAGGCAGCAAAGGAGCATATGCAAGGTTCTGGATTGCAGCTCATCCTTCATGCTTCCTTTGCTTTCCAACAGTCACATAAACACTATTTCTATTTATCTCACACAGTAGAATCCACTCTGAAATGAAGAGTGAGGTTGAATCAGTTAATTAATAAATTAAAGATTTTTGACCCACCCCCCCCTTTTTCATCTTTTTACAATCTAGGGAAGGCACGAAATAATTAAAGCATAAAAACACCCCACACAACTCTTCACATTAAAACACCACAAGTAATTGATACAAAAAAGCAGATAAAATTGGGCAATCAAAATGTCTAGGTAAACAAAACATGTTTTGCACTAGCACTCAAGCAACCAGAGTGTTTGCACAAGTCACACCTTTGCTGAGATGGGATTCTACGGCTGGGAAACCACAACAGAGGAGGTTTTCTCCCTAACGGACAGATGGCATACCTGAGCTGCTTGAAAAAGAGTGTCCCTTGATTATCTTCATCACAGACAGGCTGGAATGAGGAAAGGTGCTCTCACAGATGCTTCGGTCTTCAAATGTAAGAACCAGCACCTTGAGCACCTTTCGATGAATGTCAAGGTACTGCTTCTTCAAACCAGTGTCATGCAATTCTGCTTGGCTATACCAGTTAAAATTCTGGTTATTGCATTCTGTATTTGCTTCCAGGTCTTCTCCAAGCATGGACCCAAGAACAACACTGTACAATTATGCAAAAAGGAGGTTGTCAGAATATTACAGCAGTGTGGCCAGACTACTTTTGATGCCCTTCAAACTACACAGAATATTTTCCTGTCCAAAATCCTGAAAACTGGAAATATGGCTATTGTTTTCCCACTCTGCCCTTCATGTCTATAGTGGTGGTGGTAGAAAGGTATGAAATAAACCCTGTTGAAATTCCCCATTGTTTAATACTACAAATAAAAATTGCACTTGGCAGATTTTCTCTTAAAGCACCTCTTAATACATATTGTCAAAATGTCTGAAGATGTCTCATACTCATAAGCATTTAATTATTTGTGACACTCAAACTAATATTCAGAGCTGTGGGGGAAAAATAATGGCATTAAATATTTTCTCTTGTCAAGAAGTAACAAAACATTGCCTATATGGCAAACTCATCATTATTTTCATGAAACTTACTTCTGGCATCTTTTTAAGATGATGAGTTTGAATGAGATTTCTGACATCCATATTATGAACTTGATAGTTTATGTGCCATTTCATTTCTATTTATCTAATAAATAATCCCCCCTTAAAGTAGTATTGATGCATATTGTCATGTCCTCCTTTACCTTAGGAAAACTACCAGCAAATAATAATAATAATAATAATAATAATAATAATAATAATAATTAGGACATTTCTATGCCGCCCCTTGCCGAAGCCTCAGGGCGGCTTACAACACAATACAATACAATACAATACAATACAATACAAAAATAACAATATAAAATTAAAATTAATAATATAAAATAAATAAACAATATAAAAGATATAAAAGAAGTTATAAAAGAAAAGTTATAAAAGAAAAGAAAAGAAGTCGCCCTGGCCAGATAAATAAGTAAATATTGTTAACAATTAAAATGACGTTTAAATAAAAAGGTCTTCACCTGGCGCCGAAAAGCAAATAACGATGGCGCCAGGCGGACCTCTCTGGGAAATGTAAGAATAAAACATAATAATTCAAAGCAATTGAAACATTGCGGAAAACAGCATATCTCCTTCAATGAATCAGAACCCTTGATTCTGGCCTCCGATGCTTGTATTTACATATTTATTTATTTGCCACCCATGACGCAGAGTCTTTTGAACCACAGAAGGCCTGCATGAACACAAGCACCTTGCACTTTTTCCAGCAGTGCAAACCAGGAGATGCATTGATGGTTCCCTTCCATCTGGTCTGTCTAAAGACTTGGGGCTGGGAGCAAAGAAATTTAAAGAAGGGGTATAAATGGTAGCAGGTATGGAAACACTTTTCCAAAATGTGTGACCCCGTCCGATTCTCTTAGGACCAGTACGAAAGGAAAGAAAGGGAGCGAGCAAATCTTTCCCTATTTCTCTTGTCTTCACGCAGCATATAATCGAGAGGTGCTAAGGCCATGGCTTGCCTCAAGGGTAGGTGTGATTGGGCTTCTTCCAGGGGGCTCCATCCCAGCTTCTTCACTATCACAACCAATTCATTTGTCTGCCTCTTGCTTGACTGAGGCCATGATGGTGGAGAGCTGGAGGAGCAGCAGATGGCCCACCTCCTCGCTCAGTGGCTGTCTGCCTGTCGTCCAAGCAAGTGATGAGAAAGAGGATGAGGAGCAACAGAAATGGGTGGCAGTGGCAGTTGGACTTACTGAGCGAGGACTCCCATTGAAGGGTTTGCCCAGGAGCCCTCAAAAACCTGAAAACCTTAGCCTGGCACTTGTGTTCCCTGCCTTCAGCTAGTAACTGCCGGTTCTGGTTAATTACTGGGATGGCAGAGAGCCTGGCATTCTGCTTCGGCTCTCAGGCACACGTCTCATTGCTGTGGCAGTACTGAAAGGGGTTCAGGAGCCATGATTCAGGTGCTTCCTCAGAAGGCCATTGGAGAAAGGAGGAAGAAGGAAGGCCAAAGCGGGAAAAGCTCAATATGATGGAGTATGAGAAATGACAGGACCAGCCATTAGGGTTAGTAAGAGTGAAATGGTCAAAGCACACACTGCTTTGGTTAGCATAAAAAGGCAGCAAATTATTAGTTGTTTAATGCAATATTAAACTCCCCCCCTTGCCCTTCCTAAGAACTTTTTCCCCTTAGGAAAGGATGCCTGATTTTAGGAAAAAACATGATTTTCTGACTCATGTTGAGGAGTAACTTGGTCCACATTGGGTAATATGCAGCTGGACTGGAGGTAAGAAGGAGTGTGCTCTGTGATTGCTTTTCTACCACAGACAGGGAAATGGTTTTGGCCCACCTGAGTCATGCAGATGAGAATATGAGGTAGAAACAGAGAGAAAAGGGCGTAAGAGCAGTGTGCAAATTAAAGTACCAATACTGTTGTAGTATGGAAGAAAACAGAGAAAGCAAAATGTGAGAACTGTGTGTGGAAAAGACTTTTGCATCAACCCAGGTGCAACGGCAACCTGGGCACCAAAAGTCTACAGCGCATCGCAGAACAGTAATGTGAAATCCATCTCTCTGTGTGTAGTGTGGAAGACACACACATCTAAAACAGATGACATGTGCTATCAAAAAAGTACAAAGGGAATTTGCTTTGGGGGGAAAATTGAATCTGCTGAATGATATGTATAGCTGCAAATTTTATAGAACTATAACATACGCAGCATACATAGAAATGCAATATTGTTGCTGATACTGGGGAAGTGGCTGACTAGCTGACCCGTGTAGCTATCGGTTCAGCCTAATGTTAGGATTCTACCTGCTGATGCATAACTTCAAGGCTGCTGCTCTCCTGGCTTCTTATGATTAAACCAGAGATGGACCAGAGATACCTTCAAAGAGAGAAGAGTGTCAAACAGAGCAGCCCATCAAAGACAGGAGGGTCTTCTGAAAGTCTTTGAAATAGAGACTGTCCTTTGTAAAATAGGGCACATGACCATGAGTGTCCACACGGACATTCATGAATTCTTTCAGTATAACACAAGAACCCCTCTTGTCTTCTCTTGTCTTCTCTTGGGCGATCGTTTGGAACAGCACCGGTTTTACTGTGAAGCAACGTGAAGCTGTTGCTTTCACAGGCAGGTTTAGCAGAAGCATTATTTTTCAACTTCCTAATCACTAGTTAACTGCATCTAGGGATGTGTGAGGAGTCTGGCTTGGTGCGGTGTGTGCACAGAAATTCAAGGAATTTTCTTGAATTGACCCTCTGAATTCCATTTCATTTCCCTCATGCTGGCACCAGCTCAGTCTGGCATAAGTCAAACCAGCACCTGGATTTCCACTTTTGAAATGTGGCTGTGAATTGTGTGAGTTTCTAAAGAAAGTGCTCAAGCAATTTGCTCAAGTCTGGAGCCTGAAATCTGCAAACATCTCAAAGTTGAAGCCTTTAATGCAGCTGAGGTCACTGTGAATCTATTCTGCAAATTTAGAGATTTAGGCCCAATTTGTTCAAAAGATCTGATTTGTGCAAACAATGCTACAAACATGCAGATTTCAGTTCTTTATGTACACAACTATTTTGTGCATGTGGCCAGAACCTTTCCCTACTGACTCCCCACCCCCCCACAAAAAAAAAATAAAATAAAATAAAATAAAATCTAGCATGGTCCTTTTTTGATCACGGGACCATAGCTATGGAAGTCTGTCGGGATTAAACAAACTTGATTTCCCAGCACGGAATATCCCTGGAATCACCATTTCAAATAAGTCTATTACAGTGGGGCATAATTTTGGCTATTTATTCCCAATAGGCAATTATTTGCAGCCAGCAATGTTTTGTGATTATTTGGGCTCTGATCATGCTTCAGTTGAGTGAGCAACTCAGCAGTTGTGTAATGTGGCACTAATGCCTCTATTCAGAGGACCATGTGCCACATTCTATGCATGGTGTTATGTGCATATTTTGGAATCTCTCAGTCCCCCTTTCCATCTTGGCTACTCCTTCATACATCACTTCCAAAAGGCCTTGAGTTCCATCTTGAGAATGACCACACGGGACTCAGAGAAACACCTGTCTGTGACCCTGGGAAGTTGCTGTCATTCAGCACATAATTTAAGTGCACTGATACTGAACTAAATACTCCAGTGGTCTGATTCATTGTAAGGCAACTTCCTCTGTTTTTAAATAACATTTGTATGGCTGCAAGATCCCCTGCTCATTCAACGCTTTATGAGCAACAGCAGCCAGGAGAAATCAGCAAATCTTTAAGGTCCACATGGAAATGCTTCAGGTCATTCTTGGATCCTGGCTTAGTATTTCATCATAGTTTCTCAAAAGCATACATTTCAGCAAGAACAGTCTCTGTAGTGCAAGGAAGGGAGATTCTTTGGAGGTCTTTGGAGTGGAGCAGAAATGAGAGTCCACCATGGTGTCTGCATACCTGCAGCACAGTGGTGTGAGGCTTCATCTTTTCCCAATGAATTATGCTTTTTGAAGTACAAAACATCCTGCAACATGTGCTAAATGTTACAGGAGCCCCCAATACCTCCCTGAACTGCAGTCTCAGATCTGAATTTTGTGACTTTAACTTCAGCCTCTAATTAGAACTAAAGAATGTCTGAAATGCACGGCAGCCTGAAATGCATCTTGGGGAAATCTTAAAACATGGATAAATAATTTAGTTTGACAGAACCAGATGAGAAGGAACAATTTGGAAACTGAGTTCCATTTAGTGTGTTATCTCTTAGAGATTGTTCCAAAAGAAAAGGTGGGGTTGATAGCTGATCGACTTCCCCCACACTCTCTCCAAATCTGGACAGGTTCGTCTTTTGACAAGCTGTTGCATTAATTGATGGAAAATTTTCTGTTAATTGTGTTAATTGCTAGAGCATTTTGCATTAATATCTGCAAACATTTGAGGTTGCATATATTTAAATTAATTAAATTAGGTACTCAGCAACAAAGATGTTTCAGTCTCTCTGGCAAAAGCTGAAGCCATATATATGTCAATCATAATTTTGGCAGAAGTCTGTGTGGTTTTAGATTGGTTGGGGACTTCAAAGAAGCGGCATCTGGATTGGATGGCAGGGCAAAATTGCTTTTGTTCCTTTCATGGACAGAGAAGAGAAGACGCAGCCTCAGTGCACGCACAATTCTGAGGGTGGATGGGGTCAGAATCCCTGCAATTCCTGCATCTAGCATGCATAGGTTTGCACCGTTAGAAACACATGGAGCTTTGCCATCATAACATGACAAACATAAGCTTGCACCCTGATTATTTTCTGTTTAAAAACAGCAACAGATACCCACATTTAAAATCTAAAATGACTGACTATATCAATTTCATCACATTAATTGATGAGTGTATTCAGTTTCAATTTAGAAAATAGAATGTTGATTTTATTGCACAATTAGTGTTGGTTGTGTTTGGAAAATAAATCAGCATGTGCGAGTGACGGGTTGGCTTCTGTGAATAATCTGAACGGGATTCCAAAGATTTGCATGAGTTCGATAATCATGATAAGAGCCACACAGTCTTGTAAGCTGTGGTCAATAGGACTTAGTCTCGAGCATTGTTTAGGATTGCAACCTAACTGGCAGTGTAGGCACCACATGCTTCATTGCATGTCACATTTTTCTGCCACATCCATAACAGTAGGAAAGATTTTTTCCCTATGTATAATTAGTAAAATACTGGTAAGTCACATGGAAGAGTGTGTGTGTGTATGTGTGTGTATGAGTGCATGCACACTCGCACATGTGCAAATTTGTATGTGTGTAGGAGATCATGTTTATTACACTGACATGTTGATTCAAACCAGTTTGATGGCTTTTTATTAAATAAAGTGATATATAAGCATTAATAAACACTAAATTTTCAGTTGCCTAGACTAAGCAAGTTTTTGTTCAAGCTTTTGCAAAGGTCTGTTATAAACTTCTTTGCTGTTTATTTTAAGTATTTATTGTGTGCAAATAGGTTAACACTCTGGCAAACTTCAAAGGGGAGAATACTGTAGCGGCAGGGAAGGAATTCTGTTTAAATGTGTCTGGGGTGGGAGCAGGAGGTATTGGTAGCATTTTAATTATGTAATTGCATTTTCCTGTGAGTTCTTACTATAAACAAGAAATTATTTTCTATGAAGCACCCTGTGCAAAAACTGTAAATAAATGGACTTATCATATAACTCCCCCTCACTGAAGCTGCAGCAATGGAAAGCCACAGTATTTCCTGTAGCGGAATGGTGCAATATCTGTGCATTTGAAGGGGACAGTTGTTCCAATAAATGCATTCAAAAATGCCTCTTGTACTAGTCTGGATAGGAAGCAATGGCATTAGAGAGACCGTGTAGTATAGTAGTTAGAGCATTGGACTACGACTAAGGAAATCCAGGTTCTAGTCCCCACTAGGCCATGAAGCCCGCTGGGTGACTTTGAGCCAGTCACTTACACTCAGCCTAACCTGCCTCATTGGGTTGTTGTGAGGTTCAAATGGAGAGGAGGAGGAAGAGGTGGTCCACCTTGTGTTTCTTGTAAGAAGAACAAAGGTGGAATACATATTGATGTTTTCATTTGTTATACTTATATTCTGCCTTTCTTCCTTCCAAGGAACTCAAGGCAGCTTACATAATCCTCCTCCTTTTGAAAAGAACCCTGTGTGGTAGGTCTGGACTGTCTAAAGTGAACTCCAAGGCTGAGTGGGAACTAAAATCTAGTCCTTTATCCGAGTCCTGGGTCTGCACTCTTAAGCACTGCATCACATTGGCTCTCAGCATATAAATAAAATATAAATGCATACCTGTACACATAAATGTATATATAATATAAATATAACTGTTAAAAAAAATAAATTAGTTGAATGCTTGCTATTTAAGCCCAAGAGCAATGATGTGTCACTTTGAGTTTTGCTTGGAAGAATAAACCAATCATACCTTTACAGTTCCAATGTAAAGAACCGGTAAAACTGAACTTATGTTTTATTTCATTGAAGCATTGTAATGAACAGAGGTGACTTACTCCTACTGTTTCCCAAGAGTGACATAACATTCTAGATGGTTATTTATAAACCCTGATTAAAAGGGAACATGACCTGTTATATTTTGCAGAAAACATGCAAAACTGGGTACAGAAGCACTTGCAAATTGCATCAGAATTTCATACCATCTTCCGCCACTGATTTTTTTTTTTCCTTTGAAAGAAATCACTTTCTGCAGGGAGTACTGATTCAGTTTAAAAAAAAAAAACAGTGCTGTACTATGGCGAGCAAAAGAAAGGGAAAAAATCAAACTGAGTTTGTTTTTAACACCATTTTTTTTTTTTTTTTTGCATTGTTAACATTGTGGAACCACTGGCTTTAAAGCTGAGATTCTAAAAAGAGCTACATTATCTAAGTTAGCAAGAGAACATTTTATAACAAGTCTCTCAAGTCACAGAAAAAGAAAGATGGGGAGAATACAAAAGTAAAACTGCTTTTTAATTTTAAAAGGGCCTTTTATATATCTATCAATTATAGAAACTCCAGCTGTGCTTGGATGACTGGGACTTTGGAAGGAGAGAATTTATGCAGGGGATTCTATCCGAATCAGCTGTGCGTCCAAGCTTCTTAAAAGTCAGTGCTGGCATAAGGTTATGGCTCCAGTGTGTTGCTTTTTGCTATTTTTGTGCCACTTCTCTTTGCATTTGTTATAGGACTTTGGCGCCAATTTTACATGTATAGTCTCTATTTTGTGCTTAAAGAGTACAACAGAAAAACACAGACCTGTGCCCTTGAGGGCTTACAGCCTATATTTTGATGGGAGGTGAGAACAAAAGAGAAAAGAATGGAAAGGCCATGATCACCATTCCTCTATCGGACTCGATCTGGCCTGCGATAGGGTGGTCCTCAAGGACTCCACTTACAAGAGCCACTTAAGGTGTGCCTAGAGACCTTCAGAGATTTTGTAGCTGGGTACAATATTTAGCACAGGAAATGGTTTGATCTGACTTTTTACACAAATCAACCTAAATTGATTGGTTTTCCCTATGTGCCTACCCACCCCTTAAGATCTGGGGCAGAGGTCCTACTTTGGGAGCCCTTCTTGAAGGAGATATGGAGGGTGGCTACACGGAGAAGGGCCTTCTCTGCGGTGGCACCCCAGTTATGCTCCCCAGAGAGGTTTGCCTGGTGCTGTCACTTTATTCCTTTTGGTGCCAGGCTAAAACCTTTTTATTTTCCCATTATTTTAAGGTTTGAGTCTGACTTTAATTGGGATTTTATTGTATAGAAAATCTATTTGGATACTGCACTACACTTTGTTTTATTGTTACGACCATCCCGAGACCTGGGCAGTGGACAGTATATAAAAGTTTTAAATAAATAAATAAAATAATTGTGCAAATAGGCTCCTCAGAAGAAGATTTTTCTTTCAGTTTACACTCTTCTCTGAATTTTGCTATACCGCCTTTGGCTCAAAAATTGACTGCAAAAATGTATATATTACAGAAAGCTTAAAAATGAATATTATATTTGGTTTTTTTGGTAGAGTTCTATACTGCCCAATAGCTGAAGCCCACTTGGAAGTTCACAGCAATTAAAACCATGAAATACAATGTAAGATAAAATATAATTGCTTGAATTTTAGAACTGCAGTATAAAGTAAAAGTAAAAACCAAGATAAAACCTAGCAACAATGCAAAGGTTTCAAAGATCGTAGCAGATTTAGAACAAAAGAAACTGAAAGAGTAAAATGTCTGGGAAATAATGTCTTTACTTGTTGCTGGAAAGAATACAATGGAGGTGCCAAGTGAAACTGATTCCATAACTTGGGTACCATGACAGAAGAGACTCTTCTTAATAGCCACCTGCTTAATCTCTGTGTTGTTTGTTTGTTTGTTTTGCGGGGGATGATGTCTCAGGGAAGGACCAATGAAGATGATCTTAGGGTCAGGCAGGTATATATAGGAGATGAGAATCCTTTGGGTTACCAAGGCCCAAACCTTTTAGAGCTATGGATGTTAATACTAGCCCGGACTAGGGCCTGGATGTAGACTGGCAGTCCATGCAGATGGGAAAGGCATTGGAATATGATGATCACATGAGCCAATCCCTTTGAATATTCTTCTGCCCTATTTAGGACCAGCTGACATTCCCTGGACTGTTTTCAAAGGCCGGCCCACATAATATCCATTGCAGTGATCTCAAGTAAGCAGTTAGCAGAGCCTGAAGGGCAGGGCTATTCCTGTGCAAAGCTGGGATGGCCACCCAAGCTGATGCATGTTGCTCCGTCCCACTGAGTCCACCTGCAGCAGTGCTGGATCCAAGGACACCCGCAAGCTACCAGCTCCTTTTGGGGGAGTGCAGTTCCCACCAGCACAGGCTGACCATTACTTACCCAGGCACGAGACCCACCTACATCGCCTCCTCCTTGTTCTTGACTCACAGTTTATTGGCCCTCTACTAGCCCTTCACTGTGTCCAAGGAGAGTCATGAACTAGATGCAGGGGAAATGGAAAACAGAAAAAGTGGATAGGTTTTCCTTTTTTTTTTAATTGTATGCTGATTCCACAATTGGACTGAAGGCACCGAAGCTTGCTGCCTGACATTAGGAGAGGGGATTGACCATATTTCTGGTGATCATTGTCATGTCATCATGAACATTTATCTGGAAACATCCAAGCCTAGATATGTACACCATCGCGCATATCCAAAGAAATTGCACTAATCGTATTGAAATACTTTTAACCTTCCTTGAAACACATACGACTGTTTTGCTACGATAGGGCCTGACAGATTTATCTCTGTTTTCATTTTAGGCAAAACTGAATGACAGCTTAAAGCAGGGCTATAACCAGGGTGTGACATGAAAGTTCAGTCATCCAGGGATCAGGGATTTTTATGTTGGAGGGGTGCAAGGAGCACAGCAGGTGCTGAGGAAGAAGTAATGTTTGTGCATTTGATTAGATGAAAGGAATCGCCTTGTTTACTACTTGCCAGGAAACCGATGCGGCTCACCGTCACTTCCATATTTCCTGAATGATAGGATTTTCTAATAGTGCAATCCTATGCAAATACAGAAAGAAACATGCTGGGAATTGGAGGCCTTTTTCTGTCTAAACTTGCATAGGATTAAATCTTAAATGGCTCAAATGTGTGGGGCAGAATTGGAATTGTAGGCTCATGAATTGTAGTGTTGCAAAATTGTTTTTTTATTATTATTATTTTGTGAAAACCTGAAGCTGATGATAAAGAGACAGACTTTAAAAAATCAAGAGTGCAGATATGCAGACATGTAGCTTAGGCTTAGAACCAAATTAAACAATGTATTGGTTCCATATTTGTGTAACTTCATTAATTACTCTTGGGGCTTCTTTTTCTCAGTGTGTCTGAGTTATACCTCTTCAGAATACAGATGGGATAGACACTTACAGTTCGATCCTGTTCCATACAGAAACACCCTTCAGTAGTAAACTAGATGTCAGCCAGAAGTCCACTGTAGAATCCTTTTCCCTGACACCAGATTTCCTTCTGATATTTTTTGTACAAGGGTATCCAAGTACATAATTCATGTCCCAGGTGTCAGCCATGGCTGGCACGGTTAGAATTTAATAAGTGTTTTTCACTCTTGGTTTGTGCTTTGGGGATGCTGATATTTAGATGGTGTAGATTCTTCTCAAATGGGGTTGATATGTAGTCCAAAACTGGGATTTGAAAGTTTGCAAAGGATCCTGTTTTAGGACAGAGGCTTAAGTTGAATGGGCTGCATGTATACTGCAGCCCTAATCTCTGTGTTGCATTTACTACAGAATGAAGCAAAGAGAAGCGAATTTTGAACTGAAAGAATTGTGAAAGACACTGATTGTGCAAAATGCTGCTCCTATAGACTAGTCCATGTAGTAATGTCCAGAGCCCAATATTTGGCCTTCTCTGTGTCTCTGTTTTCTCTCACCATTACTCATGAGTCAGACTTTATTTCCTGAGTTTAATGATAATCTTAAAAACTGTCCCTGTTTGCAGACTTTTGCAGTAATGAAATAAGGGCATGGTAGATTATGAGTATGTCAGCTTTCCATATATTGCAGATGTTCTTCACAATTTTGTTTGGTGAATGAGTCAGTGAATGAGAGAGCAAGGCCCAAGCACTGGTACACAGAGCTGCTGAGCTGCTATGCTAAATCAATATTACCAGGCTGTGGCTAAGTGAAGGAACACCTGCTTTGCCGCAAAAGGTGCCTGGTTCAATTAGAGGAGCCAGAGCCCAGGTTCCCGCAGCCCTGTGTCTGTGCAAGAGTGGCAAGTGCTGAGTGCGTTAAGGGAGCAGGATCAACATCTATTTTATTCGAGCAGTCATGATGATGTTATGATTTAAGTGCGCTTAAAAAGCAAATGGCCAGGCTGTGAAGACTGGCATATATTCTGCATCTCAGGAATATAGCCATGCTCTAAGGCATGAAGTAGTGTTGGTGGTGAGGAAGGGAAGCATTTGCTGCCTGCATCACAAGTGGATCAATACGCAGATCATCTAAAGGAGGGAGTGTGGTGCAGTGGTTAGAGTGATGGGCTGGGACTCAGGAAATCCAGGTTCTAGTCCCCAGTCAGCTATGAAAGTCTCCTGGTGCCTTTGGCGAGTCACAGTCGCTCAGCCCAACCTACTTTTCAGAGTAGTTGTGAGGACAAAATAGAGAGAAAGAGAACCTTTCTGGCCTGGTTACCTGAAGGAGCATCTCCTTCCATTTGTGCCTGCCTGCGCCTTAAGATCGGGGGCAGAGGCCCTTCTCTGGGTGCCCTCCCTGAAGGAGATTAGGAGAGGAACTACCAGGAGAAGGACCTTCTCTGGGATGGAGCCCCAGTTGTGGAATTCGCTCCCCAAAGAGGCTCGCCTGGCACCATCACTGTATTATTTTCAGTGCCAAGCTAAAACCTTTTATTTACCCAAAGTTTTACAATCTGATGGTTTAACTGGTGTTTTATTGTTAGTTGAATTTTTAGGATGCTGTGTTTTGTTTTACATTCTGTATTGTTAAACCGTCCTGAGACTTTGGTAAGCGGTGGTCTAGAAAAGTTTTACATAAATAAATAAACAAACCTTGTGAGCCATCTTTGGTTCCTTGCAAGAAGAAGAAATATGGGGTATAAAAGTAATATAATAATGATAAACAGTCCAGGCAAGATGGAGATGCTGTTGGTGAGTGATTCCTAAGAACAGACAGTGGGTGTTCAGCCTTATCTGGATGGGGTTCCACTCCTTCTAAAGAAGAAAGAAAGTTCATAGCTAGGGGTTGCTCCTTGATCCATCTTTGTCATTTGAGGCTCAGTGCCACAGAGTGTTTCATACCATCTAAAGCTGGTGGCCCAACTATGCCCCTAGCTGGGCAAGGATAGCCTCATTTCAGTAATCTGCTCTCTGGTAATCCATGCATTAGATTACTGCAGTCTTCTCTACATGGAGCTGCCCTTGAAGATGGTTCAGAAGCTGCAGCTTGTCCAAATTGTGGCAGCCAAATTAAGAACTGGGACCAGAAGGTCCAAACATAAAACACCTGGGCCTGCTTGCATCGGTTGCCTGAATCCTTCTGAGCACAATTCAAGGTTCTGTAGGCTTTAACCAACAATTCAAGGTTTAACCTGCAAAGCCTTACATGGCTTGGGACCTCAGTGCCTGATGGAACACTCCCTACCTCAGTGGAGCTACATGGAGTTTACAATCTTCATCTAGAACCTTCCTCTCACTGCTACCTCTGAGGAAAGTCCAGAAGGTGGCCCCAAGGAGAAAGGCTTTGTGGCCCCCAATTATAGAATGACCTCCCCACTGAGTCATCTTTTTGTCACCTTTTTGGCATCAGGTTAAAACTCTATTGTCAGGAATTTAAAAAACATCATATGTCAGGAATTTAATGACATATGATGGATTAGGTATGCTATTTTAATTAGTTCTGACTTTTAATAGACATGTTTTAGATGTTAATCTGTTTTATATTTTTGTACAACGGAATTGTTAGCTTTTTCAAATTTTCATACTGTGTTTTATGGGATTTTTATTTTTATATTTGCATTTGATTCATTGTTGTGAACTGTCCAGGAAGCCTTGGGTATTAGGTGGTATAGAAATGAAAATAATAACCATAATAAAGGCTAGAGTCCAAAATTCCAGGTGGTATATCCATCATCAAGTATGTCCATCAGCAGGCTCCTGTCTAAAATTCCAGGGAGGTGCTTCTAGTCAGTGTAGGTCATAGAGCACTAGAAAGATACGTGATTGGACTGTATAAGGTAGTTTCATGCGTTTTACATGTGTGTTTCACCTATGTGTGCAGGGAGCAGGCAATTAGGCCTGTGTGTGTGTTTAGCCTACATCAGGGGCAAGCAGAAAGCAGATCTGGATCAATAGATCTCTGGGTGATTGTCAGGAACCTAAGAAGGTTTTCAGACTCCCAAGAGTTTGACAATAGCAACAAAAGTGACACACTTATCTTCCAGTCCCTGAATTATAATGCTGAAATAAAGAAAGCTTGTAACTGTCATGAGCTGGGCCCTTCTCTTCTTGCCCTTAGGCTCCAAAACACCAGATAGTGTCTTTGCAATGCAGATCTTCATTGGAACTTAGCAGCTACAAGGCAAAGTCCTCTAGTAAGCTGAAAGACAACTCTCTGCTCATGGAAAGAGTGTTGAACCCAGACTGGGAGCTTCTTCCTCAAATCCTTCCCTTTCAGTAACTTTGCAGGCTGCACCCTCAGCATAGCTCCTCCTGTTGAAATGCCACCTGGCAAGATCGATGCGAGCCCTCTAACTGGACAGCTCACCTCTCCCGGTACCTCATCCTGGGGTCAGGGACTGGGCCAGGCAGTGCCTTTCTCTCCTTCTGTTCTTGGACCTCTCCCATCTCATCCAAAGCATCTCTGCTCTTCTGGTTGGCCTGGGAACCTGCGGGCAGCAACTTTGTGGGTGCTTCAAAAGCTGCTGCCTCTTCCTGAGTTTCCAATACTCCCATTGCTAAGTTGTTAAGGTTTTCTTCCCCAGGATCTAGGCCATGATGAGTCTGGGGTGCTCACTCAGACTGGTAGTGGGGTTCACACTACAGTACCTGGGCTCCAAATGCAGCCATTCAATTGGATGTATCTCTAGCAGCCTTCTGGTGGTGGATCTTGGGATTTTAGTAAAAATCAAAGTAGATCCACCAAGCCCGAAGTTTGCCTACTTGACCCAAATACTGTGTGTGTTGTAAGTGCAACATGAGTAGCAGTTGTTGTACTCTTGAAAACAAATATTAGAATAGTAATAAACTGCAGAAACTTTGCACCTTGGCAAGTCACAAAGACAGAAGAGTTAGGAATCACACACCCGCATTAGGTTAGCACAACAACAGCAAGAGGTGGACAGTGGAGCTTTCTGACACTGCTGAGGCAGAGAAAAATCGGTTTGTCAAAATCGGTCCCAACATTTTGCTGAATGGTTGCTATCAGGAGGTAAAAAAAGGAACAGCTTGGAGCTTTCTGTGGATCAGCTGTGCAGGGACTGTTTAGTTTTTCTTATTGTATTTCAGATTGCTCTGGGACTTAACTACTTTGCTTTTACATAGTGCAACTGACATTATCAAGGTGTATTGTGCATTTTGCAGTGGAAATGCAATTTTCTATTTCCGCTTGAATCCTGGGAATGCTGGCATTTTCCGGGCTGTCAGACAAATGAGTGCTCAGTAGGACATTTAGGCCTGTCTTTCTATCTAATCTATCTAATCTATCTCATTTCTAAAGTGCCCATCACCTTGGCATCTAGGTGTAACCTTCCTGTCCAAGTCTCTTTAGCTGGGATAATTTAGCTGAGTCCTAAGAGAGTTCAAATGCCTTCTGATCAGGTTGAAACTATTTTTATAAGAATGGATCCAAACCCAGGCCTGTAATGGGTTCATTGTTGCTCATCTCACTCTGTATTCTGACTCTAGTATTCCAACTCCTGTATTGTGTGTGTGTTTATAAGGAATGTATTGATTTAGTTCATGAACAAACACATTTAAATCATCCGAAGAGCTTGGGCACATGCTTGGTGGCTTTATGGGGACACTTGCATCTAGTTCATTTATGGCCACTGCAACGCACCCTTCAGGCCATTCCACAGCAGTGGCCAGAGGGATGTGGAATCGAGCTCCTGGCTTTTCTGTAAGAGAATAATCTGTGCAAATCAAAAGAGTGCTTACATTGAATATTTCAGCTGCCGCTTCTGGACCCTGATTCAAAAACTGTGGCAACCATTCCTAAGTCAGCTATAATATTAACAAACAAGCCCATGAGTCACATTTTTAAATGAATAAACACTATAGTTTGGATCCAAGAAGCATCTCCAAGGGAGGCTTCCAGAAAGAGAAAATGGGGGAAATAATCATTACCATTGCTCCCTAAATCTGTGCCCCACATTTGTGCCCCCATCTGCTTTCGGGGGCTGGGTATTCTCCATTAGCAGATGCTTCTGCTGAGTGTACTTTTCTATGTACATACTTTCTTTCATTCACAGAAGAGCATGTTTGGACCCAAGCCTATGTATTCTGTTTAACCTGTTTTGCACAAAAAAAACAGTCTGTATTCCATTTGGCAGTAAACTGTCTTAATTAAGAGAAGCAGAGAACACATATGAAACTATCTGCATTTTTAAAATGATAATCTTTTAGTGCCAAGCCATCTTCACTTTGGTAATCAACATGCATGCACCACAACTGTTTATGCAAGTTTAAAGTTACTAGTCTGATTATGCATTATATTTGTAATCTGTGAAAATGTCTGTCCCCTAAGTCTAAAGTGAAGAATTTATAACATTGAGCAAATTGTCATATGAGTGGAACTCATTACAATTCTATTTGGCAGATCTTGTATCAAAAACTATTGTTCCCATACCAAGACCTGGAGGTGAGAACCAGAATTCCTCCAGCAGGGTTCACAAATGTCTCCCTGCTTTAAACAAAAATGAAAACAGAAACTGCTGTATAGAATCTACACAGAATCTACACAGACATTATATAGGGAGACAATAAAGAGAAAAGAGTGATTGGGAATTACAAAATACCTTAGGTTCATCATGAGAGTTTCCCATCTGTGATTATCATTTGAATGGGTACAATCCGTACAAGATCTTATGATGTCCTACAGTGCTTGCCTTAATATAATTGACAGCACAATCCCTATGAATGTTTACTTAAAAGTAAGTCCCACCATGTTCAGTGGACTTACATTCGGTTAAGTATGCATCAGTTTGCAGCCTAAGATTACTAAATGATTGCATTACATGATTAAACACTTTCCTTCTAGTCTTTTACAGCACTACTGATGCTTGTTTCTTGACATTGCTCTGTAACCTAATTCCATTTCTGTATTGGACAAATGGTTTTGATTTCTCTTCTCAAAACAGTTTGCTCTACATTTATTTCCTTTTCAGAGTGGGTAAAATAAGTGAGCTAATTCATCATATGCACATGCCACATCATTTTCCTCAACTTTGCTGCCATTCCAAACCATCCTGTGTGTTGTTTTGTTCATTCTTCCAGGAGGTATTAATTTGGAGGGTAGGAGGAATATTAGTCTTGATGTCTGTCTGGAGGAGAGATAGTTTCTGTTTTGGAATAATACTTTTATTCATTTTTTTAATATAGGCTCTGATCTGTACATCACCTTTTGCATAACATCTTGCAACATTTGAGTGATGCCAGACATAATAGTTTAAGAGTGACAGAAGCAATTCAAAGTGCCTCCATAGGAACATTAGAGGAGCACCACCGGTTCAAACCAAGGGTCCAGCAAGTTCAGCATTCTGCTCTCACAGTGGCCAAACAGCTGCCCTTGGGAAACCCACAAGCAGGGCAGAGGTGCTCCAGCACCTTTCTGAATGTGTTCCCGAGCAACTAGCGCACATAAGTCACAAAATACTGATACTTCCACTCCTCAGAAACATTAACAATTTCCTGTCCATCTTGGGATGACCTCTAGATAAACAAACATTCTTAGACAGTTTTAGCATAGACAGGGAAAAGATGGCTGTTGAGGGTACCTATGGGGCTAGCTGTGCAATCAGAATCAGCCACTGTGGTTTATTTAACCCACAGTGTGCTACATAAGCATGACATGTGCCAGGGGCAACTTGTGTAATCATCAGCCGAGTGCGACTTGTCGTGTCGTTTCATTCACGACAGCATGGTATGGCTTGCCGGAGGGGTAAATAACCCGCCAATAACCCATGGGCTGTTGTTGGGTTATTGGGGAGTTGTTTTTCCCTCCTACAATAGAAAGCATGACAAGCTATGCCCAGGAATTGATCATGCAGATCAAGTCCCACATGGATCTGGCACTCATGGTGTTTAATTAAGCCATTGTGGCTTAAATAAGATACTGTGGCTTATTTTGATCATGCAAAGCAAGTCATCATCAGCCAGCACATGTGACATCTCTCATTCATACCACTCTCAGTTCCCAAAGCACTTGTAGAATCATTTTAAAACTTTGTGAAGGTTTTATTTGTGGCCATAGTGTGTAAAAGCAGGAGAGAAAGAGGGAGGCATAGTGTAGCAAAGAGAGCCAGAGAATGTGCTATAGAATCCTGCACTGTTGCAAACCTCACTCATGTGAGGTTTCTCTGGCACTGCCCACAACCGGCACATGGCAGATTATGTGGCGAATTATCCCACAAAGTGACTGTGGCCCTTAACACAATAAGTGTTCTCCAACCCTGTCTTAAGCAAGCTGTGTTCAGATGACCCCAGTCAGAAACTACCTACCAACATCATCTCACCTGGACACAGTCCAGATCAGCAGTAACAGATGCCGCCGAACATGATAACATACAGCTCAGGGAAGTGCTCAAATAGTCTCTGCTTCCCATACTCCCCCAGCAGAGCCTGGCTTGCTGCAGATGTGTTTAAGGACCCAAGAGACTGACAAGGACACTTGCCATGTGCTAACAGGCTCATAAGTGCTCATCTGTGATTGCACCTTAATTTTAGCATGCACCCAGTTGGCTCCAGGGCTAAGCAGGGACTAGAACCCAAATCATCTGAGTCCTGGTTATGTGCTCTTAAGCACTATACCACAATGGCCCTTGCAGTGATAGTGGCAGAGAGATCTTTAGGTCCTAAGAATTAAAGATTTGCTAGAAGAAGAAAACCCATCGGTTTGATTGCCCAGTGGTTTCCTCCTGGGTGGTGGCAGATTCATCAACCCTGAATCAAGGTTGATTCAGACAGGGCTGATCCTTGTAGCTGCTTGCCCTAAGCCGTAAATATACAGGGACAGACAAATCTAACCACTCCAACTTCTCCCATATCCAGTTTGAAGCATCTTACATTCATTCCATCTCATTTATGAAGAAATGTGAAAATATGGTAAGTTACTCATAAACAATGACCCAAACAAAATTCTCAGCATCTGCACTGGCTAAATTCAGTATGTTGTTATTTATGTATTTGTTATTTATGTGTTTTAAAATTTTCTATTTGATCTATTATTTTCACAGAAAATCTCAAGAGCATTTATAATATGGGTCTGCATGTCAGCTCTGACTTATGGTGGCCCTATGAATGCAAGTCCTCCAAAATGTTCTACCCATGAGATTTACTCAGCTCTTGCAAATTCAGGGCTGTGGCTATGACCAAATTCAGTAGGTCCAGCTATTGCCCATGTGCCTGCTGTGTAGCTGTTAGATGAAGAGCCTTCAGAGTGGCTAATGAATTACAAAGATGGCTACTGAATGCCCAGGCATTCAGACAAACACTTGAAAGAGCTAAACACTCACTGCCTGCAGATGCCTAGAAGGAGTGATCTGCCAGTTTTGCTTTATGGAGAAATTTGCAAATTTTGGAAAGTGTGTATGTTAGAAAAATGTTGAACAAAACTCTCCCCTACCGGTAGTAATGGTATGGTAGAGGAATGTGTGGTACACCTGTTCATAAAATAGTGCTTGAGAAAGGTACTTCATAAAGATGCCTGTACAGGCAGGAATTATTTCTGTTACTTTGAGCATGAGTGGAAATACTCATATCCAGTACTCTGTGCCTGGAGACACTTCTTGGAGTACCTACCTAACCATACGAACCGGGCCATAGTAATTCCTGGGACAACAGTAGCTGCCATCATGATTTAATACCCATGTACCATCAACTGTGTGAACGGCCCTGTATACAAAACAAAGTGAAGGTAATTCTCTGAGTGGCATCTGCCAGGCAGCAGAACATGAAGATATTATTGGTATATTTGTGCAGTGAAATCCAAGATTCTGTGATCAAAACTAGGGGTGAAAGACGGAGTGGGTTGCACATTTTGTGAGAACTTTAGGCAGCTTCCAAAAGCATCCATGCTTCCTTTTGGATCAAGTCTTAAAAATCCAAAAAACCAAACTTGTTTAGCAATTCCATATAGGTTGGCCATGTATGTTACAAAAAAGAGGAATAGCAAGAGAACATAGACATGTATACATTTTATTTATTATAATTTGTATTCCCATTTGTCAATGCAGGTTTTACACCTTACCATGACAGGAAAAAACTGTGACCAGGATGTTTGCATTCTTCTCAGTGTGATGTCCAGATGCTAAAGATGGGGGATTTTAAGGCTGCAGCTCTGAGTTCTGATGGTGAGAGCCAGTGTGGTGTAATGGTTTGAGAGATAGACTGGGACTTGGGAGATCTGAGTTCTAGTCCCCACTCAGCCATGAAGCTGCCTGGGTGATCTTCAGCCATTCACTGATGCTTCTGGAAACTGGTTGAAAATATTTTTTGAAATATGTTTGGAGGAACCATGTATGGCCCATGAGCACATGTTGCCTATGCATTAAGTGGAGGCATCCCTAGTACTATGAAGAAGGAAGGAAGGAAGGAAGGATGGAAAGACCTATATGTAAACACTGAAAAGTAGCCACAATTTTCTAATAATATGCAGTAGCTGAAAAACTGGCTCTGTTGGTCCCTGGACACATAGATGGTGCATGTCAAGAGTGTCTACCTAACAAATCTACTGAGTAAGATTGTCACAAAGTGCAGTTCTAATAAGCAGTTGGGACCTGTTTTTCCTTCTCCATGCTCTGCCTTACCCAAACTTGATACTCTCCAGACATTTTTGACAACTCCCAGCATTTTTAACCATGCTGGCTACAGTTGAAGCCCAAATCTTCTGGAGGGTCTCAATTTGGGGAGCGTTGCTTTATCCTACTCCCTTTTCTAGTGTTTTCCATTTGGTCATCTGTCATTCTTTCATGCCATGATTTCATAAAAGCCCTTCTGTGCCCTCCTGTTATGAGTAGCTCTTTGGGGCTGGAACTTGGCAATGGTGCCAAAGGAAGACATGCTAAGAGCATTGGAAATTCATGAAGCTGATCAAATATCCCACTTATCTGACAGTAGGGAAGCTTCGACAATCTTCACATGCAGTGTCTACCTAGCAGCATTTCCTAGAAAGAGCCAGCAAGTACAGTTCAGGATGAAAACAGGCTTAGCAAAAGATTTTGTTGGTTGATTGGAGGGACATATATGCATTGGCCTATTGTCATAATGTGTGTAGTGTAACATTATTGTACCACTGCTATTCACTGCAGTGCAGTTTACACAAGAAAAGATTTTAGTGCATTATGCTTGATGTCCATTCTGCACAGTACCTTCTCTGCTAAAAAGGTACAAATGTGCTTCTAAAGAAGTTAACAAGAATTCAGCATTATTTTTGCATGTGTAGTTCAGGACTTCTGTGTTGTGAATATGAGAAAATATCTCGCAATTTCTTAACTTACACAGTTCTACAGCTGGTTTAAAACACCTGCTCCCAACAAACAAATATTCCATCCTCTTCCTCATCTTTCCTTCCTACGAGAGCCTAAGCCATCTTTAGATATGGCATCTTTAAAACAATGATACTGTATTGAATCCATTCCTTTCGGCTACTTAGCCAATAAATTTTCTTTGTACATTTCTTTTCCAATTATTTTACCTTGTATATTCAGCTGCAAAGGTCTATTTTTTCATTTCACAT